>NC_048531.1:14242424-14545454 GCF_008121235.1 Drosophila subobscura | reverse complement strand
AATCACTGTTAGGTCTCCCTGGAGTTTATTTACATCGAAGAATTTGGCACCGGGCTCCACATTGAATCCCGGGAATTCGACAATTTTGTTAAGATCGTATTTGAAGGCATTCGATACACCTTCTTCGTCATCTGATTGCGTCACCTCTGTGCCCTGTGGATGAGTGCATTCAAATTAGAATCTTTGATCTTTGGCTGGCCTAAAGATTACTCACATCTGCATTGAAGATCGCAATGCCTGAGCTTTGCATCTTGGCATCTTCCAACCAAGCTGGCGGATATCCCATTACGCGCAGGCGATAAAACATGAACGGCAGCTCGTTGCGATTGTAGCCCATGGCATGTCGGGTCTTGGTGCTGATTTTTCCGGGTCGAAGGTGTCCAAACTTTTGCTCAAAGTCCACATGGTAGCGCTCCATACGATGGCTGATCTTCTTCCGTGCCCGTTGAATCCTCACATTGTTGCGCGGCTGTAGGCACTCACGCAGGGAGTGGCCCGCTTCGCCGCAGTTGAAGCAGGACGACTGATTCTTGGGACGGATGCACTTGTTCACCGCCTCGGCCTTTAGTTTCTTTCGTGCTTCAGTTTCCTCGTCGAGTACATCTGTATTGGAGCGCCTATAAGAGGGTACCTGCGAGACCACCAGCTTGGGGGCCGGCGATGTGTCAATCATAAAGAGGTCTTCTGTGTTCGGGTCCGGTGTTGTAGGGGATTGCGGCTGCATCTCGCCTGCGTCGTATGCACCAATTACTAGCTCCGTTTCGTTTGTCCTGTAATCTAGGTGACGGCCCGCAAATGCTTCCCCCAAGACATGCAACATTTTGTTGTGTAGATCGTCAAAGTGCTCTTTGTTGTGGAACTTTACTTCGAACACCAAAGTTTTGGTGGGCTCCTGGAAGGAAGCGGCGTTACAGCATGCCATAATAATCTATACACAGAAATAAATACCTGAGTTCCGAGACTGGGACTACCTTCGCTTGTCGGCAATATCTCGGTGGTGCTGCTTGTGTCCGCCGCCGCTTCCACGACCATAATTTCCGAATCGTCTAACTCGCCATCTTCCACGCCGTCTTCTATGATTTCCAGGCTGGGCTGCGTATCATCGAGCACTATAACACTGTCGTCCATTTTTGTTTAATCTTGTGAATTGTAAATCAGTTAAATTGTTTTTACAATTTTAATTTTTGTTTGTAAAATAATAAGTGTGACCGCGGACTTTAAAGGTTAATACCCAGTGTGACCGCGGAATTATCGATAAAATATACCGTGAGGGCCTCGAAAATATAGCGAAATATTCTTTTTCATTTTCAAAATAGACCGTTAAATATACTGTGAACCTAAAGTCATTTTCCTCGATTTTGATTGTAAACAATTTTTTACTGAAAATATTGAATTCAAAAAAAAGTTGTTTGCTGAACGAACACTAGAAAAAAATATACCGTAAACCCTGTTAATACAGAATATCTTTGAAAACATCGATATCATCGACCCTCTACGATATATTGAAACTTTTTAGCACCGCAGCGGTGGTGTTAAGAAGCGGATATAGATCTGTAAGTTACATTTTACAGTGTACATGTAGCTGTGTAGTTGCCATGTATCAAGTTTCGTTAAATTTTTCGAAATTTAGCTGACATTATTTTAAGTTTATTTTAAACAATAATATAAAAGTATATCCACAAAATCACCTTTAAAATACGCTTTATTGCGCCTGGCACTATGTACAAAGATAAGGAAAACAATATAACAATTATTAAGATGAATATTATGCATAAAACAAAATTGCTTACAAAACTAATATGCGACTCTGTGTGCCATAAGCAGCAGGAATGATTGGAAAGTCTCAATGACTAAGTGTTACGAGTTACGACGAGAGTATAAGATAAATCTAAAACGAAATGTCCCGAAACTAAAACAACAACGAATACAATTGACAGCCAATGCGTTTGCATACATTCGATACCATGTAGGCGCCAGCCGAGATGGTCACAAACAGTGTCAGCCAGCCCAGAAATGTGAACTCCCCCGAGCGAGGACGTATGTGCTGCTGCAGTCCGAGCCAGCCGCCATTGTCTATCAGCCAGTATACCAGATCGTCCTCAATGATCTCGGCCAGGCCATCCACCAGGCACTGCAAGTAGTCGTAGTGGCCCTGGCGCACACAGTCGATGGCGAACCCACCGCACACTGAAAATATTGAGATGATCTTGCCCCAGGTAATGCTCGACCGGAAAAGATCCTTGGCCACCAAATTAAGCAGCATGGGCGCCATATCACCGTCCTCCAGCTCGCCAAACGGAGCTCTCGACAGCTGCCTGGATATGTTTGTATAGACACGCGGGTGCATGCGTTCCAGTTCCTCGCCCATCTACAGATAAATTAATAATTAGTTCGGAATACATGGAAATGCATGGGCCTGCTATTACTCACGCTATTGAGGGCCGGAAACACTTCGTAGACCACATGGGAAGAGGGTTCCAGTATGTTTCGCAGTCTTTGTATCACCTTCCGATTGAGAACTCCAGCCCGTCGAAGCCGCGCTCTGATGTACTGCCCACACAGGCACTTGCCCTGCAACATTCGAAAGCAAATGCCAAAAGTTCAATCAAAATCAAATCAATTCTCTGCCTTTGATCACGATCAATTGAATGCGTTAGCCCATCTTGTTGAGGCAATTCTTTCGGCGCCGCCAATCATTTCTACATTGCTACAATTTACAGCGAATTATGCGCTCACATGGAATGAATGGTTCCTTCTGGCTTTCGCATCTCATTGGCCCCTGGCCGATGGCCGCTGGCCGCTGGCCGAGCGAGCGACACCTGTTCAATTTCATTCTCACCTCTGGCAGTCAGTCAACTGCAGGCGATTTGAGGCGGAATACAGAGCAACAGAGCAGTACGGAGAGGTGATAATAAACAATGATAAATGGTTTAAACAAAAGAGAGAGAAAAAAAGAACACAATCAGCACGTGCAGTGGGAAAAGAGCGCCGCAAAGGCCGCCGGCTAAATGGGAGCAAACCGACAGCTACATATTATCTCCTACAGCAGCGGATTCAAGCTTAAATATTTTCAGCAATTAAGAGTCCCCCACCCTCACAGAGCACTACAATAGTATATGTTCTGTGAATAGAGTAGAGTGGAGGCATGTGCTCTATAATTCAAATCAATTTGGTAATGCACAATGTCACGGCGATCGCTATTGTCTGCGGCGGCTCTCGTTCAATTTCTGTCGCACAATTACCATTTGTCACGCCAACGGCTTACGAATTGATTTCTTTGGCGCCAACTTGACTCGCGGCATGGCCAGCCCCAAAGAGATCGCACAAATTCAGAGTGCTCGACCTTGTGGCCGCTTGACAAGTCCATTGAGAGGGGCACTCCTCCATGGTACAGCCTGTGCCAGCATCCCCACAGGTTAATCACCCACACCTCAACTGCCCCACTAATAAATCCATCAACTTGTTTACGCGATCTCTTGATGGCGCTTCACCTGTGCGTTTAACCATCAGCACCATCAAACAGCCAAATAACATACAAATCGGCTGACTTCAGTTGGGTTCGATGAATTTCCATGTACTCGAAGTTTATTTTTGGAATACCCGTTTAGTGCTTCCTTCCATTGTGTGAGCATCTGGGCTTTTAGGAAATCAAAACCAAATTGTTTACACTTCCTTGTGGGCCCCCTTTGTGTTGTCGACGAGGAAACCCTAAACCTAGATCTATCCGTCAACTGCACTGCTTGAGGAGGCGCCGGCAGTCTGGCTAAACATCCGCATCAGAAATGCCCCAACAAACTATCAGGAACGCAGCCAAAGGCAAATAAATAAATAATTTACATTTCAGTCTGTCCACCTGTAGCTGATTGCATTAGATCATATTTTATCAGTCGCGAAGTCGGAGATAAAACTATTTACGAGTGCGGCGTTATCAATTAAACCAAGACAGCGTCGGACCCACAATGGTGAGGGAATGGGGACACCGAAATGAGGTAATTTGGCAAACATTTTGGCAGTGCAAATACAAAAATATTTGTTTGCATATCTGCTGTCTCAAATGTTTGTAAATTAATTTGAAAACATCAGCCACAGAGAGACACATCCACATCCACGAAGTACGGCTAATTGTTTGAACAGCTTCTGGCTCGAGTTTTGAATTTCAGCTTTTGTTGCTCACCTGATTAATAATTTCCATTTTGTACTCCTGATAGTTGGTCATGGTGCGTGTGCTGCTGGCTAGTGATGATGTGGAGGCGGCGCGGGTCATCGAGGGGAGACCCGGTGCAAGGCCGAGTCCGAGGCCGTGCCCGCCCCCGGCATGGAGAGATCTGCCGTTGGAGGGGCTGCTGCGCAGAGCCTTCCAGTCACTGGCCGCCGTGGCAATGGTGCCGCGTCGATTCGCCGAGTAGATCTCATGGTCCAGCGAGGAGGACTTGAACTTGGCCAGCTTCGGGGCGGCTGAGCTTGGACTGGTCGTGGGGGCCATGGTCGATGGCATCTAGTGCACGCGGGCGATGCTTGGCTGCCTCTCGACAATGCACTGACTTCGGGCTTCGGGTTTTGGTCTATTGTTGCAGCTGATGCTAATGCTTCTGATGCTGCTGTTGCTGCTGTGCCAGTCTATGCCTCTCCTGTTGCTGTCGTCTCTGCTGCTGCTTCATGTAAGTTGTGTAATTTTAAAATTGTAGATTCTACGAGTCGGTCGGTCGTCTGTCGCCTTGCATGCAGCCCCCAAGCTCGGCTCTCGTTTTGCACTTTTTTGGAGGTGGTCTGGATCGAGAACTCTGATAAAACGACGAAACAAAATAAAAGTCGGCAATAAAGTGGAGCCCAAAGCGGAGAGCAGCAAACACGAATGAGACACGCAGAGGAAAACAACTAAAAAACTTGTTGTTGGTGGGGTTCGATTTCGATCCCCATCGATTTTCAGCTGTCTTTGCTTTGACTTTGCCTGCCGCTGCTCCACTGCGTGCGCGTGTTTTTTTTTATTCTTCTTTTGTTTTCTTTTTCTCTTGCTTCTTGTCTCACATTAATTTGAACTTTTAACCGAGAAATCTACGAAAATGTTTAGAAAATGTAAAACGATCGCCAATACATCTATCGATGTGTAGAATAAAGTTTTGCGATATTTCTAGCTATTACTTATCGATGCTTTTGTGCGATTAGTGCAACGGAACTTGTTTGCTTGTTTTCCAAGCAAAGGGAAGCTATACGAGGAGCAAAACTCAGCAAATAATATAATTATGCGGATAGAGTAAAATTAATGATAACTTCACTGTACGCTTAACTGTACTGTTCAAAGCATCCCAAACTTTGAAATGATCGCGGCTATCGATACTACTGTGGCCATTCACAGGAAAACTATACACACGTTGGCGCCAGCTTTAAAGAATTTGTTTAATCTGCTAATAAATACAAACTCTCGACATTCCAGCAAAGAGTACAAAAGTACTCGCAAACAATGCTTTGCATGGTGATTATCTCGAAACGTGATCAAAGTGGGACCACCACCAGAGAAGCATAATCTACATTACCAACAAACAGATGTCCATATGCATGCCAGGCCTATGCTGAGAGTTCAGTAACTAACCACCGGCCCCCACTCGAGACGAGGCCCGAGCGCCACCCAATCTAATCTATTATCAGAGCCATAACAATTACTTGGCTTCCTCACACCTAATCGCCGAGTGCACGACCCAAGTAAATCAACTTTCAATGGGCTTCGCTCGCTCGTCCAATTCAATGTAATGCCCAACATTGTCTTCACACTTAATTGACACAAATTAATTACTTCCCGATCGATTCTGATGAAACAACCGGACTCGGCTTGCACACAAAACTCACACACATAGATGAGTGTGTGTAATGTATGCACAGATCTCTGGTCATATGAGCGAACTGATAATTAAAAGCTCACAAAATGGGCTGATAAACCTAATTGACACAGTGACTCCTCCGTGGCTACAGCGGCTGGCTAGGGGAGTGTAGGGTTGGGCATGTCTTCTCCGAAATCTCAATCGATGGATGGATGTGTCTTATCAGAAACGTTTTCTGTTTGTTCGTGCGTAATCTCGGCACATCAGCCAGATGTTCACAGGCCGGACTCGCAGTCGTACACTTCGATGCGCTGACGGCAGATTCCAGTGACTTATAGAAACACCGATCCGCTGCTGAACGTAGACGTCGTTGTTATGTCATTAACAACAGCGACACGACTGATAGCTCGCACAGCAATGGGTCGCCTTGCGCAATGCCCTGTAGCTGCTGTGGAGCGTACTCCGGGTGTCCCCCAGTAGTTTCCCCTTATCAGCATCTAGCCAGAGCCAGAGCAGCCACAAAATCGAACAACGCCAATCGCTGGCAGTGTGCTGGGCAGCTCTTTACTACTCGTATCTGTGGCAGCTCGAGCCCCTCGTTTAGTCAGTCGTTGCTTAGACACGGAGGCAGACGAGACGTACTCTGCTGGACACAAGACACAAAAACCTTTTAGGGCAGAGACACTTACAAACTGCTTGACAAAATGAACAAAAACCCGATGGGCCAAAAACGTCGCGTTTGTGTAATAGGAGGTAAGAGATTTAAGGCTCCAACTGTGGCCAGTTTGTGTTACAATTTCGATTCAATTGCAGCCGGCACCGCGGGTCTGTGCGCGCTGAAGAACTCTTTGGAGTCGGGCATGGATGCGGTGGCCTACGAGCGTGGCACAGAGATTGGCGGCACATGGATATTCTCCGAGGATATGCCAGAGAATGACTACGATGAGGTGCACAGCAGCATGTACGAGGGATTGCGGTAGGTTGATCGAACAAAGATTCTCAGACGGAAACGCTTAACTCTCTTCCTTTTCTAGGACAAACCTGCCCAAGGAAGTAATGGGATATCCAGATTATGCATACGACAACGACATCGAGGACTCGTTCATAACATCCCATGAGGTCTTGAACTTTCTGCGCTCGTATGCGGAACACTTCAAGCTGGGCCCCCACATTAAGTTGCAGCACGAAGTGATAAGAGTGCGACCTCGTTTGGATGATTGGGAGGTTGGTGCCGACGTCACATTGCATTCGGATTTGTTTTCGCTTTACCCAATGCTGCTTCGCTGATACTAAATATTTCGGGGACTTTCCTGTTTGGTCTCTCTGACAGGTCTATGTCTGGGACCACAGCACCAACACTTGCGACCCTGTCTACTACGACTTTGTGTATGTCTGCAATGGCCACTACACGGAGCCCGATGTGCCCGAGGTTGAGGGTGCGGACCTGTACGAGGGCAAGCTGATGCACAGCCACCTGTATCGGAGGGCGGACAAGTTTAAGGGTAAGCAAAGGGTAAGCTCAATGGGAAGATAACTTTATTTGCGCCTCACAATTGGGTAGACCCACTTCTGTCTGGTGCTTTGCCCATAAATAATACGAGACGGGGCGCGGCGCGGCGCGGCGCACTCTCGACTGCAGATAATGCTTGGCTCGACTCCTCGCACTGTGTTGCTTGTGTTGCTTTGTTGACGGAATCGCCAGCACAATCTTCACAGCCATAGCCACAGTCCGTTGTCAAGTGTGTGACATAATGAGTGTTTTGGGTTGCTCTGTGGTTAGTTCCCGCCAATGCACGTGTTTCTTTAGTGGATGCGGCTGATACGGCAGGCTCTGAGACTGCCATCATTTAATTTGGGTTCTGTCTTCTTGCAGATGAAAATGTTCTAATCATTGGCGCTGGTCCCAGTGGCATGGATATCACGAATCACGTGCGCAGGGAAGCCAAACATGTGTACTTGAGCCACCACTTGGCCACAGCCCCGAACACAGCGTTTATGGGAAATGTAACGCAGAAACCGGATGTGGAGCGATTGACCAAGAACGGGGCCCTCTTCAAGGACGGCAGCAGCGAGTGCTTCGATCATGTCATGTTCTGCACCGGCTACAAGTACACATTCCCCTGCCTCAGCACGGACGTGGGCATCCAGGTGATAGATAACTTTGTGCAGCCACTGTGGAAGCACTGCATCAACATTAACAATCCAACGATGGCGTTCATCGGGCTGCCCTTCAATGTGATACCCACGCACATCTTCGACATGCAAGTCCGCTTCACGCTCGCGTTCTTCACGGGCCAGCGAGAGCTGCCGCCGCGCGAGCAAATGATCGCCGAGCTGGAGAAGGAGATTGGCCAGCGGTGGGACTGTGGCTTCTACAATCGCAAGAAGGCACACCAAATGGGAGAGCGACAGGTGACACCCTTGAAATCTTTCCTCCTGCACGTCACTAACTCGTTTTTCTATTTGATTTTCAGTTTGATTACTACAACGAGCTGGCTCGCATGGCGGGCATTGACAACATCAAGCCTGTTATCCTTAAATTGATGAAGGACTGCGGCAAGAAGTACATCTTCGAATTGGACACATACCGCAGCAATCGCTACACTATCGTGGATGATGAGAACTTCTTGAAGAACGGCAAAATTGCGAATTAAGCTTGTGGCTTGTCCCTCTTGTCCCCTACTTGTAGCGTATATGTATTTAAATATTGTCTAAATAACTCAATAAAGTGTGAATGCTCTTATAAGAACAGGCTGAACATTTTCAAATAAATTTCAAATTTCGATTTTGCTTACCGGTCACCTCGCGGAACTAGCTCTCCAGCTTAGAAATTTTTCCTACTTCCTTCTTCGTCCAAATGTGGCTCGATGCTGGATGCTATGAAACCGCAATTCATTTTTCAGTCGCCAAGTAACTAAAATTAATTGCGGTTTAATAGCATCCAGCTTTTGACACAGTGAAAAAACATGGAAACCAGTTACCTTCTACTGTTTTCTGTTATCTTCGAAATTGTAGATTTGGGAGGTTTTCGTCCTTTTGCGGGGGCGGAAGGAGGCGGGGCTCATTTTTGAAATACACTGGTTTCAGTGTGAGCATACAGCAGTCTGGTACCAAAATGTGGTGGCTCTAGCTCTTATAGTCTCTGAGAACTAGCCGACAAACAAGACGGACAGACGGACAGACGGACGGACGGACGGACGGACAGACAGACAGACATGGCTCAATCGACTCGGCTATTGATGCTGATCAAGAATATATATACTTTATGGGGTCGGAAACGTTTCCTTCTGTGCGTTACATACAACCGTTATCCGCACAAATAAAATATACCCTATTTACTCTTCGAGTACCGGGTATAAAAAAATACTGAAAAATCCACCCTAAAATGCAATCGTGCGAAAGTTTAGTTACTTGGAGATATCATTTAAATTTTAAAAGTATCAACAGGTCATAAGGCAAAAACGAAACTTAAAACCAAAATTTAAGTTACATCGCGTTAAAAAACAAGTGAAACAAGTGAAATAAAATACAAGTGAAATAATTATAAACAATGGCAGAAAATTGGTGAGTGAGATTTGATAAATATGTAGATGTGTTATGTGTTCCCTGTATCGCTGCACAGATGTAAGCAACTTCCTTTAATGTTCCACTGACGCATATATGTACATATACATATATTATTTAGATATCATCAATCTGATATTATGTATCTGATTTTCATAGTTTAAACTTAATTTGTACAAATCTGTGTTCTGTGTGGCTTTATTTGATCTATAACTATTCTTGTGTATAACCAACATATACAAACCTTTACAAACCTAATGTACATAACACATAGTCTTCATTCATGTTTAAAATAACGCGCGCGAATATTTTTGCATGTGTGCGTGTGTTTTCTGCTAAGTATGTTATTGGTATGTAGAAAATGTGTAGTAGTAATGTCATAAGGTCATTAAGAATACAATCCAATAAAAACGAGTGTTTACAATAAGCCAAATTGATTCTTAAAACGGATTAAATTATTGATTCAGTGGTAAAAGTCTTTGCAAGCTAGTAATATCAAATATAACATCAAAATCGAGGAAAATGTTTTAAGACTTCGGTATTTGTACGGTATATTTTGAAAATGCTAGGGTCTATCGGTATATTTGATCGATAATCGATAATTCCGTGGTCCGCGTCGCGTTGTAATTTTTTTAATAAGCTAATTTTAGTTGCAAATTTGCGTGTCTTATTATTTTAAACAATGTATTAAGTGTTACTTGTCAGTTACGAGTAGCTGAACATGACCTCTAGCATCGATAGTGTGCGCGTGCTGCTACAGTCGCTGCCTGCAGCGGCCGCCTTGGGTGGCAGCAACAACAACGCCCAGCAAATCGCCGATCAGCAGTCACCGGCAAAGGGGCTCGGAATACTAGCAACAACAACGCCTTTGCGCGCCAGAAATCCATACCAACAGCAGGCACAAACCCCGGCACCCTTCACGCCGGAAAAAGCAGCGGAGAAACCTGCATCGGCGCCCGAGGAATTCTGGCGTGATCTGCAGCAGTTCCACGAGAGACGCGGGTAAGCAGGGGGGGAAATATTGATTCTGCTTCGATCAAACAATCTCTGAACTGATCTTTAATGATTTCGCAGCACTCCATTGACCCATGCGGCCAAGATCAGTGGCAAACATGTGGACTTGTATAAACTCTACACTGAGGTCACCGAACGGGGCGGCTTCAACAAGGTGAACATGCGGGACGAGTGGGATGAGGTGTATAGTGCCATGGAGACTCTAAGGGAGCGCTGTGTCAATGGTACGGCGGGCATCAAGCACATCTACCGACGGTACCTGGACAAGTATGAGCGCCTCAACTTCTTTGGCGAGGATCCAGACAAAATGGAGGCTCTGGAGGCGGCCATTGAGAACGCTGAAATGGGCAGCGGACGTGCGCGATCCCGTGCATTGGCTGGGGGTGGTGGTGGCCTAGGCAGTATGTTTGGATCCGCACACTCCACGCTGCCAGCGGTGCCCATGTCCTACAATCAGCGCCAGCACATCATCAACGCGGACCGACGGCGGCAGTACAAGATGTCCACACAGCTGCACAAGCACAGCAACTACGAGAAGCTGCTGCTGTCGCTGCTCTCGCCGCTGCCCAACGAGCAGGACTTTGCCATCAATGTCTGCACCCTGATGGCCAACGAGGTGCGGCACACTCTCAAGCTGTCCGAGTGCCCCAAGCTGCTGGACGTGCTGCTGGCCCATCTGGGCGTCTACGCGGACTACACCATGCGCAAGCTGTTCCAGCACAGCTACACCGAGGTGCGCCATCACTCGCAGCACAACTTCTGGCGCGATTTGCTGTACGACAAGCCGCAGGTGCTCGAGCTCTACACCGACGAGCAGGCCTGGCTGGACAATGGCCTCATCAGCAAGGAGGACAATGACGAGCAGGAGAACGCCACTGCTCGCAGCGAGCTGCTGGCGGCCTGCGATGAGCTGGACTTTTTGAATCTGCGCCGCAGCAATGGCACAGACGAGCGCATGGGCCAGCGCGTACTCCAGATTGTGCAGCTCGTGCGGGCGCTCAGCTTCCACCAAGAGAATCAAATACTGCTGGGCTCCAATCGCACGCTCTGGCGGTATCTGGTCATGGGCGCCAATGTGCGCTGGAGTAAGTTGTTGCTGCCACGAAACACCAACTCCCACTTAACCACCATCCTTTTCCGCAGGCAACATTCACATCCAAGCGCTGGAGACGGCCGGCAATCTGGCGAATCAGTTTGAGCTGCAGGACCCCACCACGGACGAGCTGTCGCGGAATCTGCTGGCCACACTCTGCGAGGGCATCGACTCCAACGACCGCGCAGTCATCATCAGCTGCCTCGAGATCATCTACAAGCTGTGCGGCAGGGAGGGCAACTCTCAGTACATCAACCGCTGCCTGGGCCTGGACTTCTATCAGCGTGCCATGCTGCTGCTTTCGCTGACGGATGTCATGCTGCTCATCTTCACTCTGGAGGCAATCTATGCCCTGAGCTCGCTCGGCGCCCGTCCCTGCTCGCTGCTGATGCAAGTGCGTGGATTGGTCGACCAGCTGGTGGCTCTGATATCCGTCGAGGCGCAGACCTATGGAGCTGACGGTTGCATTTTGATGCGCGTCGTGGAAATGGTCCCAGGGAATCTGCTTAATTCCCTGACCACAAATACCGCGGCTGCCACGGCTGCCGCTCCATCCGCCCAAGTGGTCGTCAAGCCGCCACCCGCTCTGCCCATACCGACGCCCGCCCAGACACAGGTCCTGCAATCGCAGACAGAGCACCAGATTGTGGCCATGCCTGTGCCTGCTCCTGCTCCTGCGCCGGTTCTTCCGTCACTTCCCGTGCCCAGTCTGCCGCAGGTGCAGCTGCCTCCGTCGCTGCCAGTGCCAAGTCTGCCGCAGGTTATCCTGCCGCCGGGCGTGATCTCCATGGTGTCTCTGCCAGCGCCACCCTCCGCGCCGCAGAGCTTCACCCACGACGACGAGCAGTACGCTCTGGCCTGGCTGGGGGCCACCTACGAGCGGGCTGGCGCTGGCCACGAATTTCGCCTGGAGCAGCAGGAGCTGTACAGGATCTACCTGTCACACTGCCAGAAGGCGGGCAAGCTGTCGGTGGTCAATCACATGCAGTTCCCTCGCCTCGTGCGTCTCATCTTCAACCAGACCGTGGGGCCCGTCATTGTGCGCCACTTGGACGGCACAGAGCTGCCGGGCACCTACTACGTGGGCATCCGGACGCGCGCCCAACCCTTGGCCATGCACCAGCAGAAGCCCAATCCATCCGCAGTTCCCGTCAAGAAGGAAACTCTCATCCTGCCCAAGCCGCAGGCGGAGCCAACGCCAACGGAAGCAGCCGAGGAGCCGCCGGCACCTCCTGCGCCGACGCCACCGCCGCAGACCAGCTCCTCCCTCATCAAGAGTCTTCTGGCCAACAAGGTGACAGAGCGGCAGCAGAAGCAAAAGGCGCAGGTGCTCTCCCAGTCGCCACAGCCACCGGCCCTGGTGCCCACCACAGCCTCCGCAGCGAACGCGCCCTCCAACCAGCCCATCAAGGTCACATCGACGGCCATCAGCGCCTTTGTGAACAATCCGCTGATGCAGCACACGCCGGTGAAGGTGGGACAGACCACGATAAAGCCACTGCACCCGCAGATGGCACTGGAGAAGAAGCCAATCACGGACTCGGCACCACCCCCACTGGCACCGCTGAGTGGTGCGAATGTTGTGACCAAGGACGCCAGCGGACGCACCCTCATAATCTCGGCAGCCACCAAACGGAAGCTGACCATCGACGACGAGCAGAACAAGCGTCTGGCCATGGAGAACGCCAGCGCCTCGGGCAAGGAGGAGACTCAGGTGACGCCCTCGAAGAATGCCGCCAATTTGTATGCGGATCTGGCTGCCTCCATACTGGAGGATGAGGACTTGGATGATGTTCCGCCACTGGCCAAGCCAAGCCAGGAGCAGCCACAGCAACAACAGCAGCAGCAGCAGCAGCAACATCAACAACAGCAACAGCTGCAGCTCATTCCGGCCAAGGTGCAGTCCACCCAACGCCAGTTGGTGTTCCCCGGTGGCAGTGGCTCCTCTCCCGCTCCACCACCGCAACTCAAACTGGCCACCACGGCCACGATAAAGACGGATCAGGGCCTGCAGACGGTGCCGGTGATTCTGCAGCCGAAAACCTCGATGGATGCCTCACAGCAGTCGCAGCAGACGACGCAGTACGTCCTCGCCACGAATCAACAGGGTCAGACCTACCTGGTGGCCCAGCAGACACAGCCCGCCGTCCAGCCAACCTCTCAGTCGGCACCGCCCACGCTGCTGGTCACACAAACGCCCCAGCAGCAGACAAAGACCATCATCATACTGCAGCAGCAGCCGGGCGGAGTGTCCGCGGCCAGTGTGCCCGGCACACAGAAGATGATCATGACCACGGCGCAGGGCCAGCAGGTTCTGGTCACCACCACCACGGCCCCACAACAGCAGCAGACACGCCCCGCCAGCCAGCACCAACAGCAGCAGATCTTCATCACGCCCCAGAGGCCAGTTCAAACACTGGGCGCAGGGCAGATGTCGCCCTCGCTGCTCTCGCAGCTGAACCAGATTCCGGCAACCATTAAGCTGCATCAGCCACAGCCGCAGCTCGCCTCCCCGCAGGTCACGGCACAGCAGCGTCTGGCTGCAGCCAAAGTGGGCGCCACTTTGCCCATCCCACAGCTGCAGCAGCACCAATCGATCATTCAGCAGCACATCATCTCGGGCCCACCCACGCCAATGGCTGTCGCTCCAGCTGTTGCTGGGCCTGGAGAGAAGCGGCAGCTAGTTCTTAGTGGCATCAAGGAGACGACGCTCATCACCCAGACACCGGCCACAGCGGCGCCCCTGCAGCAGAGCCAACTCAACTCGCAGACGATCATCACCACACAGCCGCCGACGGCCACGGCGATTGCGGGTCTGCAGCAGCAACAGCAGCACATTCGCACCGTCCTAGAGCAGCAGCAGCAGCATCATCCATCCATCATTCAGCAAAAGATCACCATGCCAGTTGTGAGTGTCTAGTCAGAATAAGGAAATGGAATCCCTTTCTAATCTTAGCTCTATCTCCTTTCAGCTCCCAGAGGCAGCCAAGCCCGTGCCTGGCGGAGTCATAACCAAGAAGCCATTGCAGCCATTACAGCCACAGCTTGTGCCCGCTCTGAAGCCCACGCTCTCGCAGATTGTGATGACTACCAGCGAATCCACTTCGACGGCGGCTGGCAAGCCCATTGCCGTGCTGGCCGAATCCAAGCCAGCAGAGCACACGCAGGCGGCAGCTTTAGCCTCCACGGCCGCCAGTAGCAGCACCACCTCTGTGGTGATTAGCCAAGTGCAAACGGCACCTCTGTACGCCACTTCTTCTGCGACAGGAGCTCCCATCGCTGCGGCCACTGCCGTTGCCAGTGCCTCGCCCGTGCCCGTGGACGTGAATTGGCTGTACATCTGCGACTGGCGCAACTGCCCGCGTCGCAAGTTCAAATCGTTGAACGACCTCAAGTATCATGTGGTCAATGTCCACTGTCCGGACCATCTGGACGCCGATGCCGACATCTATTGCCAGTGGGGCAGTGGTCCCGCCTTCTGCGACAACAGGGCTCGCCGGCGCTACTCCCTGATGACCCATCTCATTGATCGCCATCTGACAACGGAAAATCTACGCGCTGGCGTACAGCGTCGCCTGGCCACGGGCATGCACAATGTGGCGCCTGCCCAGCCGCCCGTCACCATTGTGCGGAACGAGGGACACGCCCAGAGGCTGGCAGGCAACGCCAGTGGCAGTGCACCGCCTCCGGCGCCAGCAGCCGTTGTGGGCAGTGCGGCGATGCAGGCCATGAATCGGCACACCACGGACTACACCAACTCCAAGGAGCTGATGGACGAGAACGAGGGGCCCGTCACCAAGAGCATTCGTCTGACGGCGGCGCTGATTCTGCGCAATCTCGTGACCAACACGTCGACGGCCAAGCGCAGTCTAAAACGCTACGAGCCCCACCTGGCCAATGTGGCAATGAGCAACGTGGAGGCCAGCGCTGTGCTGTCCCACATCATGTACGAGCTGAGCCAGTAGGAGCTGCTGCCTGCGCCCATATATATCCTATACATATATATATAACTGTATTTTTGTACCATTCTCTCAAATGCCCGCTTCTACATATTAACTAATAACCTGACCTGTACACCTAACGACACAATTAAATGTGAAAAACCAACCCGGAAAACCGATTCATGCATTTGAAACGTTTGCTTCACCGGAATTTAAAGTTCTAAATTTAAATTAATGATTTCTGTTGACCTCTTCAGTTTGAAACAAATTTTGGGAACAATCCAATAATTGGAAGTCATGAAAATTAGACAATTTTGTGGAGAATAGATTTATGAATCGGAGAAAAGTATAGTTTTAGCTTTGAGAATCCTAACTAGCTAGTAATATTAAATAGAACATCAAAATCGAGAAATATGATTTAACATTTGCGGTATATTCTAAAAATGAGAAGGTATTTTCAGGGTCGTGCGGTATTTTGATCGATAAATCAGCTGTAAAACACGTTCGACGTAACACAAACTTAAGCAACAAAGTACAAAATATATTATTTTATTTTAAATTGGGCCACAAAATGTCAGTGCGAGCAATTGGAATGCTAGCTCAGGCGCGTAATTTCTGCCGCCTGGGTGGTGTGCTGAGGCAAAGCAATCGCTATGCAGTTGGAGCCTTGAATGTGGCGCTGGGAACACAGCGATCACCGGCCGGTAAGTCGTCTGCAATGCCTCCGTTTAGGTCAAGGGCCACCCGTATTTTACATAACTCTGGGCCATGCTTTCAGATCTGTCCTACCGCCGCTTCGCCACGGAGACCAAGCAGGCGGATGCCCCCGTGGACAAGCACGAGTTCCAGGCGGAGACTCGCCAGCTTCTGGATATTGTGGCGCGCTCCCTTTACTCGGATCAGGAGGTTTTCGTGCGCGAGTTGATCTCGAATGCCAGCGATGCACTGGAGAAGTTCCGTTACACTGCTCTGAGCACTGGCGAGGCGGAGCTGTCCGGCAAGGATAGACCCCTGGAGATACGCATCACCACAGACAAGCCGCAGATGCAGCTGACCATCCAGGACACGGGCATTGGCATGACCAAGGAGGAGCTCATCAGCAACCTGGGCACCATCGCCCGCAGTGGCTCGAAGCAGTTCCTGGAACAGATGAAGAACGAGAAGCAGGCGTCCGATGCAATTTCCAACATCATTGGACAGTTCGGTGTTGGCTTCTACTCGGCGTTCATTGTGGCACAGCGCGTGGAGGTGTACACACGGGCAGCCACGCCCAATGCTCCCGGTCTGCGCTGGTCGACAGACGGCAGTGGCACCTACCAGATCGAGGAGGTCCAGGACGTGGACCTTGGCACGAAGATCGTGCTGCACCTGAAGACCGAATGCCGTGAGTATGCGGACGAGGACCGCATCCGCACCGTCATCAAGAAGTACAGCAACTTTGTGGGCTCTCCCATTCTGCTGAACGGCAAGCAGGCCAACGAAATCAAGCCTCTGTGGCTACTGGATCCCCAGAGCATCAGCATGGAGCAGCATCACGACTTCTACCGCTTCATCAGCAACAGCTTCGATGTTCCCCGTTTCACTCTGCACTACAACGCCGATGTGCCCCTTCTGATCCACGCCCTGCTCTACTTCCCCGAGGGCAAGCCCGGGCTGTTCGAGATGTCTCGCGACGGCAACACGGGAGTGGCTCTGTACACCCGGAAGGTGCTCATCCAGTCCAAGACCGAGCACCTGCTGCCCAAGTGGCTGCGGTTCGTGAAGGGCGTCGTCGATTCCGAGGATATTCCCCTTAATCTGAGTCGCGAACTCCTCCAGAACAGTGCCATCATTCGCAAGCTTTCCAGCGTGTTGACCTCACGGGTCATCCGTTTCCTGCAGGAGCGCGCCAAGAAGCAGCCTGAAGAGTACGAGAACTTCTACCGCGACTATGGTCTGTTCTTGAAGGAAGGCATCGTCACCTCCAGCGACTCGGCGGAAAAGGAAGAAATAGCCAAGCTTCTCCGATTCGACTCCTCAAAGGCGGAGGGTGCCGAAGGACGCATGTCACTGGAGGACTATTACACCTCTGTCGGACTCGAGCAGAAAAACATTTACTATCTGGCGGCGCCGAACCGTGTCCTTGCCGAGTCCTCGCCCTACTACGAGAGCCTGAAAAAGCGGAACGAACTTGTCCTCTTCTGCTACGAACCGTACGATGAGCTCGTGCTCATGCAGCTGGGAAAGTACAAGCAGAAGAATCTGGTGTCGGTGGAAAAGGAAATGCGGGAGGATTCCAAGGATCCCAGTGCAGCCACTGACTACGGCGAGGGCAGCCTGCTGCGCTCCGAACTAGACAGCTTGATACCCTGGATTCAGGACGAACTACAGGGCCAAGTGGTCAAGGTGAAAGCTACCAGCCGCCTGGACACACATCCCTGCGTTGTCACCGTGGAAGAAATGGCTGCCGCGCGTCACTTTATCCGCACCCAGAGCCACCAGGTGCCGGAAGCGAACCGCTTTGCCCTGCTTCAGCCGGAACTAGAAATTAATCCAAAGTGAGTTTCACTCTGTTGTGGGTTGGACCCCTCTTAATCCCTCTGTTTCCCCCTTTCAGGCATCCCATTATCAAGAAGCTGGACAAGCTGCGCGTGAGTGACACTGAGCTGGCCAAATTGATTACCAAGCAGCTGTTTGCCAATGCCATGGTCGGAGCCGGCCTGGCGGAGGATCCTCGCATGCTGTTGACCAACATGAACGAGCTGCTCACAAAAGCGCTGGATAAATACTAAGTTAGGCAGCTAAATCCGCAAATGTAAATCTAGACACACTCTACAATATTGATTAATTAATTAAATAATAATTAGCTTCGAATATAATTTGAAAATACATACAATAATTTTTTAAGCCGTTTTTTTTTCGGTAATGGAAACCGTTTCCGGTATATTATTTTGCAACGGATTTTAGCTATTGTATACCAGTATTTAATGGTATGTTGCATACTATTTTTGGTATATTGCTAAGGGTTCATACGGTATATTTGATCGCCAAATCCACTGTCACACTATTAACCACCAATCCGCCCCCGTGACTAAAGTTTATAAAAGCCAAGAAAAATATCTCGTTGGAGTTCAGTGCCGTTATCCGCAACAAAGCGTTAGTCGCCAAGCAGCCAGCAGCAACCCGAAAGAGGCCAGCCACAGAGCAGCACATTGCTTTTAATTAGATTTCTAATCACGTGAGTGTGAACAAACAAAACAACGACCAAAGGGTCATGTGAGGCCTGAAAACTAAGAAAAGTTCATCTAATCTACATTGCTCCTGCGACAATTTTCGAGTTTGTACAAGCTTTGCTGCAGCAAACTGCCACGACGTGCACATACACACACGAACATCACTGAGCCCCAACGGCAATGAGATCGTGTATGTGTGTGCGCCTGCGCTGAGAGCGCAAAATCAAGTAGAAAAAACGAAGAAAATGAATAAAACAATATAAAAACGCGAAATTGTCAAGTTTTTGAAAGGAAAGCAGACTTGAAAACTTCCATGTGCCTTGTTCTATGCGTGTGTGTATGTGTTACGTGTGTGCGTGCGTGTATTTTTCCAGCCCATTGCCAATTGAAGTTACTTCTTGCTCATGTGAGCGGCGGCACATTTTGTCATGCGCTCACGCTCTCACTCACACAGGCACATGACACGACACACAGGCACTCAACTCTCGCGATAAAATTCAATAATCGGACGAGTCTCGTCTTCCCAGTCTCGTTTCATTTTGCGCGCTCACTCGTCGTGGAAGCAGCAAGCATTGTGGTTCGCAGAGCAGCGTAAAGAAATTTTTTTACATATATGTACACCACATATATTGTATATATAATATAAATACTTTGTTTCGACTCAAAGCAACGCATACCTACCTACATACAAAGAACGCGCATAACCTTTAGCCGTGCAAAACGCCGAAAGAAAACCAAGTGCAGTCAGCAGCGAAACGAATTAAAGTCTCGTTTTTCATTTGTAGCCTAAAACAAACACAAAACAAAGCAAAATGTCTTCGGAAGTGTCCAGCGATAACCCCATCTATGGCCCCTTCTTCGGTGTTATGGGCGCAGCCTCCGCCATCATCTTTTCGGGTAAGTGTGAACCACTAAAATTAAACATCCTCCTGGTCCGAAAAAAAATCGAACATTTCGAGTGGCGTAAAAGGTGGAAGAGGAAGAATAGGAGAAGCAGGGAGCACCAGTAGCTGCGAAAACCAATGCGTGTATGTGTACCGCGAAATAGCGGCAAGTGTGTAGTCCATTGAATACAGATAGATGGTTGTACGCATACAAAGAAGCAGTTCTTTGCGCTAGTATGCGCGTGACTGGCAGAAAATGTACCATGTTTTAGCCAGAAAGTTAGTTCTATCACATAGGAAACACCATGCAGGTTCTATTCACTTTTCATAGAAATTTGGCAGCTTGTAATTACGTTTTATTTGCAGTGGCCAAATTAGATATTTCGTCTTTTTCTTTCAACATGCTAAAAACGGCATTACTCACACACCGACACACTCACACACCGACACACTCACACATGGTTGATGTGAGAGCAACGATTCTCTCTCGCTTGCGCACTCTCTCGCATTTGGCATTGGGTGAATGTGTGTTTGTGAGTAAGAAGAGTTACTGTTTTTTGTGAAGTTTATGAAGCTCGCTTTCCTTTTCACACAACAGTCACAAGACCAGAACGACAGTGTTGCCACATTTAACTTTTTTCCCATCATTTATTGGTTAGAGTAGCAGCACGAGCTCTTGCTAGCGCAAGGGGAAAGGATATAATGAGTGTGATTGATTGAAAATTTGGAGCCCAGAAAGTGTTGGCAAGAAGGGGGCACGTGTCACTATCACACTGACAATGTAATGCACTAAATCCCTCCCCCTCAGCTGACAAATGTTTGGCCCCATTCCTCGTAATGTCCACAAACTTGTGGATCTATTGTTCTCCCCCGGACACCCTGTGGGTAATCACATGCCAAAATCGTTGAATGCATGATCAATCGAATCCCTGTAGACATCACATGCCCTGGGGTATGATCGTTTTTTCTAGCTTATCAGAGACCATTCATTCTGTATTTACCTTACTGATAAGTGGCTTATTTACCAATTGACTTGGCTGATAAGATAGCAAGTGCTCAAGCGATGTGATGTGGTGGAAGTGGATGTGTGTCGCAAGGCATCATATGAAAAGAGTAGCAGTAAAGTAGCACGCGCTATGCCGGTAAGAAGAAGGTGGCCCAAACCCCACAATAGCAAAGGCTTTCCACAAATCAACTCATTTGTGACGCAATTCTTATGTCATGCGTCGGAAACTTGTCTTGTGATTTGCACCTTCCCTCCAGCCCCTGCCATTCTGTGGGGTGGTGGCAATCAAGAGGAAGGTTGCCCGAATGTTTGCTTGGTCTATTATCATCGTAGGTCCGTAGATACGCTGCATGTACAATCCCCAGCAACAGAGATATCACTCTCATCCAAAGTGCTTATGTAATTAAGTCAATAGCATAAATCAATTTTAAGCTTTTGTTCAACGATAATTTCCCCGGCCTGGCAACGCTGTCCTACTACACGATCACATGAGCGAGAATTCCAGTTGCTCTTCTCTCTCTACCCCCTTCTCTCACTCCAGCTCGCAACTGCAGTTAACTTTTTCAGCTGACTGACTCATTGCCGATTTCCAAGCGAACGAACAATGGGCGTTGCTTTCCGCTTGCGTTTATCAGAAGCTGAGGCAGTAGCTGATGTTCCACATCCTCCTCTGTGTGTCGGGTCCAGAAATACCCCGAGTGACACGAAAATCCTTCACACAATGACACAGCACACATTCCAACGCCCGCCTGCGCAATCGCAGTGCCCGAAATAGTAGTAGATATACACAGAGAATAGTAGTAAGCCCAGGAAGCGGCTGTGGGTTAATTATGTAAAAAATGCTATACCACACCGACACATTTGTTGCTACACGTGACTGTCTAAGCGATTAATTTCTATAAAAAAACATTCCAAAAGCTTCATTCTATAACCCTGTCTTTATGCATATGTGTGTATGTTTGTATGAATTTTTTCATGCACCGTATATTAGTGTGTGGGAGCAAAAGCAAAACGTGGCAAATATAAAAGATGACGATGTGTGCGTGTATGAGAGCATGTCTTTCTCTATTGCATTTTAATCAATGAACCTGGCCCAGCCCGCGCCTCCCATGCATCACCCTGTGTGAAGTACATCACGGAATTGGTTCTACATTTATCTAATCTCTTTATACTACTCCTTACTAATTCTTGTCGCACCGAAGATTATCAGAACAAATAGCTTTGGGACAGAGAATGACAGACAGACACCTGCAACGGTAATTTGTACATTGTGTTGTATCGCATGTTGGTGCATTCCTCTGGCCTCTGGCTCTGCCTTTGACTTTAACTTGTCTACAACAAAATGGCACTTGTTTCTCTCGACGACTCTCTTTGGTTCTGGCTCTCCCTTCTCATATTCTGCTGCCTTGCTGTTCGTTCACTCAACTGTGACGCCTTCAATTTGTTTTTGTTTTATTCGTTTTTCACTTGATGCTGTGTTTTTCTTGCTCTTTCTCTCTCTCTATCTCCCCCATTTTTATAATTATCTTTGAATGTGCTGGCAGTTGTTGTTGATTCTTGTTCTTTTGTCGCCAGTGCCTATTCCCCTTCCTCTTACTCCCAATTCTTTGTATTTCTCAACGCCCACAGTATCGTCTGCGGTACCGTCTGTCGCTTGATAAATGCTATATGCACAGGCATGTGTATTGAATACATTTACATGTGTGTTAGTGGATGTATGAATAATTGAAATTCATAGCCAATAGCTGTAGCCGTAGCTGTTAACAAACAAACAAGTCAATGCCACTCC
This sequence comes from Drosophila subobscura, assembly GCF_008121235.1. Classification (NCBI taxonomy): domain Eukaryota; kingdom Metazoa; phylum Arthropoda; class Insecta; order Diptera; family Drosophilidae; genus Drosophila; species Drosophila subobscura. The sequence goes on along the minus strand of NC_048531.1, from coordinate 14,523,138 downwards.
AACTTTTTAAATTATTTGCTGATTTAAATGCGGCTTCGATACACAGCAGTGCGTCAATGCCAGCCGCAGGCGCTAAAACATTGCTTGCAATGTGTGTACACACTGTTCCACATTTCTGTTGAGGCTGCGCTTGCACGCACCGTGCTACAGTCGGGACCCGAAATATTGTTGCTAGATGTGACAAATTGGGGGAAACTAAATCAATTGACTCATCGTAGTTCTCAAAGTCCACTCCACTCTTATTTGTATCTATACAAAATTATTCTACAGTGAATTTTGTCTTTATTAATTGCAACAATTGGACGTAATGCGGGGCCACACAACGCACATTCAGATATGCTCGTATGGAATATACCAGTTTCATATCTGTGTGCACACGCACTCGCGAGTTAAACACCACGACCTTATGAATATTCGAAATAAAAATGGTTTATTCAAGTTCATTCTGGTTTTCTTTTACCATACTCGACCATTTTCCTGTTTTGTGACGTAGCTGGCAACAATTTGAAGAATGAAAATGTGTAAATGCTTTATAAGAACTTCCCTTTGATTATATTCCAATAACTTGCTGTGGGATGGAAAATATATAAGTTAATTAACATGAAATCACATGACTGCGATGAGTAGGGCCCGCTACTGTGGCTCGTGCTCTCCCGCTCAGATATCGTTTGCGTTCGCACTGAATACTACACCCATATAAGCGAGTATGAGTGTTTAGCCAACCATTATTGCTATTGTATGTGTGTTTTATAATTCGATTTATTAGCTCTCACGCTCAGAGACACACACACAGGCAAATACCATTGACCGCCATTTGAAACTGGTTTTGTACTTCAATTAATGCTTTGCAATACATAGAATCGCTCCCCCATGAGACCTACCTGGTCAATTGGCACACGGCACTCACGCCGCCCATGTTCCTCTCTTCTTATATTTCCCCTGTGTAAACTTTGGCTTGGCCTTATCAAAATTTGCCTGACTTTCGGAATTTGACAGCTAGAGAGAGAAATATAAAGCAGAGAGAGAGAGAGGTTGTTATACTCAGCTCCAAGAGAGAGCGTAATGTGTATGGAGAGGGGATCGTGGGGGGTTTTTTTCCATCGAAACCCGACAGTTAAAAATGATCATGTGACTAACTGCTTACTGCTACGATCGCGATCAGAATTGCTCAAATGAAACAATCGCCATTAATTTTTGGGGGAATGCTAAAAAGGTTGATCGAGAGGGTAAGGTTACATAAGGTAGTTATTTGTTGATCCAGTGTTACCCAATTTTGTTAGTTAGATAAAGCGTTGCCACACCTTTTGTCTTGGAATACGCAGTGTGACCAATGGTAGTGGGAGAAAGTTGCATCTGATGAACCATAAACTAATGTTATTCTTTCTCTTAATTGTTACAGCTCTCGGCGCTGCTTATGGCACTGCCAAGTCTGGTACCGGTATTGCTGCCATGTCGGTGATGCGTCCTGAACTGATCATGAAATCCATCATTCCTGTTGTCATGGCGGGTATCATTGCCATTTACGGCCTGGTCGTGGCTGTGCTGATTGCCGGCGCGCTGGAAGAACCCTCAAAGTACACACTCTTCAGGTAAATATTCATTGGAATTCATCCACTCATCAGACTACTAACCATTACAAACATGTGATTATCCAACAGAGGGTTTATACACTTGGGAGCCGGTCTGTCGGTGGGTTTCTCCGGCCTGGCAGCTGGATTTGCGATCGGCATCGTGGGAGATGCTGGTGTCCGTGGTACAGCACAGCAGCCCAGATTGTTCGTCGGCATGATCCTGATTCTCATCTTCGCCGAAGTGTTGGGTCTCTACGGTCTGATCGTGGCCATCTACCTGTACACGAAATAAATCAATCAATTCAACCACACAACAACAACAGCAAATAGACAAACAGCACCAGCAGTCTGCGCGGCAACACCAGCAGCCGCGGGAGGATCGGCAGGTAACATCAATCGTAACATCAGTCCCACAGCAGCGCGCGTGCGGTGGCTGTTCCGGCGGCGACCGTTTGTATATAGCAACAAGATTCAACGGATCGGAATAAAGTTCGTCGGCCGAGAATGGCAAGAGTACCGCCGCGTGTTGCACCCACGGGACAGTGCCTGCCCGATCCACTATGGGTTGCTGGCGTCTGATTTAGCTTAGTTATTTTCCGTTCAAATTCAACCTTTAACAAGGAAAACAATCTGCAGTTAAGTTCGTAAAGTTGTAATAATTATGAGTTTTGCTATATCAAGAAATTCTCCTCTTTTTATCTTATTATTTTGCGCTCCACATTTGTGTGCTCTTTGTTATTTGTTTTTTCCATTATTATTATTAAATAATGTTTAGTGTATATGTAAAGTTCGTTAAACAAAAGAAAACTGTAAAGAATCAACCAACAATTGTCAAAAGAAACCTGTACATTTGCAAGTGGCTTGCGGCCTGTGGCCACGCGGCCGCACCAGATGAACAAAATTAGCGAAAGGGCCCCGCAAGAAACAACCAACAAAACAACAAACAAGCAGGAAGCAACAACATCTGCTTCCGCTGCCCCGATGCAACATAACTCTTCTCCTCGCTCTACCCCCTGCCCGTCCGATAAACCATCCAGCTGTTTGGGCGCACCTGCTTGCAGGTGGAACCTCACAACAGTTGGCTGGTGTATCACATGGGTCCAAAGGAATGGGGAGGAGTTCTGTTGCAGCTGGACAGCGATTTAATACTTGGCAATACTTCAACAAAGGTCAACTGCAACCAACTACAACTACATGCAATCATTCACACACACACACACAAACTCATATACAATTACCACACACACACACACATACAAAAAACAAACAAAAACGTAACTAAGTCCTATGTTTATTTTTAATTATTGTTCAATTCTAAGAATAATACATTAAAAATTAATAATAATAAATTATATATATATATAATTATGATTTTTTGTGATAAGAGACGGTAATACAACAATTACGGTATTGATATACATAATATATACAGAATATATATATATATATATAAAGAAATGAGAAGAGATCAAGAAATCATTATACTTATACATATTAACATGAGAAGTTGTTATAAAAAACAAACGTACGAAGAAAGCAACAAGACAAGAAACATCCAAGAAACACAACAACAACCAACCTTTTCCGCTGTTATTGTATAGTAAAGAAATATAATTATATATATCAAATATATATTATGTATAAAATATTAACGAGAAATTGTAGTAGCAAAATTATAAACCAACAAACAAAAGTCGTGCAAGCAGAACCCAAAAAGGCGTAGACGGCGGTTGCAGATGGAACAACCCCCAACCCTCTCATCCAACAACCAGAACAACCGAGAACATCCTCCAATCATCCAAAACTAAAGTCTACGAGAAAATCAAACAAAAAAAATTGTAAAATCCCACAAATTAGAAGTTATGTGAGCAAAACACACACATTAATTAACTTAAAACCTATCGAAGCGAGACCATCAAGCCATCGATCGATTTGTATGTGGCATGCGGCAAGCACCAACAATAATTTGTTGAGGGAGGCGCTTCAGGCGGCTCGATCGCCATGTCCGAGGAGGCGACATCAACCCCTGCCCGTCGCTCGCCGATGCATTCATGATGCTGAGAATGCGGAGGTGTTCGACCTGTGCGGGGAGTCGCCTCTTCGTGGCGGTGGTCCTTCCGACTGCGCTTGCCTCCCGCCCCCACAATTATGCAAAAACAACAACAAAACATGCACAAAAAAGACAAACAAACACACACACACACACCTCGAGATCTACACAATTAGCATTTGTATATAAGAATGTGTCGTACCGATGATCCATTCCCAGGTCCTCCTCCGCTGCTCACCAAAGCTGCAGCGCCCGTGTCGCGTTCACTTTGCGGAGCGGTGGCGGAGATGCCTGGCCTTGGAGCAGGTGCGATTGATCGATCCATTGGTTGACAATTCGAAGAACCCTCAGAGCACCCAACTGTTATACGAGCAAATCCTGTGTGGAATCCGTTTATATGTATTTTGTTAAGATTATTGCGATCAAATTGTGTCACGAATTATTATTGTTATTTGTGCGTATGTGTTCCTCCGTATTCCCACTCTGTATACACACGAACCCCTTACCTACCTACCTACCTATGTGTAACCCATATGCAATCGATGATTAGGTTTTAGAACTGTAACTGTGTATTCGAAACAACATCCGAAGCAAGCAAACAACCAACAACAGACATTGTATGAAATAAATTGTAATTTCTAATTTCCAAAAAAAAGCCTTGATGTGTTTTCAAAGGGTAGGTGGGATCTGTGGGGAAAGTTTTCTGATTTTTTAGATCGACTGCCGGATGAATTTGCTGAGAATGGGGCTGTGGAAACATTAGTCAAGGAACAAAGAGATTTTTGTTTTTTGTCACAGGAAGCCATGGCACACCCAGAGCGGTCCAACATTCACCGACTGATGTCTGCTCTGAGTTACATTTCAGATTGTTATATAAGTCAAATACCGATCTAGTTTACGGAACTGAGATAGCGACTGCCTTGATTTCGGATCGGGTCCAATTTTAGCTATTTTTCCACGCTATAAAATGAAACGAGAAGGGACGTGTGAGACGCTTCTTACGCGTCACAACTTTTATACCCGGCACTCAGTACTACATCTGCAACTTAGCGGTTTTTTGTAAAATTTTACATTTTTTCTTCATCTGTCATCTACATCAACAACACTACTCACGCCAACACGCTCCTTAGCTCGCCACCCTCCCCTAGAAACACACACTGCAGAGTCGCGGCAGAGGCAGCGGCAGAGACGTGTCAGGGGCAGAGGCCAATAAACTGAAGTATCTTTTGGGGGCTGCTTTTGTTCTCAAAAGTATAGCATACTTTCAGGCTGAAACGTTCCCAATTATAAAATAGCGTAGGACAGCCATATCCTGCAGTCCTTGTGGTCCTTGATGGACTCAAGCGATACAGGAGACTCGTACCTTCGCCAGGAGGCATGCCATGTCCTGATCCGACAGGAAACAGCCGAGTTATAGCGTTGAAGGGGATTATATAGAAAAACAATATTCAAATGGCATTATCCTTAATGTCCTAGCACCCGAAGTGATCCGGGACATTTTCCCGATCCCGAGGAGGCGTGACATGTCCTTTTTCGACAGGAAACAGCTGAGCTATAGCCTTGTAGAGATTAAAAAGAAAAAACAACGTGAAAATGGAATTATCCTTAATGTCCTTGCACCCGAACTGGTCGCAAAGGATCCAGGACATTGTGCCGATCACGAGGGGCGTGGCACATCCTGGACGGACTACAAATAAAGGAGAAAACAACAAAACAAATCTCTCCTGTTATTTTTGTCAAATTTTGACAGTCACCTCTTTGCACAGTGGCGCCCACGCGATGAAGACGGTCATTTCTGGAACTAAAATAACGTAGTTCGAGAATTGGCCGATCTGTGTTGCGACGCCACTGTGAACTTTTGAAATTGCTTCACTGAAATGGCCGAAAACTGGAAAATTTTCAGACCAAGTACCAGGCGAACAAAAGTCAGCAGAAGGAAACTTGTGTGAAAAAACATGGAAACCAGTTGCCTTCTGCTGACTTCTGTTCGCCTGGTACTTTGTCTGAAAATTTTCCTGTTTCCTGTTTCCTGGCCGAAAACAGGAACATTTTCAGACAAAGTACCAGGCGAACAGAAGTCAGCAGAAGGTAACTTGTGTGAAAAAACATGGAAACCAGTAACCTTCTGCTGACTTCTGTTCGCCTGGTACTTTGTCTGAAAATTTTCCTGTTTCCTGTTTCCTGGCCGAAAACAGGAAAATTTTCAGACCAAGTACCAGGCGAACAGAAGTCAGCAGAAGGAAACTTGTGTGAAAAAAACATGGAAACCAGTTGCCTTCTGCTTGCTTCTGTTCGCCTGGTACTTTGTCTGAAAAAAATTTTCCTGTTTCCTGGCCGAAAACAGGAACATTTTCAGACAAAGTACCAGGCGAACAGAAGTCAGCAGAAGGAAACTTGTGTGAAAAAAACATGGAAACCAGTCGCCTTCTGCTGACTTCTGTTCGCCTGGTACTTTGTCTGAAAATTTTCCTGTTTCCTGTTTCCTGGCCGAAAACAGGAAAATTTTCAGACCAAGTACCAGGCGAACAGAAGTCAGCAGAAGGAAACTTGTGTGAAAAAACATGGAAACCAGTTGCCTTCTGCTTACTTCTGTTCGCCTGGTACTTTTGTCTGAAAAATTTTCCTGTTTCCTGGCCGAAAACAGGAAAATTTTCAGACAAAGTACCAGGCGAACAGAAGTCAGCAGAAGGTAACGTGTGAAAAAACATGGAAACCAGTTGCCTTCTGCTGACTTCTGTTCGCCTGGTACTTTGTCTGAAAATTTTCCTGTTTCCTGTTTCCTGGCCGAAAACAGGAACATTTTCAGACAAAGTACCAGGCGAACAGAAGTCAGCAGAAGGTAACTTGTGTGAAAAACATGGAAACCAGTTGCCTTCTGCTGACTTCTGTTCGCCTGGTACTTTGTCTGAAAATTTTCCTGTTTCCTGTTTCCTGGCCGAAAACAGGAACATTTTCAGACAAAGTACCAGGCGAACAGAAGTCAGCAGAAGGTAACTTGTGTGAAAAAACATGGAAACCAGTTGCCTTCTGCTGACTTCTGTTCGCCTGGTACTTTGTCTGAAAATTTTCCTGTTTCCTGTTTCCTGGCCGAAAACAGGAACATTTTCAGACAAAGTACCAGGCGAACAGAAGTCAGCAGAAGGTAACTTGTGTGAAAAAACATGGAAACCAGTTGCCTTCTGCTTACTTCTGTTCGCCTGGTACTTTGTCTGAAAATTTTCCTGTTTCCTGGCCGAAAACAGGAACATTTTCAGACAAAGTACCAGGCGAACAGAAGTCAGCAGAAGGAAACTTGTGTGAAAAAAACATGGAAACCAGTTGCCTTCTGCTGACTTCTGTTCGCCTGGTACTTTGTCTGAAAATTTTCCTGTTTCCTGTTTCCTGGCCGAAAACAGGAACATTTTCAGACAAAGTACCAGGCGAACAGAAGTCAGCAGAAGGTAACTTGTGTGAAAAAACATGGAAACCAGTTGCCTTCTGCTGACTTCTGTTCGCCTGGTACTTTGTCTGAAAATTTTCCTGTTTCCTGTTTCCTGGCCGAAAACAGGAACATTTTCAGACAAAGTACCAGGCGAACAGAAGTCAGCAGAAGGTAACTTGTGTGAAAAAACATGGAAACCAGTTGCCTTCTGCTGACTTCTGTTCGCCTGGTACTTTGTCTGAAAATTTTCCTGTTTCCTGTTTCCTGGCCGAAAACAGGAACATTTTCAGACAAAGTACCAGGCGAACAGAAGTCAGCAGAAGGTAACTTGTGTGAAAAACATGGAAACCAGTTGCCTTCTGCTGACTTCTGTTCGCCTGGTACTTTGTCTGAAAATTTTCCTGTTTCCTGTTTCCTGGCCGAAAACAGGAAAATTATATATATATATTATTAAAATTATTATATATATATATATATAATATAATATAATATTCAACACAAAACTGAAGTACCTGGTCAATGCGGACTCATCTCTGCGACCAACCAATTTCGCAGTAGCGATTAAATTTAAAAAAAAAAATGAAATGGCCGAAAACTGGAAAATTTTCAGACAAAGTACCAGGCGAACAGAAGTCAGCAGAAGGTAACTGGTTTCCATGGCTTTTCACTGTGTCAAAATCTGGATGCTATGAAACCGCAATTACCTTCTGCTGACTTCTGTTCGCCTGGTTTTCCTGTTTTCGGCCTTTTCAGTGGACCAATTTCAAAATTTCACAGTGGCGCCCCAACACAGAGCGGCCAACTCTCGAACTACGATATTTTAGTTCCATAAATGGCCGTAATAATCACGGTGGCGCCACTGTGCGAACGCATTTTTAGTTTAAGAAATGGCCGTCGTGATCGCGGAAGCGCCACTGTGCTAACTACGTGGTTGGTTCACTACAAGAAAGTGTTTGTTGTACAACAATAACAAAAACATCTTTTGATGTGCAAGTTTTTTTTTTTACAACAAATTTTGAGAACAACGACAGAACAGTTTTGTTTTCTTCTTTTCTCCTATATTTGTGGGCCACACCTTTTCGTAATCAGGACAACTTCCCCGATCCTTTTTCAATCTCTCTCGCTTCAAGGACATCAAGGATTAAGGATTCAATTGCACATATTTCCCATTCCCATAATAAATACAATTGATGTTAGGTATATGTATGTATATGTATACTTCTTTTATTTGATATCTTCGCCTAGAATTGATTCTTAATTGCTTGGTGGAGGCACAAAGTTGTAGACGACAATCTCCAGCTGCTCCTGCCCGAAAACGTACTCCAGAACGCCGCTGACTTTGTCCCATTCCAAGCCATCAATACCGCAACCGATGCGCGGCATGGCCAGCTGCTTAACGATCTTCTTTCGCTGCGAAAAGGTTCGAAATGCATAAGCAAAGAATTGATCTAAAAGTTAGCGCAAGCCACTCACCATGTGTTCGCGCATCTGCTCCAGAGATGACTGCAGCGACTCGTATGTTGGTTTTCCCCAGCTTTGTGGCTTCGTCACCAGATAGTAAATGTTGCGATCATTATCCTTGAGCACAGCCACATCACCGCTGGCCGCCTTCTGGGCACGCAGCTCATCGACCTTGCCGTAGACCTTCTTGAACTTCACAGCTATGCCTGCGCCCATGGCCAAGTCAGCGCCCACGCAGTGGGCTAATTTTCAGTGGCTAAACCCACCCCGTCCCGCAGCTTATATTTGTTTTTGAAAGTTCTCTCATTCACACTCTGCTTCGCGCAGTGGCCGCACACTGGCCGTCTGCCGCTGGCTCTGCCTCTGCCGTGAGTCTGCAGTGTGTGGGTCTAGGGAAGGGGGGCGAGCTAAAGGAGCGTGTTGGTGTGAGAAGTGTTGTAGATGTAGATGACAGATGAAGAAAAAATGTAAAATTTGACAAATAACCGATAAGTTGCAGATGTAGTACTGAGTGCCGGGTATAAAAGTTGTGACGCGTAAGAAGCGTCTCACACGTCCCTTCTCGTTTTTTTTTGTCACAGGAAGCCATGGCACACCCAGAGCGGTCCAACATTCACCGACTGATGTCTGCTCTGAGTTACATTTCAGATTGTTATATAAGTCAAATACCGATCTAGTTTACGGAACTGAGATAGCGACTGCCTTGATTTCGGATCGGGTCCAATTTTAGGTATTTTTCCACGCTATAAAATGAAATGAATGCCATTCCAGATCAGACAAATGTGCTTACAACTTCAATTACAGCTGGAAATTAGCATTTTCGCCATTAAAAATATATTAATATTCGCTTACGCACCACCATCAAAACTTATAGTTGAATTTACACTCCGCATACAGATACTTTCGACAATGCAGACCGAGCTGCTGCTACTCCTATTTCTCTGCTTCTGCCTCGACGAGAGGCAAGTGGTAAGCATTCACTTTGGCAGAGATTGAAGTGAAGGCAGAATAGGAGTGAATTTTTACCTATAGCTCTGCGATGATCAGTTGGTGTACAAGTTGACGAACATCGAATGCCAAGGAAATCCGGATCGTGTAAAAAATATCTCCTGCAGTCTGAAAGCGATCAACTGGAATAAGGCGATCGCCAACATGGATTGTTACCTCACTGTTCCATTGCGCAATCCTGTGGTAAGATTCTCCTGCAAGGAGCCTAACTATGGACCCGCAGTGATCCCACACCTCTGCCAGATTCGGTTGCAGCTCTTCCAGAGGGACTATGCCAATCAGTGGAAGCCTTTCCTGGTGGATGTGTCCGTTAACGTAAACGACGTGATATCCAGGAGGAGTTTTCTGCCCTACGGTGTCATCATGTGGAAGTGTTTGCAGCGGTTCACCAATGTGAACCACTCCTTCCCGATTTCGGTATGGGTTGTGTCTTCGCTACCTTCTCCATTCTGTACTCTCGTTTTCAGGGCCATCTCTTCGCTCGCAATGGTTACTTGGATACATCCTTGGTGCCACCCTTTCCTATAGGCATCTACCAGCTGAGTTCCGTTATCGTGGATAAGAACTCTACCATCAGCGAGCACATAGGCACCGTCAAGTTCTATATGCAATCCATGCTGACGGTGAAGAGCAAGAAGAGACCCAAGTCGTAGGGCTCTTTTCTGAATAAAACTGACAACTGCAACATTTTTTTGTTTTCTTTCTATATATTTTCATTTCTCAGCGCGTTTACATGTTCTGTTCTTCGGGTTTCAGTGTCTGTTTGAGTCCACTTGTATATACTATGCCATGTGTGTGTGTTCTGTTCTGTTCTGTTTCGTGTGTATATTGTATATAGTTCATATAATATATATATATTCTTTTGATTACATTAGTTACATTTGAATCAACTGCAGTTGCTGGCTCTGGGATCTATAATCTGCATCTGCATCTGCCCGTATGGATACGAATGTTAACTCAACTGTTGCTTGGCCATAACCGAAAAGACAAACACACGTACACGTGCATGTGCACAACATCTGCTACTGTACGTCTGCTAATGATGGATTCATAATTGATTTCCCTCTGCAATTCATTAAAGCGGTTGTAATATTAATCTTTATTTTTATGATATATCGAATACATGTATATCTCGCACTGGATAAGTCCCGTCCCTCTATATGTACACAAACTAAAACAGGGCAAAGCAAAGGTTAGGGCAGGGCAGGGCAGGGCAGCGAAACTCCCTACCGAAATGTTAAAATTAAATCGGAGTCACGTACTCGTAATAATAACTGGATAACTGGAGCTTGGCTTATCCTACACACTGTACTGTGTGCATGTATGTATTTGTGTATATGTGTAGACTGACTTGACTGTACGTTTATATTAGCAAAATATGGAATTAGCCTACGTTTGTATGTGTGTGTCCTACGTGTCTATGCTTTCCCTTGTTCTTGTTGTTGTTGTTCGTTCGGTTCTATCGGTTCCTGAATGCACTTTTTTGTTATGAACTGTACAATACAATACTATACATTACAATACAATACAATACAATACTCTTTGTTTTGCTTTAGAAAATTCGTATCGAAAAATTCCTTTTTGTTTGTGTTCTCTATGCTTGCAAAAATTTGAGGTAGTTTTATTTTATTTGAATTTCTTTATCTTTATCTTCTTTTTTGTTCATCTTAATCTTTTTCCTTTTTCCTTTCCGTTTGTGTTTTAGTTTTAATTTCTCTCGTTTTGTTGTTGCCATACAAAAGCCTTGAACAATTTTGGGTGAAAGGCATCGAAAGTGGAACCGAATGGAAGAACTAAACTCGATCAGCGATTACAAAGTATTATGTAAAGTATTGCTTTCCATACATACGATCAGGTTCTATAAAAGCCAGGCGGGGGCCATATACATACACTATACTCAGGGGCGCACATAGATTTGTGTGTATATATATTTGATTCTTGTATACAATTATCGGCTAAAACTAATTGGGGCACAGAGACGCATCTACACTATCTCTAGACAACACTCAGATAATCAGATGATAATATTACTCGTCGTATAGCTATGATACACACATCGCTTTAGGGCAGTTTTATTGTTTTTTTTGCAACATATTGAAAAAGGATTGCCATTGGGGAAGGAAGTCATCTCATGGCTGACTCCTTGCACACTAAATATTATCAGTTCAGTCGTTCCTAACAACTGTGGGTTCATGTTGTTCCATTACATTTTTGGCAGTGTTGAGTAATCGTTTTTTTTTGTCTTTCTCTTTCTCGTTTTTCGATTCAGTTTACGTTTTTGGTTTTACTTACTTTAAATTCACATATAAATTCATTGGCGTCGAGCAAAAATTATAAATTACGTTTACTGTTAAGGCGAATTTTTGTTTGTTTATATTGTATGTTATGTATGTGAATCGAGTGTGTGGGTTTGGGTCTGGGTCTGCCTGCCGTTCAGATATGTACATGTGTAAAACCAACAGCAAAATCAGTGAAAAAGAATACAAAAGATAAAGATAAATCGTTCTAATGCGTTTGGGTGTGTTTATGATGTGTGGGTGGCTCTGCTGCTCCTTTCGATAACTTTATTTGCATAGTTCGTTTAATGAGGGATTGGATTGTGTTGTTGTTGCCGTGGCTAGGTTCTAAATGATTCGTTTAGGTGTAGCTTAAGGGGTTTAAGAGCGAAACTAGTTAATGATATTATTTATATATATCTATGTATAATGTTATGTACAGACTGCTCCTCTTGGAGACGAGTTTTGCATGGGATTTTTGCACTAACTTAATGGATAATCAATCGTCAATCGATCGTTTGGGGCTTGTTGTTTGCATTGCTGTTCGAATTGAGTACAAAATGTTTTACAATTATTTGATGCAGCTTTCTCTGTAGCTTTCGTAAATGCTTAAAGTCTTGTGTTCTTCTTTGCTTGTGTTTTCTCCACCTTTTGCTCTCGCTTCTACTCTACTTTAAAGTTAACCCTTTGACCACCGAGCGAGCCGTGGGTTGTGTGTGCGTTTTTTGGAAGTTTTGGCCTGGTCCTAAAGTTACGACTAAAACAATGGGAACGAAACGGAAACGAAATGAATATAAAACACGAATACACGATAAACTAACACAAAATACATTAGAAACAAACAAGTCTTGTTCACTCCACTCCACTCCACTAACACTACCAAATAGTAGGCTGCTCCATCAAAATGTACAATTAACTAAGGGCTAAAACCTACAAGCTAGAGACGCTACAACTTAAGACATTTTTGTTCATAACAGTTGCTCGAACGCGCGCGGGTGGGTTGCGATAAGGTGGCCACAGTAACTGACTCGGATCTCCTACATACGATAATGTATGTAAATGCGATAAGTGTATGTATTTATGTATGTAACTATGTACAATGCACAGCGAACTAAGAGGATGGTCGATGATCAAACTGAACAAAGCGTGGGCCCTGGTCTGTCTCTGGTAGCTGCACCCTAAATGGTGTGGCTGTTGGTGTGTGTTTATATAGATCTATATAGTACGATATATGCGGTACGATGGCTTAAACTTATAATCGTAGAATATCTATTCTAGTTGTCACTGTTTACTCGTTTGTCTCCTTGCTACTTAAAGAATACTTTTTTGCTTGTGGTTCTGTTTCTCTTATATGGGCACCAGAGCGTCCGTTGGCACCACGGGCACCATCTTGGGCGGCTTGCGGGGATGCTTGCGGCGCTGCTGCATCTGCAGTTTGGCAATGCTGAGCACCTGCTGGTAGCTGGACACAGTCCCACTGCTGGCAGTCCTCGAGCTGATGGTCGCAGAGATGCCATCATCCTCCTCCTCCTCCTCATCGTCCTCTTCATCCTCCTCCTCCTCGCAGTCACTGGCACCCAGCTCCTGCAGCTCGTTCACATTGTAATCGTCGGCAAAGAGCTGTGCATCGTAGCGCAGCCTGTAGGCCGTGCTCAGCAGACTGTCCACGCGTGTCTTTTCCGCCGGACGCATGTGCTTGATGTGCAGCACCTTCGTGTGGCAGCGCGTCCGATTCGGACACTCGGGCAACCACTCGTCCGATATTCTGTGGAAGAGAGAGGGATTATGCATTGTTAAAGACAGATATCCAGCAAGCTGAACTTACATCTCGCGCGGGGACCAGCGCACGAAGCAATCGTGTCCGCCCTGGCTGTTCCGCCTTCGCATCACGCACTGGCCCTGGAAGGTGATGGCCTGGGCGCCATTGGTGAGCGTGCTGATCTGGCGCAGGCGGTGCTGCAGCCCCTCCATGATGCCCGTGTCGAAGAAGTCGAACATGCGAGCTGCAAGAGAGTCGGTTAGCTGTCGGCCAGTCTTCGAGTGCTTTGCGCGGGACCCACCTGAGAAGGGCTGTCGGCGGTAGCGCAGCTTCTTGCCGTTCTTCCGCAGCTGCTTGGGCACGGGCGGGTCGGAGGTGCGCTTGCTGGTGCTCTCCTTGACGTTGTCCGTGGCATTGAAGTGGTTGTTCACATGCTTCTGCAGTGCCAGCTGTGGGAGACAAATGGTTAGAGGGGGAATCTCTAGCGAAACTTTCTCTCTGGCAACATTTACCTGTGAGCCGAACCTCAGGCCGCAGCCCTCGACGATGCACTTGAACTGCTTGGAGCCGCCGTGGGAGAGAACGTGGCGCTCCAGCCAGCGGCGCGAGCAGGACTCCTTGTTGTACACCTTGCAGCCCACCCAGAGGCAGGCGAAGGGCCCCGTCTGGGTGTTCACGTGATGCGTCTGCATGTGGTCCAGCAGCTTGGAGTTGCTCTCGTGCTTCTTGTTGCACTTGTCCCAGTAGCAGACGCCGTCGTGCCGCTTCCCACCCTTGCCGCCGGCCCCGGCGCCTGCCGGGAACCGGATGGTCTTCGGCTGCGAGAGTATCGGCGAGATGGCGCACTTGGGCAGGCTCTTGCTGGCCGCTTCGGCCAGGGCCGTGTCCACCACTGTGTCCGCGCTGCTGGCCGGCGTGGGGCAGGGCGAGATGGAGTCTGGGGAGTCTGGAGCAACGTCTGGGGCGGCGGGCGAGGGTGCACTGCTGGCCAGGGAGTTGCTGTCCGAGACGGAGGCAGACGCGGATGAGGCAGTTGTGGGCGGGCAGGCCGAAACCGACTTGGCAGACCTGCAAGAAAGAAATTAAAAAGGCAGTTCTCGATCCACTCGCTAAGCTACTTACATGCCATCCGCGATGGAGTTGCTGCTCTCGCTGTTGCTCAGGCTGCCGCCGATACCGGACTCGGGCGTGGGCAGATCCCGCAGCCGCTTGTGCGTCGGATGCGTCTCCAGAGAGCCCACCGACTTGTCATCCTCCTCGTCGTAGTTGCTGCTCCCGCTGCTGCTGCTGCTGTTGCTCCTGGCGCTGGCAATCGGTGGCGGCGTGGCCGTTGGCTCGCTCTTCTCCAGCGGCGGCTGGGTCATGTCTGTGGTCGTCTGGGAGCAATCCTCGCCACCGCTGGAGATGCACGACGAGGTGACCATCTCGCTGAGCATGTCCGTCTGACTCGCGGCCCTACGGCTGCTGCTGCTGCCCGCTGAGGGCGACGGCGCCGGCGAGGGCGAGCTGAGGGAGGCGGGCGTCGAGGGCTCCAGCGAGAGATCCGCCGCGGAGCTGACGCTGTTCGAGTAGCTGCTGCAGGAGTTGGAGTTGGAGTTGCTGTGGCTGCACTCCGGCAGCAGCTCGTGCTTCACCACGTCCAGTGCTCCCCTGCTGCTGGGCAGCTGGCCAGCAAAGCTCTGGGGCTTGGGCGAGGCCAGGGGGGAGACCGAGGAGCATTGCGAGCCGATGGCTGCCACAAGGGCCGAGGCCGAATCCTCCGAGGGCTCCGCCTTGATCTTGCTGAAGGCCGACAGAGTGCAGGAGTTGGAGTTGGACAACGCTGGCGAGGATCGCAGCAGGCTGCTGCTGCTGTTGCTGCTCGGCGAGCTGAAAGGCAGCGGCGTCAGCGGATGGCTGCTCGTCGACTTGGCCACAATGCTGATGGCTCCCTGCGAGTTCTTGACGAGATCAAAGAGGTCGGGTGTGCCACTCCCAGCGCCATTGCCATTGCCAGCGCCACTGCTGCTGCTGCTGCTGATGCTGATGCTCGTGTTCCCGAACTTCGCTGCTGGCATCTGCTTTGCCATGCTCAGCGTGGGCAGCAGCTTCGAGCTGGCAATGCTCACCAGCGGCGGCGTGGGATTGCTTGTTGTGGGCGCGGGTGCTGGAGTGGGTGCCAGGGACACGGCTGGCGCTGTGCTCTTGCGCAGCTGGCACAGTTCTTTGGTCGCCGATGTTGGCACGAGTGGCGGTGGCGTCGTTGGCGTGGCAATGATGGGAGACGAGCCCGTGGGGAACTTGCCGCCGCCGTTGCTCTTCGCCGTGAGCCGCTTCTGGTAGGGCTTGGCGCTGGGCAGGGCAGTCGTCCGCTTGGCAGCTGGCGACGATGCCGGGGAGCAGTTTGCCTGCGCGGAGGAGGATGAGGAGATGGTCACCAGCGGCGGGGGCTGGCTGGAGCTGAGCCTCGGAGGCTTGACAAGCGCACGATGCTGCTGCTGCTGATGTTGCAGCTGCTGCTGCTGATGATGTTGATGCTGCTGCTGCTGCTGCTGCTGATGATGATGTTGCATGGCAGTGCTGTTGATGCTACTTAGATTATTCGAGGCATTGTGGTTGTTGCTGGCAGTGATGAGTTGTTGCATCTGCAGTTGCTGCTGCTGCTGTTGCTCCGTTGATGGCTCAAAGATGGAGCTCAGTGCGGGAATGGGCTGCAGGGCGGGCAGGCTCTGATGTTGCTGCTGCTGCTGTTGGTGCTGCTGCTGCTGCTGCTGGTGTTGATGTTGCTGCAGGGCCAGCGAGGCAGCCACTTTCTGCTGCTGTTGCTGCTGCTGCTGGTTGTTGGCTGCAATTGCGGCCGCCGCTTGGGCGAGCATCGCTGGCAGGGTCGCGGCATTGAGCAAGAGTCCTGCCGGCGTGGCCATGAACACGGGCTGTGCCGCAGCGGCAGCGGCTCCGCCTTGCACGAGTCGTTGCAATTGCTGCTGCTGAATGGCGGCGGCAATCTGTTGCTGGAACAGCTCCTGGAAGTTGGCCGCGTTGTTGGGCGAGGGTGTGCTGGCTGCCGCCTTCGCTGCCACCGCCTGTTGCAGCTGCAGTTGCTGCTGCTGGAGCTGTTGCTGCTGTTGCTGCTTCATCAGCAGATCCTGCAGCTCGTTGGCGCTGAGCAGACCAAAGGGATTGCCCGTGGAGGCTGCTGCCGTGGCCGTGGTCGCCGTCGTGGTGGTGGCCGTGGTCACCTGCTGCAGCTTGAACACCGTCCCGTTGAGGAAGTACTGGGCGGCTGCTGCCTGCGCTGCTTGGGCCGCCTGTGCGGCGGCTGCATTGTTGTTGGCTGCGGTGGCCATCGCTGCCTTGGCCACGTTGTTCAGCTGCATAATGTTGGCGGCGGCCGCCAGCTGGGGCGGCAGTTGGACTAGATTCGGCAGCTGCACGGGCAGCTGGTAGAGCGTGGGATTGCTGTTGGGATTGGGGCTCGGGGCGGCCGTTGTCGTGGGATGCGTGATGGCGGTGCACGTGGCCGTGCTGCTGGCCAGCCCGGTGGCCGGGGAGATCTTTTGCTTGAGCGCTGGACTCGTGCCTGGCGGTCGGTAGGCCATGGCCGCCTTGCCGGACTGCGCCTGCAGCTGGAGCTGCTGTTGCTGCTGCTGCTTCATCTCGGGCGTGCGCGGGGCGATGGCCACGTGCTTCTTGGCTGGCGACTTGCCCGTGTGCTGGGAGCTGTTGGAGCCGTTCGAGGAGCTGGAGGACGAGGAGCTGGAGGAGGAGTTGCTGTGGTTGCTGCCGTTGCTGGGCGTCTTGCGCAGGTTGGGCGCCACTTGGGCGATCTTCGCCGGCTGCTTGGTGCTCCGCTCGATCTTCTTGAGTGCGGGCACGGGCAGACTCGTTGTCTGGCTGTTGGCCACGGGCACGGGCAGTTGCAGTGGCAGCGGCAGCGGCACTGGCGCTGGTGTCGTTGCACTTGCATTTGGCTGTGGTGGCGACAGGGCAGCGGGGCTGGGAGTGGGCGTGGCCTGCTTGGCCGCCTGCTGTTGCAGCTGCAGTTGCTGCTGCTGTTGCTGCTGCTGCTTCTGCTCCTTGAGCTGCGACAAAATGTTAAAGTACTTGTTCAAGGAGGCTGTGGTGGCGGGCGTGCTCATGGTCAGCGTGTTGGCCGGATGCAGGCCAGGGGCTGTGCTGGAGCTGGCATTGGGTGGCGGCGACAGCTTGCCTCCCGGCGTGGGCTTCATCTGGGACTTGAAGAAGCCGGTGATCTTCGTCTGCGACTCCTCGAGGGCCGCCGCCTTCAGTCTTTTGCTCGCGTCGCTGCCTGCCTGGGGCTCGCAGCGACTCTTCTTGGCCGCCGCCACTGCCGGACTGCTCCCCTCTGCGCTGCTGGAGGACGCTCCTGCTCCTCCGGCGGGGCGCTTCTTGTTGGCCGCGGCGGCCGGCACGGCGGTGGAGGTGCTGCCCAGATTCGTGTTCCACGGCCACTGGAGGGTGGGCAGCAGGCTGGGCTGTCGCCCCTGGGTGCTGGACATGGCCATCGGCATCGTTGTGGGTTTGGCAGTGCTGATGCTGAGGCTGAGGCCGTGGCTGTGTGTGGGAATGGCCGAAGCTGGGGACGCTGCCGCTGTCGGGCTGCTGCTGTGGGTGGAGGACGCTGTGGAGGAGCTGTTGCTGCCGCTGGGAGTGCTGCTGGTGCTGGTGCTCCCGCTGAGTATCTGGGGCGGCATCTTGGTCAGCTGTTCGTCGCTCAGTTGCGAGTGCGCACTGTACGGGGAGCCGGGCTCGGACGCATCACTGGAGCCCGTGCTGGAGTCCGCGCAGCTCAGCGAAGTGGCAACGCCGCTGGAAAAGAAGGCAAAAAGAGAGCACACGATAAGTAAGCGTTATCACATGGTAGCGGAAAGGAATGGGCTGCGGCTTAGACTACATAATGTGGTAATCAATTCGTTCGCTCCCTGGGATGCTCCTCCTTTGGCCGCAGCCACACCTTCTTTGCAGCCCCTGGCAGGGGCTGTCTTCTTTGCTGCTTCTGTGGACACCCACTCCACTCGCATACTCGCGTCTTGCTGTCAATCAATTTTCAATGGAATCACCTTCGAGCGCTTGTTTTAATTCATCAATTTTGCAATTACATTGCGTTTCCGCCTTGAATTTTGTTTGTGTGTTTGTGTCGTTCCTTTCTTCTTTTTTTACACGCTTTACTGTTGTTTTTTTGCCCCCTCTTTTTTTCCACGGTTGTTTATTTGCCTGCCAGTGTTGGGCAGGGGCGAAATATCGATATGGTGAATTATAACAGTGCGCTAACAGCTGTGAAGTTTCCCCAAGAGCATGCACACAAAAAGCTGGCTGCTTTGAGACATTTTGGCGCGCATTTCTTTTTGAAATTTAATTAATTTTCTAAATGAAAAGCATTCATCATGCTGCCCCCTCTCTCCCACACTAGTCTCTCTGTGGCCGTAAAATGTTAGCCTGGCAAAAAAGCCAGGAAGGAATGTGTCCTTTTAGCGCAGCGAAAAAACAACAAGAATTATGTTGCGAGAGAGCAAACCACAAAGAAAAAGAGCGAATCGCAGAGAGCGACTGACACTCGCTCTCATACATATGTAGCACATAAAACGGGTCGATAAATAAACGAAAGCATAAAGTAAACAAAAAAAAACGAAACGAGAACTGAGAACTGAGAACAGAAAACAGAAGAGAAGAAGAAACATGCAAGGAATACAGCAAAGAAAAAAGGCAGCCACGAGAGAAGCAGCCGAAAAGAAAGAAAATAAAAACTCAAACTCTCTGCTCTCGCGTCTCTCTTTCCCTCTCTCCTTCTTTCTTTCTTTTTTTCTGATTGTCTGTTTGTCCGCGTGCAACATACTAACAGCCACAGCAGCAGCAGCAGCATAGAAACGGATGGGGGCAAGAGACTCGACTCGAAATCTAATGCGGGAAAATATTCAGTTTTCAGGTAGCGAGCGGCGCAGCGGTCTCTGTTTCACGCGACTGTGGAATGGGAAGGCTGCGGCATGTGAAGTGTGGAGTGGGGGGTTAGGCAGCGACTCTGTGGGCTGGGCTGCACGTATGCCATTCCTTCGTCTCGTTTGACTGGACAAAGGGAAGTAAGGGCATACTTCAGTCGGTTCAAGCATAAAAGGATTCTCCTGTTGTATTCCTACACATTTACTCTTTAATGGAATTAACAGAACGAACGCGTTGAGCGTGCTCTTTTTTCACACATCACATTCATTCCTACTCCCCTCCTTCTCTCTTCCACCTTCGCTCCACTCATTCTCTGTGCATTCTTTCGTTTTGATTTGCTTTAATATTCGCTTTGTATGCATGTGCTTTCTGTTGCACTTGAATCTGTTTTGTGTTGTTGCCTCGTCTCTGCCGCTTTCCATGCGGTAAACAACACTGTTTCTGCTTCGTTATGGTTTCCAGGAATTTGTAATATATTTTATTAGCTTTTCATATCATCGTATCATCCAGGTTGCGGCGGCAGGCACACATTCCACCTGCCCCGTCTTGTTAGTCGCATCGTTAAACGCGGAGATTATGCCTAAGCTTTGCCTATGCTCTTGGAGTTTGGGCCGGGATTTGGGTTTTATTTTTGGGTTTTTCGTCGGGTCGAGGGTTACACATCGGACGAGACGAGACGGGTCGGGACGGGTCGGACACGGACCAGTGCTGAATTTGATGTTTCTTTCTGGTTTGTCGCCCTAACAGGGGACCCATTCAGCGATGGCGACGGCGACGACTACCTACGGGAATTAGAGAACTCTACACAAACAAACATACACACACAGAGAATGTTGTCCATGAAACACATGAAATGGAAACACTTTGTGAGTTTTATGTTTGTCTACTCCTACCCCCAAAAATGATCTCTCAGATTACGACCACGTTGCACGTTCCCGTTTTTGTTGTTTTTCATGCGTTGATAAGCTGATTACAGAGATAGATTGATGTTGGATGCATAAAACTCCATGGGTTCTCCTGATGGGTAAGGTAAACGAACTCGAATTATGAATAAAATCCAGCACTAAACAGGAAGATAATATCACAGGTCTATTAATTCATTTTATGTCTTTTTGTAAATAATACTGAATGTTGTTAGGAGATTGTACTGGATGGAAGACCATGTTCTATCCTTAACAGCCTCTCTTTTATGATTGCGAATACATTTGGGAGCTTCTTCTGTATGTATTTCTGTATTTTATGCATTTGTAATTTACCGTCGGCACTTTGCATTTCACATTCCTGTGTATACAGACCCGACCTGGATTTGTGTGACTTTAAACTTTGTTTTAGGATGGATTTTCACTTCCTTAGCTTAAAAGATATTAAGAATTACGTTTGACAATTGTGGAATTAGATTGCTCTTTTATTTATTGATGAATCTTTTCAATTTCCAGCTTTTTATTATGCATTCAACGGCAGAGTTTACTTTTGAATTATGCACTCTATTTAATTTTCTAGCCATAAGCAAGACTTTATCGCCCCTATACATAAACAGACACGCACACTAGAGCACACACACACACAGTTCATATTAAATTCATGGAATGAAAGCCCAGCAAAAACGGCAACAATTTAAATTTTATTAGAAAATCCCATTAGATACACACACACACACACACGGGCAAGCGACTTCCACTTCCGCTTGGAGTGTGCTTTTGTGTGTGTGTGTGTGTATCCAACACTCCCAACACCACCCAACCGAACACCCTTCGCACTCTGCACTTTTTCCTCGCCCCTTTGCCTACTCCTCTCCCAGGAGCCGCAAACAATTGAGCACGCTTCATTTGCAAGGCATGAATGAAAGCAGCGCCCAACAAGCAAGGGAGAGAGAGAGTGGGTGGCGTTGGGTGGTGGAGTGGGTGGTATAATAAGAGAGAGGGTACAAAAATCATTGCATATTTGCTTGGGCAAACACTGAGAGAGTGGAGAGCCATAGAGAGAGAGAGTGAAATAAAAAGAGTGACAGCAGAATAGCAGCGACAGCTAACAGTTATTTAACACATGATGTAAACGCGAATGTAAACTATGCTGTAATATGAACAGCGGCTGTGGCTGCGCTGTGGCTGTGGCTGTGAGAGGGTGTAGGTAGTGCAGCAGGGAACAAAAGCAGAGGCAAAGACAGAGAAACATGCGCAGCAGCTGAGTGGGAAGAGGGCAAAAGGGTGAGTGGAGAGGGGAGAGAGGAGAGAGGTAGGGAGCAAGAGCAATGCACGCGACGTAATCGCCTGACGCTGCTTGATATCTCTTGATGACTTTAACTTGGGGCACAGAGCAGAACACTACACGACACGACACGACATGGCTGCTGTCATTACACTACACTACACCACACTGCACTGCAAAGTGTTTGCCTTTGCACTATACATAATTCTCGGTTGCTGTTTAAGCCTTTGCTTCGGGTATACTAACATTTAACGTTATCCAAAGTAGTGGCGATATCCGAAGAGAGGTAGGTATTCCAAGCTGTATCCGGAGCAATAAAGTAGCAGCTCCCGCTGGGTTTTATCCTTTGCTATTGAATTTTTCACACTGTGGCCCCGCATGGACGGCCACTCCACTCCACTTCACTCACTCACTCAGAGCGCTGCTTCGGCTTTAAGCTTTTCTTTTTCCACTGTCGCTCTGGCGCATATTTCGTTTGGGTTAGCTGTTGGCTGTTGTTTCGGAGGAGAGGAGCTGCAGCGTTCCCACCGTTTATGTTGCGTTTCTTGTTGCTTTAATTATCCCAAAACACACACTGGCACACACGCGGAAACACACCCGACAGTAGACACACGAACACACGAGCGCGTAGCATAAATATCCATATCCAAAAAGGGGCAGAGCAGAGGAAGAACCGTTCCGTTTCGTGCGGCGCGTTCTGTGTCCGAAAATTCTGTTGCGGCACCACGTCTCGTCGGCGTCCGCTATGTTGCATGCACCGCGTCCGTCAGTGTTAAGAGAAAATGGCTGACTGGCTGGCTGAATTGGCTGTTGGCTGTGTGTACCGACTGATTTATAGAATCCAAAAACCTGGCTTCTTCAAAAAGGGAAACAACGGGAAAACTGCAGACTTTCCGCTCTCTTCGAACCACTCTCTCTCTCTCTCTTCGTTGTGCGAAGTGCGGTTCTCTCTCGCTCAGAAATTCCCTGTATAAAAGGGCCCGAATGGGATATTCTAACGGCAACTATTGGCTGCATGTGCGAGCCGAAGCGAGCCGAAGCTGCCACACGACCTGAAACGAACGCCACACTGCACCCACCACACACACACGCACGCAGGCACGAGAGCATTTATGCTCTTCGCAGCAACCCTCGAAACGTGCAAGTTCTCTTGGGTCTCTCTCACCTCACTCTGTGCCGTTCCCTACATTTCTGCCCATTATTATTATTATTTTTATTTATATTTCACTTTTGTTGTTGGCACGTTAAATATTTCCTGTTTGCCGCCGTCTCTCGCTCTCGCTCTCGCTCTCGCACTCTCTCTCCCTCCCTCTCTTCGCTGAGTGTTCGGCAAGGGGAGTATGGAAAAGCGAGTGGAGAGGAGAGTATTGGTGCAGGGAGTGACGGGAGGGAAGGGAAGGGAGGTCGCTGGCAGCCAGCAGTTCATGTTATGGTCACGTACTCCCGGGCACCCCACCGCTCTTCCCTTTCCCACAAGCCATGGACAGCTTCCCCCACTGCACACTTCGCCATTATGTGTCTGCTGTGGTCCTCTGCCGCCACTGTCGCCGCCTCATCACACTGTGCCATCTTCTGTTTAGGCTTCTTGTCACTCTCCTCATTTTACTTTCTTTTCGCTGGTCCCTTTCGTCGCTTTCTTAAATGTTTATCTAATTATTTAGACGTTTTCCCGCTTACTTCCCCGTCCCATCCCATCCCCCTGCAGGGCTCTGTTGTTTTCTCTGGCGTGAACAAAAAGTTATTTAATTTTCTGCATAAATCCCAGGCAAATGTCGTTTATAAATTTGTCAGGGACTGACTCGTGGAATGACTGCTCTTGCGGAGGAGGTTGCACGGTTAATCGGGGGATTCCTTCTTTTTTTTGGGGGAGAAAAAAGAAAACAATAATCCTCTAATTTGACAGGATGAGGGATCGCGTGGAAGGGGGAGTTCGGCCGGCAAAACGTTTCGGAAATAGCAACGTTTCGGAGGCAAAACCAATCCGAAGCGCTTTGGTAAATTGCCACGACTTCCGGAGTGGAACGACGAAGCCGCAGGCCATAAATTAGATGTGTGTATAGGCCCAATCCTTGGATGGATGACAGGAACAAGCGTCAACGGGTCGTATGTTATGCCACTCGCACACCCCGAACACTCATCCCTACAGCCCCATTTGGATCAGGTATCTGACATGCAGCATTTCGGGGGGAATTATGCATAAATTTTACACATTTTTAGTCAGGCAATCTTGCAAATGATGCAAATAATATTAGAAATAGAGAAACTATGCAAAGAAAACCCCTCCCCCACCGCCCCCTTACACATGAATTTGTTTACGCGTCAATTCTGATTTATGTGCGGCATAATACCAGGCGTTATAAACTGTTTCTGACAGCTGGGAGAGAGAGAGAGCGAGAGAGAGGCAGCCTTCCCCTGGAAAAACCAATGAAGGGGTTGCTTGGGGGTGTCTCCGACACACACACACATAAATTTACATGTGTATAAGTGTGTGTGTGTATGCATGAGTTATGGGGATAGTACGTGGGGTCTATTACTTAAAATTTGATTTGGGTTCTGTTGTCGCCTGCCGTTTCCACATACACCTTCCCCATGCTCTTATGCTAATTCCGGACACTTTTTTGGCTTGGGGGGATAAAAACTATTTAACAAAACGCCATTCATTAGGGCTGATAGATTCAATTAAATATTATTTCATTAGCACCTAATGCAGGCACAGCATGTGGTCGTCACACACAAACATCCCGAGTCGAATCGTAACATAGGGAAGAATTTCTACAATAATAGAAAAGGCAATGCCCAAATTTATGCACAAGAAATGTGTGTGTACACATGTTGAATTAGATTGAATAAACTCATCAATTGCCAATCAATGTGGGGACAAACAATAGTCAAGGAAGAGCAGGAGTTCTCCTAAGTGGAAAATTATGGTTAAGCTTCGTTAAAGGAGCCACAATGTCAGTGTATGCAAATGCACAACAATATTTGTCCATTGTAACTTTCATCTGTAGCAAAGTGCTACAACTCAATGAGGGGAATGTAAGCCTAAAACTGCGTTTAAAGTGCTGTAAAATGAATAATACAAATGCACGTAAGTAGAGTGAGGGCCAGGCAATGCCTGTAAATGATTATGGTAAACGACTGCTATTATGTTTACAACAATTCAGAGAATAACACCTGAGAGAACTTACACCCAACATTTAGGAGGAGCCTCCCCACACACATGCAGCTGAGAGGAGACCTCCTCCGAGTAACTCCTACACTGGCACAATGAGGCAGAGTCGAGTGTCGAGGAGTGGAGTGTGTCGAGTAGTGTAAACAGAATGTAGGTCTTCCAGGCGACTGCATACATTGTGCATATTGTGCCAGAGAGTATATCCTTTCCTGTCTGCCCGCTGCCCGCTCCTGTGGCACCCCAATTATAACGCGCTAAACAATAAAGAAAATAATAATAAAAACCTAGTGCACACATCCGTGTAGAGCACACACATCCCCATAGGTACATTTCCACACGTGTGTGTGTCTGTGTGTGTGTGTGTGTGAGCTTGCTTGTTTGTTCGAAGCAACCCTCGCTAATGAAGCTGCAGCTCTACTCCGCTCCGCTTTCCCCATTCCTCTCCACTGTTTGCACACGCAATTTGCCTTTGCCCTAACCATGCCGCACAGCCACAGCCACCGCCTCAGCCTCAGCCTCTGGTCTGCTCATCCGTTGCCTGGATCTGGGATCTGGACCTGTGTGTACCTTGGACCAGGACCAGCACCAGGACCAGCGATTGTAAAACTGAAACTGGATCTGAGACTTGAAACAGCGCCCTGGGATTATCACCAGCAGCAAATGGTTGGCAAATGGAAAGACCGTAGCAGCCGAATAATTAATACCCTGGCAGGCATAAATGTTTCGTTACAGGGTTCGGGGAATGTTTGCAGACCCTTGGGTATAGGAGATCTCTAACTCGATATGCGTTATCCCTGCCCATCACGAGTGCCATTTACCTGTTTGTTCTTGGACGCGGGAAGAAAGGTACTTTGGTGGTTATTGCTAGTGCCTATTTTTATCATTTCAGTCTAAATTCAGACACTTTTTACGGCTCTATTTCTATGGATTGCCATTGGGCCACTTGCTGTCCACTCTCCAGTGTCTCGACCATCGCCCCCAAGGGGCTTTTCCCGAGTATTCCCGGTCGAGTGCATGTGGAATCGCTTTGCCTTGGCTGCATTTAATACGACACCGAATGTCGCTTAAGTTGGTCAAACACTTTAGTCAACTCTCCGCCGATCCGGAATAGTTGTAACTATCGTATCGTGTGTATATTTGTTGTCTCTGTTTCGCTTATGTGTGTGTGTGTTTATGCACTCGTATTCCTATTCCAATATTCCATTAAATACTCCAAAAATCCTCAAACGTTGCCCTGTCATGGCCCGCACTGTGGGACGACCGCAGGGCGACATGTGTGCAGCAGAGCGTGAGAGCGAGCGAGACAGAGCGAGCATTGTTTGCCGGGAATAAATACAACAACAACAACAACAACAGCTCTACAGTGGAATCACAGCTGCGGGACAACATAAAAATACGCCGCCTGCTGGCACATACATATCCTCCATCTCTCTCTTACCGCCACAATCCATCTCCATCTGCATTCCCATCTCTTTCGCACTCCATCGTTGCCGGCTCTGTCTATTGCTGGTGCTGTAACATTTGTTTTGACATTGCTCTCCGCCGTTCTTTGCCATCCGTCCGTCCGTCCGTCCGTCCGTCCGTCCATCTCTCTCTCTCCCTTTCTCTGTCAATCTGTCTGGCAATCAGTGTTTTTTCTCCTTTTCTCTTTGTAGTTTGTTTGCTGTTTGCTCTCTTCCTCCTCTGCTCTCCTCTGCACTCCGCCACATCGAATAGTTTGTTTGTTGTTTGCTCTTGCACTCGCTGCGCTTTACGTCTTTCGTCTCGCGCCTCGTGCCTAGTGGCCTTTTCGGCAAGTGTAAAGTTTGAAATTAGTTTGGAAAAGTGTCGAAAAAAAGCACACACACCACTTGACAGCTTTTGTCAACGCGCGGGGTACGATACGCGCGATTCTTGATCATCGATTAATTTCATATACAAAAAGCGAACAGCAACAACAAACCGTAAACAGACTGCAGACCAATGCAGAATTTCCCTCACTCTTGAAACGAATTGATCCCCTGCATGGGGTTTCCATTTGGGGTTTTGTTTGCTCGCTGAACCACACACTGCGGGTGCACTGGCGATGGCAGATTTTGTTTATAGCTGCGAAAATATTTCCTAATAATTCCCTCACAATTCGCACACACAAATTTCATTTAATCTCCCTCTCCATGACCTCAAATCGATTTGATCCTGGTTTTTGGGGTTTCAGCGGCAGTCACCTGAGTCTCAGTTCCGCTGCCTCGTTTTGCATTCCGTTTCACCTTTAATTGCGCCCCCATGCTGCCCCTTTGGCCTTGTGGTTTCTTCTGGCGTTCTGCTTTCCCGGGGAAGTTCAGTTCAGAATTTCAGTTTTGGGCAAGTACGCCTCGGGGCGCCATAAAATGTTTAATAAATTGCAAAAGTGCGCCAAAAGTGCCAAAAGGAAACAGAATACAGTGAGCGGAGCGGGGAGAGGGCAGAGAAAAGGAGCAGACGGCAGCATAGAGGATGAGAGAAAGTGCCAAAAGGAATACGGAACAGAGAGAGGGAGAGAGAGGGAGAGAGAGAGAGCGACAGAATGGAGCAGACGTCCAAGTCAACGACTCCTCACACACGGATACTCACGCACACGCATACAAAACATATTCTAATGAAGTTCAAGTGGAAAGCCGGCCCATCCGAAAAGGGGGGCCAGCCAGGCAGGGGGGCGTGGCGTGGCTCTCTGGCATTCGTGGCACGTAAAATGTATTGAATAATTACATTCGGGGGCCGCCTAACGGCATACGAAATGAGGCGCACACAACACGCCGGCCGAGGTGGAGTCAAAGTCGAGGCCGGTCGCGAACACACGAGACACAAGTGGCAGGCAGGCAGGCAGGCAGGCAGGCAGGCCACCGGCCGGACATTAGCCACGCCCCCACACCCCACCTCTGTGGCCTGCGTGGTCCTGCTGCTGCTGCTGCTGCTGTCATGTAATGAGCGCCGAAGGCATTGAAAATTCCGAAACGCCGCAGGAAATAAACTTTTTCGAGTGCTGAGGGCCCTTGCCCTCCGCAGACAGCGAAGAATGAAAGCGAAGAGGGTAACAGATAAAGATTGATGAATCCACAGAAATGCATTTCGCTTTAAAATTGAATTTCATTGGAACTAGCAGCAGGGTGGAGAGTGGAGAGTAGAGGGAGAGCGAGGACAGGGCACAGAGCGGAGTTCCAGGGGGTAATCGCAGGCCGATGGCCTTTAAGTAGTGCTAAAGTATCAATCAAAATGCGTGCCCTCCTCACAATAATCATGACGGAATTACGCTGAAATCTTCGATGTGGAAGGTGAAGGAGCTGCTGCAACCTGAAACTCAATCTTCGACTGAGAGTTCCCCACACACGCTCTGAGGAGCAAAGATCTGAGAAAACGGTTACCGAATCCGAAACAACAAAATGGGAACACAAAAGATGATTTATCATTACAAGAACATCAGAGAGGGGGGCAGAGACGATGGCGGGGACTTACAAATTGGATTGCCACAGGGGATCGGAAAACCGAAACGAGAGAGGTGAGAAATGTTCCCAAGGGAAGCAGAACAGAGTAGGAAAATAAAGCAAAAACTGAAAGCAAAGTTATGACAATTTTGGGATGTAGACGGAGGCACAACGATGGATAACCTGCTGCACAAAGATTGGAAAATATAGAATATGTTCCAGCTGGAAATAGATTAATGCAGCACTTTCCTCAGCTACAAAACTGATAAACTTTAATTAACAAATAAAATTTCATGCTGAAACCTTATCACTTACTAGTTCCACTTGCAATCGAAAAACATTTGAGATAAATCCCACATCAGCTGGCCAGCTAAATAGTGATTATCCCATCAAAGTGCACTATTCCATCAAGTGCAAAGACCGATCCAAATGCGAGTAAAGTATATCCGGGAGCGGAGATTCCATGCCATTGCCATTCCTCTGCTGCAGCACCTTCAGGCGACTGAAACCCCGCCCAAAGTTCCAGCAAAAGTTGCTTGGATTTTGAAGTTGCCGAAAAGTTGTTTGCCCACTGCCATCCAACCTGGTGGAAGTTTTCATTTTCTTTGCACAAATTCTGCTCCTAACTCCGGACGAGAACAATGTCAATGTTTTAATTTATTTAAAATCAATTTACGCAAAATCTTTTCCGCATTCTTTGAGAGTCGGAGGGAGGATGGCGGAGGAGGAGCCAGCGGGTTTGGCGTCTGTTTGGCAGTGGCAGAGCCTCGACTCTGCTTAGAGCTCAGCAAAGTGCTTTTGGTAGCGGCACTGGAAAATCCTGCATAATTTAATTGTCCTGTTGTCGGTGGTAGTTACTCCCTCCCCTGTCCCTGCCTGTTATCCCTGGGATTCCTAACTACAGTCCTCCCCAACCATTCTGCCTGCCTGTCTGTCTGTCGGCGGACTGTTTCTATTTGTCGTCTTGCCGCTTGTAGCAACATTTCTACATGACTCCCACCCACTGCCGACAGTCAGTGCAGCACTGCTGCAAGCTGTCTTTAATCCACATGCGACTGCCGCAAAACTCTGCCACGCTGTGGCACGGAGCAGACAGGTGCCTGGGCTTTCGGCTGGGGGTTTTTGCGGCTTCTTTGCGGTCCACTTGGCATCATCCATCGGCAAGGAGACCACAATTACTCTGTTTACTTCTACTTCTGTCTTCCGTTCTGGCAGTTAATTAAGTTTCCAGTGCGAAAGTGCGACATCTTTAAGGTTGATCCAATCCAAAAGGCAGGCACAGCAAACCCATTTGATGTCGCTTTTTCGTTGTCATGCCTCAAGTGGAATCAAGTGAGCGACCGACCCCCGGAGCCGAAATCTTGGCAGACAAATCCATTAGCATTAAATTGCTGTAAACGGCTGTAGGGGCATCGATTGGAATGGATTGGAGAATCTTTAATGGTCTACAAATGGAACCAAGCAGCGGACTGAGACCAGCTGATAGTTTCATTAAATGCTCGGGAAATACAATACCATTTTCGGGGGATGAACTCGAACCGAACCGACCGATTGTTGTTTGTATTGTTAGATTGCTGTATTGATGCTGTTGCCTGGGTGTCATTGTTGTTGTTGCTGTCATGCGGGGTTTCTTCTTTCCCCTTCCTGCCTCAAGCAGACGTACAAATGATTTTGATTTCAATTTTATTCTCCCCAAAAACTATAAGCATCAACCAAGCGCAGCTCTGCCAGAGTTACTCCACACAATCGGGCAATATTTGATGAGAAGTAGACAAATCGTATTGTTGTTGCAATGTTCCATTAATGCCACAGATGGAGGCACAATCGCGGAGTGTGTGTGTATGTGCACTGAATGCCAAAGTTAATAAATTCAAAACACTTGAAAATTTCATTTTGGCATATTAAATTTCAGGAAAAGAAAAGGAAAAGGAAGAACTGCTCCAAGCAGGAGCCCCAAACAGTCGAAAGGAGTTACGATGGGAAAAAGGACAAGGAAAAGGCCAGGGAAAAACTCAGTCAGGCACGGCGCCCATACACGAGTGCCCCCGCCACCTCTCCCAGAAGTCGCACACAAATTTACATATGAAAGCCTCACAGCCGTGGCAAGTTGGGGGCTTATGGGGTGACGCCACATGCAGACAGCACACACACATGCAGCTCGTGTCGTCGTCCCCGTCCTCGTCCTCGTGGGGTATTTGCAATTGCCAGCGAAGTATTAATGGCAGCATTTGAATAACAATGCAGCAGCAGCAGCGGAGCAGCTCGGATTCAATGTGAATGCGAATGGGGAATGTGAATAGATGGAGGGACTGGCGGCTGTCGACTGTTGACTGTCGACTGTCGACACCGACAGGGCAAATGACATGAATCGACCAATCTCCCAGCGGCAGGTCCCCTCTGCGGGCTCCAATTAATGCCCTAGCAACAGACTAATTTGAATTGCATTTTGGGAGTCGCTGATCCGCGAGTGTTCGATGATAGCTCCAGCGAGAAAGTGCATTTCCAATCTCTGGGCCGCCTCTTATTCGTGTCCAGTCAGCGGCGATTTCCAGGAACATTCTGCCCGCAGCCCACGTAGCATAATGAGCACAGAATTCAGGAGAATTCAGCCAGTGGACAACAGAGTGGAGAAACCATTAAGGGTCTGGGCCTGGCTCTCGATCTGTGCCTTTGTCTGCGCTCCGTTCTCTGCGACAGTCTCTGAAATATGCAAACGTCATTCGGATGCTGTTAATTATGGATCCCAGCGCATTCTCAGTGATTTTATAATCACACGCACACACACACAAATCGTTTATCAACTGGAGTTTAGTCTCAGATTTTAGTTTCTTTTTACACAACAAAATTCCAGTCCAACAGTTCGAAGGAGAAACGGTTCGGAAATGCTAAAATACGAAAACATTTGGCAGCTGTTGGCCGTCGTTGTGCTACTGCAGGTGCAGGGTAAGTGGATGCCTAGGATTCAGTATCCCACTGACCTTCTATGTATGTTGCTTTCCCTGCAGGTCTGCGGGCTCAGTGCGCCGACTGCAGCCAGCACTGGGGCTATCCTTGCAAGGCCAATGTCACGGGCTACTACTGTGCGCCAGGGTCCGCCATCGATACGGTGCCAATGGTGCAGGAGGACTACGAGACGAGCACCATTGATCCCATGGACATTTACAAGCAGTGCACGCCCTATCCCTTTGCTCTGAGTGCGTAATCCTTCAGCCACTCTCCTCTATGCCCATCTCCATCCGTGTGTCCCTCCCTCAGGCAAAATCGGCAGCTACTGCTGCGTCTATTCCCCAAAGATTGGCTGCCAGGCGGCCATCAATACCCACATGTACAAGTACGAGTCGAATCCTGTGGTCTACTGCAAGCGCTGCATCGATCGCTGCCTCTGCGACAGAGGGGACAAGGGCAACCATCGGGCAAGACCCTGGCCATTGGGCAGTCTGCTGTTGGGTGTTCTGGCGATCATGGCACTCGGACTGCAATGCTAAATTTAAGTGTAAATTCTGAGTGTAAATTCGGGTGTTAAAAAAAAACGAAACTGAGAATATTTGGTGGAAATATTCGAGCCATAAGAACTTGTGCTTCGATCATTGTATGTTGAGCAAACTGACATTCTGCAACTGCCACAGAAACCGTCAATTAAGAGTAGGTTTTTCCTGTCGAATCTGCCGACACATTTGAGGCCTCAACAATGAAGTCACTGTGTCCAGAAGGTGTGTCCCAGTGGCAGTGGAAACTTTGTGGCAACTTTTGTGTGTGTGTGGCAAAGTTCAAACAGTTTCCCGCTGGCTGGCACGAATCGTGGCGCATCTTGCTGCTGCTGTTGTGCTGGCGGAGTGCTGTGTGTGGGCTCTAATGAAATTAAATGTATCCCCGACAGATAGATGGCAAATAAAACGTTGGACAGCGGAGTTTCCGTTGTTCCTTTTGGCCAATACACTTGAGTGATTGGAAGCATTGGGCAGCCAGCCAGCCAGACACCACAGCCAGTTGCCAGGCTTGGACTCGGAGTTCGGCTTTGTCCGAGCGGAGGGTTCCTGCCTTTACGGGCTAAGTGAGAAAATGTCCCAGCCAGGCGGCAGAGTACGTGACTGGGAACATTATTGTTTGCTTATCTACACTTAATTGCTTCTGGCTACACTTAATAATATGATGCGGACCGGCTCTCTATGGGTTCTCTCTCTCCATGCTATGGTAGGGCCCACAGTCAATGGCATCGTCATCGTCGTAGCCATAGTCATAGCCATAGCCACAGACATAGCCGTGGCAAAGTCACTCTCCACCCTCGTCGACTCGGCTCGACTCTATCTTGGAGCACACGGCACGCTGTTTGTTCGGTTTCCCACTTTGCGTTGGTCCGGGCATCGTCATCGTCCCCGTCTCCGTCTCCCCGTGCCCCCCCTCTCCGACTCTCCACTTCTTTGCTTGAATTTTCATTCAGCTTGAGATTTGTTGCACCATAAAAAGGGCTTCTTGGAGACTAGTCTGCCGTCTCTCCTCTGCCTTTGCCTTTGCCTTTGCATTGTGTTCTGTTGCATGCTGCTGGAGAGCTATTTGTTTGCCTCTCCTTGTATCCGTTGTCTTCTCTCTCTTTCTGTTCTCTCTGTTCTTTTTGGGTTTCTTTTCTTTCTCTTTTTGTGGCATGAAAAATTTCATTGGAATTGGTTTTTATTCGTGTTGCCCCGCCTCGAGTCTCTTTCTGATTTCTGATGGATTTCTTTTGGATTTGTTTTCGGGAGGTACAAATTGTGCGACGCTAATGGGGCACAGGGCATGGTTCTAGGTGTGCGTGTGTGCCTGTGCCTGTGTGCGTTTGGGGTTGACGTGCCTCATTAGCCACGAAGATCAAAAAGATTGAAGTAGTTTTCGGTTGGTCATGTGACATCGCCGCTTCCTTCCTTGATTGAACATTTATTTTTCTCCCCTATTGGAAATATGCGAACTCAACAATTAATTCTATTTTTGGCCACAGCATTGGCCACGCCCCGCACCGCCCCGTTCCGTGCTACATTCTCGCATTTTCATTCCAAAACTAAAGCAATTCCCACTCCAATTTCTCTCTCGCAGTTTTTGCCTCTTGTTGTTCTCCCTTCCATTTCCTTTTTCACTTTCTGTTCCATTTCCCAGC
This sequence comes from Drosophila subobscura, assembly GCF_008121235.1. NCBI lineage: Eukaryota > Metazoa > Arthropoda > Insecta > Diptera > Drosophilidae > Drosophila > Drosophila subobscura. The sequence continues at coordinate 14,489,719 of NC_048531.1, read as the reverse complement.
ATCCTCCATCCGTTCCTCCATCCATTCTGTCGTCTCATCTATCGGCCGAGTGCTAATTGTTTCGAATTTGCAACCCTCCTCCTGCGCCAAGCGTTGGCTGGAGATGGACCCTAAGCCCCAGTTAGGGAGGGGAGTGGGAGCGGGAGCAGCAGCAGCAGCTCTGCCGTAGCCGCAGCAGGCAAACGGGAACGAGCGAAGGAAATGAAAGAGTCAAAAAGGTAAAGCGAAAACGCAAAAACGTTGCTTGAGGCTCGACCGTTTGGATACCCTTTGGTGGATTGTCGCCGGTTTAATATAGAGATTCATTTAGAAATTTGAAACTCTCTTTGAACGTAGAAACTTGCATCTCCCTTGCTGCTCTCCATTGCCTGGCTGCATTCATCTTCGCTGTGACAATTGCTAACTTAACTCTCAATGTGTGTGTGCCTGTGTGTGTGCCTGTGTGCGTGTGTCTACCTAAACCCTCCACCCTGGTGCTTGCAATTAGTGGGCGTGGCACTGCTGCCCAGGAAGTGCGTGACTTGCAGTCGACTTGCAGTTGTTCCTATGCGTGTGCCTCAGTCCGTTTGCGTTTTGTATTTGTGGGAAAATCAATTGAACAGCAGATGAATAGAGGGCTGCAGAGAGCAGGGAGGGGAGCACTCAGCTGCGCAGCATTCATTGATGGAGATGGTGGGTGGATGGTTGCTGTTGCTGTTGTTGTTGTTCCACGACCAATAATCAGGCTAATAAACATTTCATTCACAGGCCTCATTGAGCTGCGGGCCCAATCATAACAATGTCGACGCGACGTCGTCTGCCAAATGTTCGATAGGATCCCATTGCAAACACAGATTCCCCCGCTGGCCACATGCCACCACCCATGCCACCCCCCCAGCAACATATGGAGGCAAGACGATGATTGCTTTCCCTTTCATCGCCCGATGTATGGATGATGATGGCCTGTCATAATATGGGGGCTCGAGACGCACACAAATAAACCGGAAATTATTGTTTTTTTCCTTTGGCTGCTTCTGCCAGAGACACAAGTTTTTCCGCTTGCCAGGGCAACGCAAATTACAGGGGGGTGAAGGGATAGCCAGAGGGGCTGAGAGCTTACCCCCATCCCTTGAGCTTATCCTTATCAAGTGTATGGATGGCTGCCAGAAATTGAGTTTACTTCCGGTTTTTCGGCATTTGTTCACCTACCTGGAAAAAGAGCAGAAAGAAATGCCAAATTTAGTTAAACTTTCAGTTAATCCTTAGACAAAGCTTTAAATTGGTAAAAGTCAAAGATAAAGATACACATTTTGGGGGTTCTCCACCCTTTCAAGGGCACTTTTGCAGGCCAGACATCGGCTCGTAGCAATCAAAAACAGGAACAATGGCAGTCCCAGGCCCATTCTTATTCCTTACTCCTTTTCCCTTTCTCATTCTGTGAATCTACCCCCAAAAGAACTGGTTAATCCCCCGCAAAACCCGGACGATTAACCAAACCAAAAACCCAAATGAAAACCAAACCAAGTCGAGCCGAACCGCAGCGAAAATTGCAGCCGAAAAGAATGCCCCAGAATGGCAGATAACAACTGCAGATAGTCGGAGGGATATGCGCCGCTGTAGCACAGCAACAAAAGGACCTCGGGCTGGGCACCAAAATGCGAGTAAAACAATTCCAATTAAAGCGATGCGACAGGAAGAGTCGAGCGACAGGATGGGTGCGCCTCCCTCCATCCTGCGCCCGTATTTGCGAGTATTTGTAGGGAAAAAGGTAGAAAGTGCACGCAACTACAGGGGAGGGGGTTGGCAGGGGGCAAGGGTTAAGCGAAAGGGCAGTCAGAAAGTCATGGCAAATCCATGCATTTGTATTTGTGTTTCTAGAATGGGATTAAAGTTTCCCAAAAGCACTACAAAATTGCATATCCAATGAGCGGAAGAGCGGCGGAGCGGCTGAGCGGAAGTGCATTAAAAGGCGCACGGGGGAGAGGCCAAAGGGTTAACCAACAACTGTTGAAACTCCCACGGCTGTCCCGCGATTAAATACACTGAGCGAAAGGCCACACGGGGGTTGGTTTGCTGGCTCAATGATGCTTAAGCCATGATGCGATCTCTCGCTCTGTCGAAACCCTCCCCCTAGCACTCCCTCAAACCCGAAACACGGCGGTCAATCAGTTTACAACAATAACAATTTCTGAAGGGTCAACACGTGGTCCACATCGACATCCAATCTCCCGCCACTCTCCCGCCTACATCCGCATTCGCCTTCGCCTTCGCTTTCGCGTTTTGTGTTTTGTGTTTTTTGCGGGGTGGGAGCGGTTGCGGCAGGCTGTCGACTCCGTGGCGGGCATTTTGTATATTCAATTAGCCGCTGCCTTCATGTCGAACATTTCCTCTAACTCAGTGGCAGTGGGGCGGCAGAGTGGCAGAGTGGCAGAGTGGTTGCTCCTGCCCACTCCCTGTTTGTTTTGCATTTCTAATGCAATTTGCGGCTGCATCGCTTTTGTTGCTGTTGCTGTTGCCGTTGCCGTTGCTGTGGCTCTTGTTGTTGCGCCCCCAAATCGTGTGTGTGTGTGGCGTGTCGTGTCCATTAGCACCTTGATGCTCATAATACATATTCATTAATTTGCCAGGCACATCCATCCCCCATCTACAAAGGGTTGGTGTTCCCTTTCTACCCTTCCACCTATGAAGCTATGAACGGGAAGCTTCCCATTGCTAACTTTTCCCTCTTAATGGGGAGCTTCCTTTCTCCTAACTCTCCCTCTTAATGGCAGCTCCCTCTCTCCCCTCTCTCCACTCTTCAAATGTGAGCTGGACACAGCTTCAATTACCACCCCGGAACAGGGCTGAGAGCACTCCCTCTCAGTTCAAACTCTTTAATTGGTGTCTGTAATGGATATGCACTATTTCCACCGCCACACAATCATTAGTTCCAGCTCCAACCCCATTCTCTACACCCTTTCCCCCTTCCCAATCCTCCGCCATCATCTTATCCCCGCAACTTAAACACTTTGTCCTCACAGTCACCGCAAAATGTTCTCATTCATTAAACTTTCGGAAGCAAGAGGCGTAACCGAACCCATTCCCCACCCAAGGGGACAGCGTCTCGATTGACTATTGTAATTGCTCATCCACCCACAGGCCATAGCCCATTCCAGGGACACCATCCACCCACCTGGCAGCTGGGAGCTGGGATCTTCCTTTTTATACCCGGTACTCGAAGAGTAAATAGGGTATATTGTATTTGTGCACATAACGGTTGTATGTAACGCACAGAAGGAAACGTTTCCGACCCCATAAAGTATATATATTCTTGATCAGCATCAATAGCCGAGTCTCTGTCTGTCTGTCTGTCTGTCCGTCTGTCCGTCTGTCCGTCCTGATGAGCGCCTAGTACTCAGAGACTATAAGAGCTAGAGCCACCAAATTTTGCATCCAGACTTCTGTATGCTCACACTGTTACAAGTGTATTTCAAAAATGAGCCACGCCCCCTTCCGCCTCCGCAAAAGGGCGAAAACCTCCCAAATCTACAATTTTGAAGATAGCAGAAAACTAAAAACGCCATTCCGTAGGGAATGACCATATCTATCAGATCACCAAATTGGGATACGATTGGATCATTATTATAGCCACAATGAAGAAATTAATTTGCAGTAGCCAAACCCACCCCGTCCCGCAGCATTCACACTCTGCTTCGCGCTGTTTATGGCCTGGCCCCTGACACGTCACTGCCTCTGCCTCTGCCGCAGCCTCTGCCGCTGCCTCTGCCGCTGACTCTGCCGCGACTCTGCAGTGTGTGTCTATAGGGGAGGGTGGCGAGCTAAAGGAGCGTGTTGGCGTGAGTAGTGTTGTTGATGTAGATGACAGATGAAGAAAAAATGTAAAATTTGACAAATAACCGCTAAGTTGCAGATGTAGTACTGAGTGCCGGGTATAAAAGTTGTGACGCGTAAGAAGCGTCTCACACGTCCCTTCTCGTTGTCTTTCGAATTAGTTAAGGTTTTGCGGCCACACAGGGGGGCAGCTGCAGCAGCAACGGCAACTTCAACAATAAAACAACTTGAAACACGGCAAAACACTTAAGCGCAACACTTTTAATTTTCCAGTGGCTCTCCACCCCCCTCCACTCGTCAACAAAAGGGGTTTAGAAGACACATCCCCCAGCCACTGCCCATCCCCATTCCTTGTTCTGGGTTAGTTTTTGGGCTGGGTGTGGGATCTGGACTGTGGCTGAACTTGAAACTGATGCCCGGCACGTGGACATGATGAGCACATGATGCCCCCCTGCCACTCTCCTCCTCCTCCTCCAAGGGGGAGGTACAACGCCTAAGACAGACGCTTCGCATCGGCTGAGGCAAAGGGGCAGCCCAAAGGGGTTGTGTGACTCGTCTTGGACCAAACATATTCGACTGGAAGGTCTGTCAATCGGTAGGTAAGGCACTGCCACACTTTCCCTGTGTGTTTCGTTTCCTCTCTCACTGCCCCACACCTCACATTGCAATGTAGCTTGTCGCAAAACTATTTAAATGTGATTTCCACGCACCCTCAGCACCCAACCCAGCCCAGAACCAGAGCCAGGCTCGCCCAGCCCGATGCTGTGCGGCAGACGTCGGCACGCGCTCAAATTAGTGAGTGAGCTGCAAAGACAGGGTGGCAGGGGGGGGGGGGGCAGCACAGGGAGATATTTATATGAAAAGCAGAGCTCGTGCCACTCCACTCCACTCCGCTCTTGCAACTCTGGCTACAGCAACAACAATGGGATTGCGTATAATCAAAAATTAACATAACAATACACAGTCAGTCCCCGCCCCGTCCCCCCTTCCGCAACCAGTGAATCAGCAACAACAACAACTGCGACAGCGACAGCGGCAGCGGCAGAGCCGCGGCAAAGTGTTTTCTGAGGCAGACACAAAAAAATACACACAAATATGTACGAATGTATGTGTGTACACATGTATGTGTACGAGTACGAGCATAAGCCGCACCGAAATGAATTTGTGTGGCAAAGAACTTAAAGTTGCCCCTTGCCACTCTGGCAGTGCCACGGACAAGACCCTGAGCGATACCATAATGAAAGGGTAAGCAAGGGCAGGGCTTCGATCAGGCTTCCCACAGGGAGAGAAGGTGAAGCACCCAAAGCCCATTAAACGGAGCAAGCAAGAGAGAGAGAGAGTGAGAGCAACAGTCAGTAGTTAAGAGAGAGAGCGGGAGGGCGATACCAAATAGCAAGCAGCAGGAGCAGGAGCGAAAGCGGTTTTTGCTTCATCTCCACGCACAACGGAGAAGTGGGAGGAAGAGAGAGAGAGAGAGCGAAAGACAGCCAGACAGACAGATGGACCGATAGCAAACGCAGGAAGGAGACAGCTACACAGAGTGTGAGAGAGAGAGACACAGGCAGACAGACCGGAGGGGAAGGGAGGGAGCAGGCACGCACACAGGCGAACAATTCGATAAAGAAAATTCCCAGCGGGCACTTAATTTACTGCCTGGCGTTCCATTTCGTGTACATTTCTCATGCATTTCCCCCCCACACACACATACACACACGCACACCAATCCTCTTCTGACCCGCTCACGTGCAACCGAATAGATGTTGTTGTTGCACCGTTGCCACATTTCAGACATCACCGAGGTTCAAGTTCAACATGGGCTGAGGTTCGAGGTGGAAACTTGCAGTGGGTCCACCTTCATTGCTAAATCTTTATAACTTTACAAAATAAAAGGAAATCAAAGCAACTAAATGGCACTTTTATGGCAATCTACTGTGTGGCAAAAGCTTCCAAATTGGAGGTATTTATTAAGAGGAGGTTATTGGAGGTATTAAGTAAGTTGGAACCTCCCAAGAGACATAACGCGGGGCACCTTCAGCGCATTCCAAAACAGTTTTACAATTTAAACTTGGGAATTTAGTCAGCAAATGATTGCCGTTTGATTTATGGAACTCTGCTAACTAAAATTAACTATGAAATAATTATAAATGTATGTAAAAGAGACCAATTAAAGAACAATAAACAGAGTACAGAAACCCTAAACCGAAACAAACTCAATGGCTTGGCGAACCATGGAAATTTGGGTAAAGGAAGAGCGATCCAACTGCCCATCGCTAGGGCCCAATGATCGATCTAAAAGGCACATTGAAAGCCCATTTAAATGGGAAACTGAAAGTGGAATGTAACTTTTGTTCAGAGACTATGAAAGAATATCTTTCCAATAGACCTGTAAGAGTGGTCTCCACCATCTTCCATCTTCCCACTGCTCTCCCTCTTGCTTCTTGCTGCTTCTCTTAGTTTTGGTTTCGATCCTTGAATTGGATTCACGTTTCAGGCATGCAAAAATTGGATTTGTTTCGGGTTCAATATCTGACTTCCAGCGAGCTTCCTTTTACCATCCCCCCCCTGTTGCCCGCCTGCCTTCCTTTGTGTCTTTGGTCGTGTGTGTTGCCACGTTGCCACGCGTGCCACACAAACACACGCCGAACAAGGCCAGCGTAATCAACATAATGAGAGTGGGTAAGAGTGAGCATTATGATAATAATAGTGTGCCAAATGCTCAGTTCTCGGTGCACCGGGATGGCATCCAGGGATCAGGGAGCAGGCAGCAGGCAGCCGGCAGCGCAGGGTTGCTAGGCCTCGCTCGAAGGGTTGCCTCCTCCTGTCCCCTGTCCCCTGACTCCTTTCTCCTGTTTCAACTTCAACTGCGAGCGAGTATAGACTGGGCCGCCTCGTGTTTTTGTTGAGTTTTGAAAAATATTCAAGTTATTCGAGGAATGCATTTGGCTCTCTCTTTCTCTGCTCAGTTTTAATCATTTGTGTTTTTGTGTTTTTTTTTTGCTTTTTCGACAAAGTGCTTCGGGTGCTTCGACGGCTGATAGGCAGGAGCGAAACAACAAAGGAAAGGCGCTCCGCTCCGCTCCACTCCTGACACGAAATGGCAGTGATCTATTTTTGTGTGTGCGTTGCGTGGAATGTTGAGTGCCTCGAAAGAGAGGGATGGGATGGGATGGGAATGGGAGAGTGTGTATGCCGGGGAGGTAGGGACACGGGGAGGATGTGAGGTGCCCATTGTCTGGGAACCCATTCGATATGCGATATGCGATATGCGATGGTGGCAGCAGATAGAAGGGGAAGAACACTGACACGGGAGCGGGAGAGTGGCAAATGTCGGACTCTAGCTGCGAGTCTATCATGTGCTTCAGTCGTACTCCAATTTCTGGCTGCGGCCAAGAGGTGTCTTAAGTTTTCCAAGGCGACGACGTGCTACCCTTTACCAATAGCTCCTCCTGCCCTGCCCTGCCCTGCCCTGCCACCCTCGCAATTTCTGTTCTTTCAACTTCTCTGCCACATCCAACCCCACTCCCATAGAGGCAGCTTCTGTTCTCCTCCAACCTGAATCGTTCATCCCACTTGAGACAAAATCAAAATTCAACTAATTTGCATTTTCGATTTGCATATTTACACAAAATCCGGAGGCCTATCCGTGGAGTGCAGCCGTCAGCCGTCAGCCATCCGTCCTCTCTACAACGATGCAAATTTTCTGTCATTGAAATTAAATTGATTGCAAATACTGAAGATTGACTTGAAGTGGGAGATCGCCGACAAAGACGATTGCGGATAGGACATGCGATGCCTGTAAACCCCAGAAACAAAAGATTGGCTGCTGGCTCCCTGTTCCTCGCTTCTCGTTCCTTCTTTCCTGCTCCTTGTTGATTTTTGATAACTTCAGGACTCTACCTCTAGCTCTACTCAGCGGCAAGTCAACGTCAGGGCAGAGCACATAATTGCAGTTTGCCCAAAGGGTTGTTCCGGGGGTTAAGCAGGGGCTGCGGCGTCGGATGCAATGCAAGGCCAAATGCCATTAATGAAAATCACACACAATACACACACAAATACACACACATAGAGCGGCTCCCGCTGCTACACCCCGCTCCAAGCACATGGCATGAAAATGCTACCCTAATTCGAAATTAAGCAGCCTTCAGACTGGCAATGGGGGTTGGGGGTGAAGCGTAGCTTAAGGGGTGTAAAATGCATTATGAGCGATGCGTTAATGGAAATCCAAAAGAGGCAGCAAAGGGCCGGCAACGGACAGGTCTTTCCACTCTCAGTCAAAGTTAAGTAGAAATCAAATCATTTGAAGACTCATTCTCCCAGTCAAAGTTCAGGCAGCGAGAAGAGAGAGGGAGGGACAGACGAGATCTGGACTGGACTGAACTATTTAATAAAGTTTATTCGAGGAGCAAACACCGAACACCAACCCCCTGGCCCTGCCATGCAAAAACTTTTTTGTACCAAACTTTCGGAAATTGGCACAGCCCGAAAATCAGTTGCGAAACAAGTTGATTGAACAATTTGTCAAGTGGCAGGCAGAGTCGCATTGAGCCGAAGAACATCTGGAGCATTGGGCTGTGGGACTGTGGGGTTGTGGGGTTGTGGGGGAGGGTGCACATGTCATGAGCGAGCAAAAGCAATGACAGCCACGCGTCTTGGATTGCTGGAGGAGCGGAGAAACGGAGAAGCGGCGAAGCTGGCGATGACTGCGGGAAGTCTGACAGGTTTGGTTTTTGGCTACTGCTTTGCTCGGCTCAACCCCAGAGCTCAGATCCGAGTCCCAGCTCGCAGTTGCCACCCCTGGGACAGTATTTACTTTCGTGGGATTTAGCCGGGAATGGCACACCCTCAGCAGCAGCCCAAAGGACTCACTCACGAGCTGCTTAAATTCAACTAAACAAATTGGAAAATGTTATAAAAATTGGTTTATGATGCTGACATTTGTATGGCATCCGGGGTGGGGGGCAGAGGCAATGTGGCTGTGGCTGTGGCAGCAGCAGCATGTTGCCAGGCAAATAAGAGAAACAAATAACAACAAAATAGAAAAGTGCAACGAAGCGTTCAAGTGGGAGTGGCAGGGCGAGTGCTTAAGCCGCCAAGGTGCCAAGGGGTTTGGCGCTGCCAACAGGTGACAGCCAGAGAGATTCGCTCGAGTGGAGGAGCAGCGGGAGCGAGGGATCCACAGAGTGAGCTCCTGAAAGCCCCATCAATAACAGGTTGACAGGCGGAGGCATTGGCAAGTGGATGAACGAAACAAATCAATGGAGATGGGAGGGAGAGAAGATGCTGACTCAATCGGAAAAAGGAAAAGCTCGTCGCCAAGCAGGTCAAAAGTATGGCAAATTCGAAGCAGATTATATTGTGAGCAATGAAAGGATTTCCATTCACACTCCCAGAGGGTGCAGGCAGCCCTCTTTCCCTACCCAAGCAAGTTGGAAAAGCCATAAGCCATAAAGGAAATTAATATGGCAACAACAAGAGCGACAGAGCCAAAACTTAATTTTGCAATTTTATCGTAATTCCAATCCAAGGCTTTAAATTACGACAGCAGACGCTCTCGGCCGACAAGTCGCAGGGTCATTAAATTGATAAATAACCAAAACTTTGCTCATAATCGCCTCGAAACCGAGTGGAGATTCAAGCTGGGAGTGGAGTCGGCTGCTGGTTGCCTGCCGATTGGCTCCTGGATGACACACCATCAAAGCAACAGCCAACATTTATCAAAGGCAAACAAAATACACACAAAATACAAACTGTGGCAGGCAGCTCCTCCTGAAGGAATACTCCGCACTCGGGGCCCGTCTGAAAATGTTTGCCTAAACAATTTGTGTGGGGTGTCCTGTTGGGGGCAGCAGCAGCACCACGGAGTAACCCAACGCCCGGTCATCCATTTAAATTCCGCACATAAATTAACATAGTCTGCCGTTGCCGAGGCCCAAGCCGATGCCAGCGGGAGTTCCTGCCTGCAATCTTTCACATATGTCGACTGCCAGTCAACTGTGGCCACCAGGCGCCTCATCATCCTTTGGTTACAGCTTCTGCCCAGCTACCGGTGGGGGTTCCAGAGACAGTCGGACGACACCTTTTTCCACACACAGATTGCAGCAGCAGGAGCAGGAGCAACATTTTGACGCATCATTGAGCGAATCGTTTGAGTGACTGACTGGACGACATATTGATGTATTGGCTGCGTGCATTGAATGACTCTTTGGTTGCTTATTCGTTCTGTTCCACTGATTGCTGGGCCTTCCGTGGCGTTGCTTCCTTGTTTGTTGGATTGTTTGTTGCCACGTTCAAATCATGTCAGCGCGCAAATGCGACTAATGCTGGGAGTAGAATCAAAGGACAAGCAACCAAACAGCTCACACTGAGGGAAACAAGTCTCAAACTTGCATGGCGCAGCCATGACTATAATCTGTACCCTTGATGAATCTATTACTTTCCCATCTCTCCCTCTGTGCTAATCCCATTCTCCGCACTTCTTTTTTTTCAGTGCAGCCGCTTGGACTGTCGCCCCTCAGCCACTGCCCTGCCACAGCCAAGGGTCGCTTCATTACTTTAAATGCTTTACACGTACAACATTTAGATGACAGACAGGGGGTTTGCTCTCTCTTTTTTTTGTGTGTGTTTTGCAGGAGGGCTGCTAGGGGAGGGGCTTGTGCCAAACGTTTTATTGATGCAGCAGGAGCAGCATCACGGCGACAACTGACGCACGGCAAACGCATTTCGCACGCAATTCAATCTATTCTCCTTTGTCACTCGCCATCTTTTTGGTTCCGGGAAGTGCCACCGTGCCGTACTGTACTGACTGTGAGTGGAGTGCCTGACTGATGAGAATGGATGATGTCGCCAAAAGTTTTTCGGCTCTTCTTTTGTTTGGCTAGCTGGAAATCCAAGGCGTAGAAAAAGCATTGCCACTGCCGCTGCCACACACTTTACTATTTACTGATTACAATGGAGCCACAGACTCGTATTGAAGTTTCTTTTGGCGTGTGGGGGTTGGAGACTGCGGCACGTGTTGGAGCTGGTAGCCGATTAGCAATCGGTAGAAAAACATTCAGCTTATGGAGGGTCTATTTAAGGCTTGTTTTTCGACTCAAAGTTGGCTGCAAATGTTTATTTGTCTTGCGACTTTTCATTGGAGTTTCATTAAATTAGTTGGAAGGGAATTTGGGCAACCACAACTGATGGAATTGCAATAGATTATAATGTGAAGAGGCATGCTGTAACTTTTGTACTTTTTTTCATAATCCAATAATCTCTCAACGCATCTGCGAGTAAATAATTGCAGAAATATAAAAAAATGCAGAACTAATCTGTCAATAATAGTTCCTTAATGCCCAGGGCAATTAATTAAAGTCTCCTCTCCCCGCACTCCTTGTTCTATTACTTCTTTCTCTCTCATTCTGTCTCTGACAAGAAAAAACCTGCTCCTAACAAGCTTAAAGTCTCTCCACCTCTCTCTCTCTGGGGCAATCGGAGTGTGTTGCATGCCACTTAAAGTTGAAAACAAGAAGACTTTTGGGGCAGTGTGAACTACACAAACACAGACACATGCACACACACATACACATACAAAAAAGTGTTACATGGACAATTAAGTTTTTATGAAGCATTTCCGTTAGGTGGCGCTGGCGCTAGAGCTGGAGCTGGAGCATGGAGCTGGCGAGTAAGTAAGCAACATGCACACAGACACGCACACAGACATGCTCATGGACATGCTTCGGAATTGCTTCGGAATTGCCGTTGGCGCCAGACGCACAACCATGTGGAGCGAAGGAGAGTGTTGGTGTGAGAGAGGGTGAGAGGCAGTGAGGGTGGGAGTGGGAGTGTGGCTTGTTTTTGCGTGCGTGCCTGCTTCGTTCTCCATTTTGTATTTAAATACATTTTAATTAGTATTTATTGTATGTACTTTCCACCTCCTCGATGGGTGGCACTTAACACTTGACAAATTAGACATGCAACAATAATGGCAACAAAGGGTTAACTTAATCAAAGGGCACAGACACACGGGAATGCCCCCCAAGACTCTCCGATCGCCCTCCCACCCCTGTGAGGACGTAATCCCAATCACAGCAGCTCCTTCTTTTTGGCCTCTTTTCGACTAAGCAATTAACTACGCTTTGATTAACACTCCACGGCTACTACACACACAGGCTACAGACATATCCCGCATCCACATCCAACAGCCACATCTCTCCCGCACACCCAGCCATTTTCTGGGCCGTTGACAACGACGACGACAGCTGTCTGCCCGACTGCCCCACACTCTCCGCCGCCTGGCAGCATACACACACAGCTCGGAGTAGAACGTAGTAACAGTGCCTGCTTAGCCCCCTGTCTGTTAGTTAACATCTGTCAATTACAGCCGGCCGCCTCCGCCGACGCCGTCGCCGTCACTGCTTAGGCTGCTGTTAAGGCAATGAACGGTGCTTTGCTGCTGCTGCTCTGCTGCTGCCCTGACTTTACGGCACTTTTCGTCTAGTCTTTCTCCTCTTCTCGTCCCTCCCTGTCCCTCTCCCTATTCGTAACACAAACAAAGTCCGAGTCAGTGTCCAAGTCTAGCGGTAATTAAAGTGCACTTTCGGACTCGAGGATTATGCTCCGCCACTCAGTGTATCATGTGTGGGGTCTACGGCTGCTGTTACTGTTACTGCTACTGCTACTCTCTGTAGCTCTCTCTCTCACACTCTCTCTTCCTTGCTTTGCCTTTGCCTTTCCTGTTCAGCGGATGTGTCGCTCTTTCGTTTGTGCCGTAATAAGTTATGACACTTTTAGCGCCCACTGTGTGTGCCTCATGTGGGTAGTTCGTGACTGTGTGAGCCTGCTCGGATTGCTGTGTGTGTGTGTGTGTTAGCCACCCCTTTTGCTGGGTTTGGCCCTGTATTTTTGGCCGCAAGATGTTCATTGAAGCGCATAATCGCATGTTAAATGTGTTGTAATTAAAATATTAATTTCTTGCCCAAAGTACTGTAGTCTCTACATCTTGTAAGCTATTACAACCATCATCATCATCACCATCACCATCACAAACCTCATCATCATCATCATTATCAGCCTTGTCGTCGTCATCGTCTGCTGCCTTGCGGTTTTATTTACTTTTTTTTTGGCTGTTGTGTAATTATAGTTCTCTCGCTCTCTCTCTCTCTCTGCATTTCTCCCTTTTCTCTCGTACCTTTTACTCATACGGCAAGTGCACGGAAAGGAGCACAAATAACTTTTAGTTTGCCAGCAAGAGAGAGAGAGAGAGAGAGAAAGAGAGCAGATAGTGGAAGCCAGATAGAGCGAGCTTAGCAGAGATTATGGGGTAAACAGACTATTAAAAAGTTTTTAAAAGTCAAACTTTGAGAAGTGAAAACGAGCAGAGGAGAGTAGAGGAAAGGAAGAGCAGAGTAGAGGAATAGCAGAGCAGGGGAAGAGCAGAGCAGAAGCATACATTTAATTACGATAATCGTAAATGTTAGAGAATTTGTTAAGAAATTTATAAGCATATTTCAATAGCTAGAACTTTTCTTTATAGAAATTGTATGTGCCGACTGCTGAAATCTTCTTCATTGCAAAAGCGAAAATCGATCAGAAAATCTTTTAATTTACAGAAAAATATGTTCCCGCTGCACGGGATCCACTGTCACTGGATGAGTCTTTCAGGGCGAATAGAGAAGTCAAGACTCCACCCACAGACAACCCCAATCAATGGCTGCTCTGCCCCTTGGGATTTCAGTTCAATTTCATTTGCATTTCCCTCATAAAACCTAGTTAAAAGCTCAATCATGCAATTAAGAACCCACTCAAGTCGTCTGTTTACATTAGATCCATTACGCAGCGCACACATGCGCCGAAAAACAACGAAAAAAGTAAAGGAAATCAAGAATCGCATACTACTTAGTCACTTTTCGGTGGGCTTTTTCCATTCGCTTAGCAGAGTTGCAACCACCCAGTTCTTGGTCCCAGCAGCTGTCTGCGGTGTTGTAATCGGATATAATTCCTGCTCTCCAGAGAACATCCTCCGGAGCAGGACCAGCCACAGCAGCAGGCACAGGACACAAGCCCAGGGGCTATGCAAGTCTAAATAATATAAAAAAAGATGAAAAAGGCGCGTTAAAGACAAAGACCTCCGGACCAGACCACACATGAGCATGAGTCCCGGGATCCTGCTGCTGGCTTTTGGCCATGGTTACAGCAACCTCCCCGCACCCCCCGCTAGCATAGACTTTTACATTTGATTTACAAAAACGAATCGCAAAAAAAATTAAATAAAATATCAAATAGAAAAAAAAATCCTGAACAACAAACGAAAATTTCTGGTCCAAGTCCAACCCCCAATGCGAGCTGCAGCCCCAAGTGACACTCGCAGGGAGCTGATCCCCCAATGGACAGACGCCGGGCAGAGGGCGGGGGGTGGCGTTATAAACAAAAAATTAAGCGCATACGTGAGTTGCATGCAACGTCTCTGGGTGTTTGCTGTGCTGTCTGGTCTGGCCTGGTGTTCCGTGGCTTGTCCATCGTTTTTTGCTCATTATATAGAAAAAGACGAGCACAAAAAGAGTAAAAGCTAAGAAAAAAAGGGCACTAGAACTACCCTCTCGTGTGTATGGTATATGTTATTTGTTATTAAACGGATCCCTGGGTCTCTGCTGGGCCTGTGCTGGGCTGCGTCCTGTCTGGGCAGTCCCAGGCATCGGCAGTCGTGCGTTGCCGGCACGGGACATCATTCTGTAATCGAGACTGACCACAATTGTATTTTGTATTTGATGCGAGTGAGTCCTGGGGCCATTATCGCTGGGAAGGGTAGAGCCGGCCACCAGCCAGTTTCACCTGCCAGGATACGTTCGTACAACGTGCCGCAGACACAACTGCTCATTAGCGTCATTGAGGTTGACTCTCGGACGGGGAGCGCAGAGGGTTGGCTGGACAAGTCAAAAGTGTCAAAAGGTAGGAAATGACACCTCAACACCTTTATGCACCCACTGCTGGACAGTCAGTCGGTTTCCCTCTGCTATCCGCTGCCATGTCCAGTCCCATCTCTCATCATCTCGTGTGTAACTTTGTTTCCCTCTAATTGTCCTCAAGGCACAAAAAATTGCATTTCAATTCCATTTCAGATGGCTATCCATTCTCTGAGCCCCGCTGGCTGTTGCTTGGACAACAACAACAGAAGTCCCTCCCCCCCACCGTCTCTGTCCCACTTCGAGCTAAAATCTATTTTGCTGGTTTATCCACTCGTCAGGCAACGCTTCCATCTCCATCTCCACCTCCCCCTCCTACAGCTCTACCTTCCTTCGTTTCTAACCAACTAACAAATGGCTTTCGACTTGCGGCCGATAAGCCATTCCAGAGACTCCCCCCCGCCACACCTTGCCACAGATCAAATGGAAATACGAGTACTACGATGAGTCCTGCCGCTTGTGCCTCGCCTCGCCTCGGTTCGATGTCGCGGCACGTGACCAAATTATTTCCCCCACTGCTAGACACATGGAAGCAGGATAGTGTGGATGGTATGGATGTGGATGGTATTCCATGTCTCCATAAATGTAATTTTCTCACATATCACCAGGAGAACACACGACGACGACACACTCTCCCATGCCCCGCACTGTCTCTGTGTCCTGTTTTAGTTGATATTCTCCTGGTTTATGGCATCGTTTCCTTGGATGACTCGCAATTAGCACGGGGATTGCTGGCTGCTCCAGGCTGCTCCCCCTTTTGAATCTAATCAAAAGAAATCTCAGATGTTTCTTCCTTCTTCTTTCCATAGTCTGTATATAAATTATGTTAATGGCAATTTGTCGCTACGCAGGCAGCCGCAGGACTCTTCCTTCACCTGGCGCACACATTTATTGGCCGTTTTTGTGTGTGTTAATGAATATTAATGTCTTCATATTTAGCGAACTTCCCGAACTGTGATTGCCATGGGTAGAGTGAAAGTAAACTGGGTTCTGGCCATCGAAATTTAAGTTATTTTACGCCTCTGAAAAGTGTTTCAAACTCTCACAAATAGCTGGGAGACTGGAAGGCTTTCCCTCAATCGTGGCCCATCTTTAGTGCTACTTTTAAGACCCGTTCTACTGCCTTTAAGCCCCTGCAGATTTCACATTCAATTAAGGCTTGGATTAGGTTTAGAGATTAACTTTTAGAATTGAATTTAGAATAAAAATTCCATCTTCCTTCCATCATTGAATTGATTTCCTACCCTCATCGAACAGAGTTGTATTTTCTCCCTCTTCGCTGGCAACTCAATTTGCTGGCTGGCATCGATCGGATCGCTTGGACTTATTGAATTTTGTGGAAACATAAATAACAGTTGGCTGATCCATCCATTATGTCCTTTGACTTGACAACTGAATGGCGATTGGGCGATTGGTATCGGCATTAATGACACCCCACCAAGAGGCATATAACCATCCATCCAACCACCAGCAGCACCACCACCCATGAAGGCTGTCCATTCCAAGGAAGTAGAAGGAACTACTAATCCTTTCCAAGTACACGCACACAGCCGCCGCACTGTGCGTTGGGTCTGCCACACGCTGTGCGACGGCAAATGCAACATTTGTGCCCAAGGACGCACACAATAGAATGGGAACAGTTGCACCCTCACGTGGTGGCAAGCAGAGTCGCGTGGTAACGACGGCACCCAATACATATTGTAGCTCGAAGTAGGAATAATTTGAGCAAACAGTCAGCTTCAAGTGGTCGATGGTTTTAGGGGTTCTTCGTCCTTCGTCCTTCGTCCTCGGACACGTGCACACTGCCTCTAATCCCGAAATAAGAGCGGGAACACAGCTGCGAGAAATTTACCTGCAACGAGAGCAAAGAGAGAAGGGAATATTTATGAGTGCTCGTTGGGTTATTTTTTAATTAAATCCCCGGCATTAAAAACATAAAATGTGCACATTCCGCGATTACTTTAATGCACTGCACATGTGTGGCACCGACAAAGGGACACCAAGAGAGGGTGGGAGAGGGAGAGAGAGACATAAACCAAACCCAATCCAGTTGCGAGGCCAATTAGGAATCATAAATCCGTGGGCCAGAGAACTTTTTATGGTTCTCCAACCAAATTGCAGGCAGAGAAAAAGCATAGGAGAAATATTGTTTATGCCCCAGTGTCCGTTCGTCCGTCCGTCCGTCCGTCCATTGTCCGGGAGAATATTGGCAGCATAAAAAGCGATTTTGTGGGGCTCACAACGGACTCAAATTGTTTGACAATTAAAAAAGGGCGCAATTAAATGTTTTTGGACACAAAAAACCGACCGACAAAGGCCAGCAAGCAAAACCAAACGGATATAGCCAGATACATATGTATGTATGTACATACATATCTACATACATATCTACATACATAAAGTTATACATATTTACATACATTTACATAACTGTCTGTGCATAAAAAGAGTCACAGTGTCGCAGCTCTTAATCAGTGGGGTGTGGGTTGGGGGGCAGTGCTTCGAATTCCGTGGCAAAATAAGCGTAAATCGACGCACAAATAAAAATGTAAATATTAATAAGCGTCAAAATGCGCTCAAGCATGGCGCGGGGGGGACTTACAGACAGAGCAGAGAGCCAGGAGCCAGGAGCCTGGAGCCAGGAGCTGCAGCCAGTGGAAATTTCAAGCAAACAAACAAACAAACACAAAGGCCGCAGTCAGAGCCCAGACTTTTGGGGAAAAGCAAAGGAAAACATTTGGGCAGACAGCAAAGTGGAGAGACCCGCACCCCGCAGCCGAACACTCCTCAGTCTCCAGCCGAAACCGAACACCAGCCTCGTCCTCGTTCGGGTTCTTCGTTGCGGCCAGCGGCGGCCCGAACGCTAATGTGAGACTAAACACGAGCCGGAGACCGAAACCGATTTCCGCCAAAGGGGGCCACCAAATGGGTTCGAAGGTGCAGACAGTGGGGCAGAAATATAGAGAGAGAAACTTGAATAATATTTCTAGGAATTTTGGTAGTTTTATGATAACTCTAACAACAATTTGTTGAATCCCAAACTTTATTAAATGAAAGATGCAATATTTATGCTTCCTGCTTTTCTTTTCCTCCACTTTATCCACCAATTCAACCCACTGTCGCGGCTATCGTATCCGCTTTGGTGAGCAACCCAAAATGCGTTCCCTTTTCAGCCCCAGAGCCCCTTTGCTTCACACGCTTAGCACCCCCCAAGCCCAAACCTACCAGCCACCCCTTCGCCAGTCAACTTCCCCCTGAACACCCCTCCTCTGCTAGAGCTGTACACCCTGCGCTCTGACCGTGCCCGATGCCATCATCATCATCATATCAACATCAAGTCATGGACTCAGGGACTTTTCTGAGTCTGAAATGGAACTTTCAACACCGGAAGCAGCGTGTTGCATGTATTTATGTAGATATTAGCGCAGCGGCTAACACACACACACCCCTCAGCACACCCCTCCCGCTGTCCCACTCCTACTCTCGCTCTCTGCACACCCTTCGCTGCCCTCTGCCCATAAAGCCCCGCTGTTGATGTTGGCCAAAAGTGTTCCATTTTCGTAGCGAAACGAAGCGAAGCGTATGGTTTTCGTGGGGAGTTTTGCATTGAATGTTCGTCCATGTCCTCGTCCCCTTCCTCGTGGCTGTTGTTATTCCATAAGCGCGACTATAAACCAGATTTGGCAGAGCTCTACGACCCTGCTGTCCTGCTGCTTCTAGCTCTGCCTCTGCCCTGCTGATACTTCCCCTGCCATTTCCTCTGGCCAAAGCCAAGGGGCAAGTACGCTTAGCAGTCAAATTAAGCTCCCTGCTTGTGTGTGTGTGTGTGCGTGTGTGTCTGCCCCAAAGTCGTAGACTGGGAACTCTTTTTTGTGTGCTGCTTGCTCAATGAAATTATGCATTCATGGCCCATCGAAGAGTGGAAAAAGCAGCAAAAGGCAATGCCTAGAACTGGGAAGCTTTCATTTGGTCAAGAAACACTGATTGAAAGGGATTACCGGACTGCAAGGACATTGCTGCCAGAAGACCACATTCAAATAGAGAGATTGAACACTTTGGCGAACCCGAACCTGAACAACAAGTCGTCTAAGCAAACAGAATTTACAGGGCGACTTCTGCCTCCTCGCTCTCTCCTCCTGCTGTGATCCTGCAACCCACTTTGAGCTCGTGCCGTGTGTGCCACCCTTAAGCCTTTAATCAAATGCATTCACATTCACATTCACATTCCCGTTCCCGTTCGCATGCAGCCACCCCATTGAGGCAGGCGACGATGCCCCTCGTAACAAGTTGTGTTATTGTTTGTTGCCGCTACTGGATCTTGTATAATTATACAAAATGTCACGCGGCCCAGGCACACACATAGAAATATGCATATGAATCTATGTATGGATAACCCCTACATGCGCTGTGCATCCTTTAGGGCCTTTGAGCATCCTTTGAGTACCCTTTGCCTACCCCCCGACCCCTCGAATCATGCATCAGCAACATCAATGGAAAATGTGACTTGACGAGGGGTCCACAGTCCACTGCAAAAACCTGTTTGATCGGAACTTGTTCTCAAGGGTCTCTCGCCCTGGCCACTGTCCAGCGGTGCAGTCGTCCCTTTGCGTGTCGCGTGTTCCATCATAACTCCGATCCGCTAACAACGGGAGCGTAGGTTGGGTTTTGTGCCGAACGGTAAACGATTTCACGATAACATCTGCGGCGGTGTTGCGATTGCGATTTTCGCTTTCACGACTGCCCTGCCCTGCCCTGCCCTGCCCTTAGCGAGGGTTGCTCATTGCATAATTATGCCATTGTCCAATGAAGTTCGTAAAATGCTGCCGATATAATCTAATTTGCGTACGTTAAGGGTTCCTTTTTTTCTTTTGGGGTAGTTTTAACACAGTTCCAAATCTGACAGAAAGAACAATCGACCCAATGACCTACCTACCTGCACGTTCCACCGTCTTGAATGTTGTTCCTTTGCAAGAAAATGTCTCCAAGAAAGTCTCTCCCAGGTGCGGGCTGCTCGGCAATAAAGCATCGACTGGCTGTGGCAAATGCCACAAAATCCTCGCGCATAAAGCGCACTTCATAACTCATTTGTTGCCAGCTTCCCGTGGCACATCCATCCATCCACCCAGCGACACTTCCACGGGTGTCGTGTCACTCCTGCCACTCCCTCCTCTCCTCTCCTCTCCCTGTCTGTTTGTCGGTTAGCTCATCGTGTGTAATGGCAGCGATTTTCACTCTTTTGTATTTGATTTTCGAAATTGTAATGCAAAGCAATTTCCATTCAGCTGCCAGTTGCCAAATGGGGCAGGCAGGGGCGAGGAAGCTGCTTCAATTCGTTTCGATTCGTGCTGCGTGGGGGGTGGAGGGTGGATTGGGGGGGAGTGTAGCGAATGCCCAACATTTGTCAAATTAGCTGGGGACACAGATAAGCGATGGCTGGAGGGTGGAGGGTGGAGGCGTGCCCTCGAGGGATGCCAGAAGCTGTCCCAAAAGCCAATGGAGTAATCCACTTCGTCGCCAATTACTTGTGTTTATATTTATGGGACAACTTTTTACGTGAGAAATTTACGCAGAAAGGCAGTACTGAAGATGCATCAATGTGGAGGAGTTCTATGGGAGATTGATAAATGGGGGAGTTCTCTGTTGCCTGTCGCAGGAGATGCCCAAGTCGACTCTGGCTGCTGGCTTCATATTCCTCTGTTAGCCCTGGCTGCGGCCCTCTCCACAGCCCCTACATATATCCACTCTTCTCTTGAACTGAACTTGACATTTTGCACTCGCAGTTGGCACAGGCCAGAGGCTGCCACTGCTGCTGCTGCTCCTCTCGGGCCGCGTACACGCAATAAAAAGGATAATACACAACGCACACACACGCACAGGGATATGGATACACACACACACACACACACACACGAATGCACACAACGATTCAGATACAAAAACAAGCAACGGCTGACCCGACCCCAAAAAAGAACAGGAGGCAGCTGCTATGTCGGATCGGATCGGATAGGGACAGGTCGGGTCTCGGGATTTCGCTGCTGAATGTGGTGGGGTTGCCACCGAGCGAGTGGCATGGAGTGGAGTGGAGTCCGCGCCGCAAAACAGGATGAAAGGCGCACACGGAGCCAGGCAGCACATCGCTTATGAAATTATTTGTAGGTTTCATAAAAGAGCGGCAGAAAAAAACAAATAAAAAATGCGGAAAAGGTAAGGCAAAAAGAAGGGAAAAATATTGAAATATGACATCAAGGGGCAGCAGCAGCCACTGTGGCAGGGGGTGGCGTGTAAGGGCAAGGGTAAGGCCAGGGGCAATGCCTTAACCGAGTTCCATCACGCGGCTTTGCTTTCGCCCATTTATTGGCTGTGGCTTATTGAATTTCGCATGCAAAAACGTCGACTGCCGGGGGTCATTGCCATAATCTCTCGCGTTCCGACATTCCCTGAAGGATGCGGCTTTTAATTAGATGTAATGTCACCAACCATAATGAGGGGTTTGAGCATTGCTTCCTTTTGGAGTTAATCGCGGCATAAGACTCTGCTCCTACTTCCTACTCTGCCTTCGCCAAGGATTAACCAACGACTGGGCGCGGGTTAAGCTTCCTCTGTGCACTCTTGAGTTGCTCATTAGCAGTCCAGTCGCCTGGCTGGGCACACAAGGATCTACCACGCTCTCTCGCTAGCTATCTCCTGTGGCTGCTCCTACGGTTCCTACTCCTGTGGCTCCCCGCACAATTAACTGACACAAAAACGGATTAGCGCCGGGAGCCAACAATGCGTAAGCGTAAGGCCACTTAACATTTATGGACGAGGCATTAAAATAATTTTTATGAAAATTAACTCAACTAAAAATACGACGACGCCCGTTCCGGTCCCCGCCAAAAGGATAAACGGAGTGCCGCAGCCCGAGGAGAGGAGTCTCCTCTCTGTGTGTCTGTGTGTGAGTGTGGGATAATTGTCGCGCTTCGTGTCCGGATTCCCAGAGTCCTGGAGGGTGTCCGTGTGATGCCCTGCTCCGCCTGTCTATCTGTTTGAACTTGGGAACTTGATTTTGCGGAAGAAGACAGCCAGCAGTGGCAGTGGTGGCAACAACAACGTGCAACATCTGGCGCTAAGTACAAACCGTGATATACACACAGGACACAAGGACGGACAAATTGATGGCTGGATGGAGGGGCGACTGACAGGAGCAGGAGCAGCACACACACACACACACATATCCCCTATGCCTGCCTGCTGCCTCGGGACACAGGGACTCCGACCGCGTGGCGTGGCTCCTCTGTCGCTGCCGCTGCCGCTGCGCGCGCAGCGACAGCGGCGGCGGCGGCAACCTTCGCGCAAAAAGGAAGTTGGGCAAGAAATTAGGGAAAGGCAAAGGCAAAGGCAAAGGAACTTTAAAAGTCGCTGGCAGTCGGCTGCCGAAGGGGCAGGGGCGCAAAACGTTTGAAGCACTGGGAGTGGCAGGGGGCACGGGGCAGGGGGCATCGCCTGTGTGTGCTGCGGTGTGGCATTGGACATGGGCCCGGGCCCGGCCAGCGTGAGAATATTTTTCATGCAGGATATTTTTGTGTGTGTTTTTTCTTTCCCATTTCAGTCGGCAGTTTGTGCACTCTTGCCTCTTGCCGCTTGCCGCTTGCCACTCGCTCTCTGTGGCTCATCAAGAGTTGAACGAACACACCCTGGTGGGACGTTTGCTACCCTAATACCAACGCACACACGCACACTCTAACAGCTGTGAGCACACACACACATGCAGATGGGTTGAATGTGGTTCGAGCTGCTTATGAAATTTCCCATTATTCTCAACACTTCACTTCCGCCTTTTGCGCTCTCTCTCTCCTCTCTCGCTCTCTGTGCGCTCTGCTCATGCGCGCTCTGAGAGATCATAAAATACTGGGTTCGCTGCCTCTCGCTCTCCCTCGCTCTCACTCTCCCCCTCTTTCTGATGTTCTCCTCCTTCTCTTTGCTTGTCGGTGAAGTGCACTCCAAGCGCTGGGTAAATATGTACAACTCTTCTCTTCTCTCTCTGGCTCCATTCTCTAGTTTTGCTTCTTTTGAGTTTCTAGCTCTAGCACTCTCCCCCTCCTTCCGCTGTCCCCACCCCGCTGAGTGAGAGCTTCGCTGCTTTTATGCCTGGGGTTGGGGGTGTTATGTATTTTTTACAAGTGTTTAGTCAAATTCGTTTGGCATTTCAGGCGGGGGAGCAAAGCAAGCGCCACAGCCGCAGCCACAGCCACCTCCCACCTCTCTCTCTATGTGTGTGTCTCTTTGGGTGTGTGTGTGTGTGTGTGTGTGTGCTTGGGGTTCCTTCGGGTTTGGGGCGTGTTGTTTACAAACTGAAGGTAAAGCCAAAAGCGAGAGAACTTCCCTCTGAAACAGCAGAAGCGCCAGCCAGCATTTTAGATGGAAATTGATTTTTAGTGTGACGAAGGGCGCCAAAGGAGGGGAGAAGGGGAGCAGCAGTAGAGGGGGAGGGCGCCTTAAATGACTGTCAGATCATCTTTAGATGTTGTAATGCAAAAAGTAATGCAAACATTTAGTGTTAATCCTCTCTGAGTGAACATTTATTGGCACTTAAAAAACCGAATTGAAAGCGATAAATGTATGCAAATCGATGGATGTCTGATGTCGCTGCATGAACGAAAAACCCGATAGATAGCTTATCCAATTAAATTGGAAACACATTTGATGGCTGCCCACGCCCCCACGCCCCCATGCTCGCAATTTGTTGTTTCACTTTTTCAACTCTTTTTTTATTCAATTACTGGCCGCTGCGTGAGAGTTGTTTTCACTTTTGCCAGGCGACACAAAAGGACAAAAAAGGACCAGGGAAAAATTCACTCCGAGTACAACAAACGCCAACCGTAAATGATGCAAAATGCCACAAGTCTTATGCCACTTTTACCTCGAAATTAGATTCCCAATTGTCATCCATAATAATCCAAATTTTACCCACAGCCTACAACTTTCAGTTGAAATAAGTCTCAACTGTGTGGAAAGTACTTCTGAGTGCATCGATCCCGCTTCAACTCTTTTTTCCACAATGATTTCTTAAGTGTCTCTCGATCGCTCGATCGCTCGATCGCTCTCTTTTTTCTGTCTCTCCTGCTGAGAGTTTCCCATAGAATGCGATGCGATCCCTGCTCGGCTTCCATCTCATTTCACTCGCATAATGCGCTCCAATTAGGAGCCCAGCCCTGCCCATCTCTGCTCAATCTTCTGCTTCGAACAAAGCCTCGCCTGCGGTGGGATTCCGTCTCCGTCCCGGGATCGGTTTGTGCGGGAACCTTCTCGGTTAATGGCGGAGACAGCAGCAGCGGCAGCAACAGATGATTGACAATGAGGTCGCAGAGCAGAGCAGACCGCAAGGCAAATTTAAATAACTGTGCACACAAAAGGCCTGCGACCATGAAAGAGTTGTCCCAAAAGGAAGAAAGGAAGGGCAGACAGAAAGGAGAGCAGGGCAGACAGAGCGAGGAGCAGGGGAGACCGGAGCTAAGGTTGGCGTGGAAAACAGATGATTGCCGGCAACCAAAACAAAAGCAGGTCCGCAGACTGCCTCAAGAAACAGCTGTCGGAGGAGCAACAACAAAGGAGACAGACAGGGAGAGAGAGAGTGAGAGAGAGAGCGCTGTGCAAGGTGCAAAAAAAAAGCAAGAAAAAACAGCAACGGGCAACGGGGCCCGAGCGCTGCTCAACATTAAACAGAAGCAGCAATAATGAGCCGCCCGAGCGGTCCCACCCGATGGACCGCCCGACCGACCGACCGACCGACCGCTGGATGATTAGTATGTTAAGGGCCGGGCCGGCGATCGAAGATCGAGGATGTGTTCGTGCACCGGTTGCCGGCTCCCTAGAGGGTCCTTCCATCAGGTAGAGCTGCGCTGCAGGTTGCTGCCCCTGTGCTCTGTCTCTCTGTCTGTCTGCCCGACTGTCTGTTGAGCAGCTGTCGATAATGAGCCAGCACAGCACTCTCTCTCTCTCTCTCTCTGTTTCCCTCTGTGTTTGCTCTGGTGGATTGTTTAGAGAGCAAATGCAATCTCCGCTTACAGCACATCTAATCTTTATTGACGGGTCTGCCAACAGTCTTACGGCTTTTATACAATTTGTGTGTTTCCCTTCAGTTTGCAGTTGCATTTTCGGGTTTTGGGTTTTCAAAACGCATTTCTATTTGTCAAACAAACAATTTCCTTTGCGTTCTTCACAGTCCCATCCAAATCGAGTGTCTGTCTGTCTGTGTGTCCTTGTGTGCGTGTGTGTGGCAGGTAGCGAGCCAACAGATCGTTGATGTGATCCTCAAAGCAGCTGAACAGAACACGCTGCAACGTTTCCATGGAACTACAGCCAGTGATCGCTGGCAGTTTGTTGATAAAAAGGATTTTCATGTTTTTCTAGCATTACGAATATAATGAGGGATAACAGATAGGGATAAAGAGAGGAGCAGAGAGAGGGCAGAGGGAGTAAGGCATGAAGACAGCGATCATCTGTGGCTGTAATCCCCAAACTTATTGTTTGCCTTTTGGTTTAACGCCTTCTAAGGCAAATACAAGAAACTCCCCCCCACACACCCCATTCCTCTGCTAACGCTCCTTCCCCTTTAAAGGAATCCAGCCCCACCCTCCCATCTGTTCATCAGTCAATTTCCCGTTGATTAGCCTCTTGCCTGACAAAAAGTGGACGAGAAATTTGGAAACCAGAGTTTGCCCCGCTTGCCAGGCAAACCGCTTAGCACCCAGCCAGCCCAGCCCATCCCGCTCCACCCCATCCGTTCCTCAGGCCACAGGCCTAAGCATACACCCACCCCCTCTCCTCTCCACCCTACTTTACCCCGCACACAAAAAGGGGACAAAAAGCGCGTCACTTGCGCATAAAATGCGATTTTAATCACTTTCCGTTCGGTGTCGCTGGAGTGTGACTGGGGAAGGCACGTCGCCACCTTCTAAAAAGGGAAAACCCACCCAACAGCAAACCCAAACCAACATTTTCCCGCTCTCCCCTCACCCCTCCCTGCTGCTGCTGCTACTCCCTTTTGGCCAGTCCTGTCTTTGGCTTGTCTTTGACTTTATTTCTTCCTTTTTTGTTTTTTTGTGCGAAAATAATTTCATTTAAATATCCACACATAAAGTTCTGACTCTCTGGCACTCCGCCTCACTGCCTCTCTCTCTCTCTCTCTCTCTCTTGGCTGTATGTTAATGTAATTTTTATGCTGATTGCAAATTTCCACATTTCCGGGACGGGGACGGACTGCGGCAGTTCGCTTCTTTGTCATGGCATTAACGGAGTCAGCAGACGACAACAGCGACAGCGACAGCGACAGCTTTTGAGACCCTCATGCGTGCTCCTGTTTGGGTTCTGCTTACTGGATATTATGCGAGGATATATGCGAGGATATATGCGAGGTATATAGCCCCCTGATTATGATGTTTACTCATCGTGCTCTAGGCAGCAGAAAGCGACAGAGAGAGAGAGAGAGCGAGGCTCTGGCTCTGTGGCCTGCACCTGCGCCATCTCCCTTAGGCTCTGACTCCCATCCCTTTCCCCCTGTGCTGCTATGCCCCGCTCAGGTGGAGCTCTCCTTAAGCTCCTGCCCTCGACTGGGCCTTTTGTTTTTCCATTTTGCAAGCCTGCCTGCCTTTTGCCTTTTGTTTCATGTGCTGCCTGGCTCTTGGCAGGCGCAGTTTTAATCAGCAGCATTAATTTAATTTAATTTGATTTAATAATGCCTCCCATCATCGTACACATGTTGGCTCCACTTGCAGCACCCCCCGCTCCCTGGGGCCGGGAGTCCACTCGCTTTGTGGCCGCTAAGTACGTCTAAGTGGTTCGCCGAATGGCGGGGATTCCGTAACCGAATCTGCCACCGAATCTGCCACCGAATCTGCGGCTGTTATTACATAAATTTATGTATTATATTATGTACTCATTGCATGATCTATTGTGTGCGGTCGAGTCGAGTGTTTGTGGCCTATGCCAGGGGGAGAAGAGATTGCCGGCTCTTTGTTTGTTTTGTTTGCTGCTCATTAAAATTGAAAGGGGATTATGACTGTCCTGTGGGGGCTGTTGCAGCTGCACTTACGGCAAGGAGATGGCAGTCCATGCAACAGCAAAAGATGCTCAAGGAGCCTGCAGAAGAATCCCTTAATGAGCAAATGAACAACAATTAAAGTTCTCCCCGGGCACAAAGTAATTCCCAAGCGTGAAATTCTTAAGCCCTGGAACGTTATCCTTCACCAAAATGCTTACAGCAAATAAGGATAACTCTCCAGGCTGGCACAGGCTTAAGGGACACCCAAGAATGTGTGTTCCTCCTCCCTTTCGCCTCGAAATTTCGAATGATTTTCCGTTTAAAATTATTCTCCCTGGACATGGCTCAATTTTTGGCACCGCCACTGTCACAGTCGCTGACTCTCATTTGTGGGCATATATTCCGCCCTTGACTGGCTTGGGGGCGTGGCTGCCGCTACAATATCAAATAATTTCAATGAAAATTCGCCTCTTAGTTTTCCATTTCGATTTCGCAGCCGGGGCTGGCCGCACACTTCAAAGGTTTCACATTCAGATTCAGTTTCGGTTTCGGTTTCAGCAACAACACATAAACAACAACAACCAGTGGAGGAGTGGAGTGGATTGGTGTGCCTCCCTGTTTGCCACAACGTGTGGCATGAGGGCAAACACACACAGAGAGAGAGAGAGAGAGAGAGAGAGAGAGAGAGAGAGAGAGAGAGAGAGAGAGAGAGAGAGAGAGAGAGAGAGAGAGAGAGAGAGAGAGAGAGAGAGAGAGAGAGAGAGCGAGAGACCAGCATAAAAAGAATCAAAAATGGCATATAAACAACATACAACGGCCAGAGCAGATATCGGTGTCTCTCTCAAGCTCTCTCTCTCGCTCTCTCTCTTTCCACACTCTCTTCCCACACATCCATCCTGCTGGCTGCTTGCCTCCTGGCGCTGCTACGTGCCGCATTTTGCTACCTTTTTCCACCCCCGCCCCTGCCTCTGCCTCTCCCTCTGCCCTTCTGCCCTTCTGCGTGTTTGTTCAAAATGTTAAAATCCTGTTTATTGGATTCAATGGTTTGTTAATTGCCAATTTCAACTCCTTCCACCAAAGGGCGGCAAAAACTTTTCACAGCGCACACGGCAGCTACCTCTCTCTTTCGCTCTCTCTCTCTCTCTGTGTGTGTGGGTGTGTCCCTGTGTGTGTGTGTCTGGCTATGGGTCGTCTGCGTCCCATCGATGCCATAATAATTTCCTGGCTATAAAATTCATTAGACGACATTGCAGGCGGACCCCAGCAGACCGACCACCTGTACAACTTGTCGTCTGTCTGGCCGCAGCAACGGACGGAGACACAGAAGGAAAGAGATGGGGAGAACTATCTGTCAGCTACTTGTGCCGTTATATACTCATATCCACAAGCTGCAAGTAGTAGCTTTTGCCTGCCCCACACAGCTACTCTTCTGCCTCTTCCGGGCAGCCTCTTGGGTGCGTCGTTAAATTATCCACGAGTCGGCGCTGGCGTTGGCACTCCACAGCCACTGGCTTTGCTTTTACGAGAATGTGCCGCACACAACTTAATGCTCAGGCCTCCGGTCTGTCTGTGGCGAGGAAAGGCCGTTAAAGTTGGTCTGAAATTAGGCGGCAAATCGGAGGCGAGCTCCAAAGGTGCTGCCGCGGAGATCGGGCATAAAATTGTAAGAGCCACAAGAAAAGCAGCGATACTGCGAGGAAAAGTAGTGCAGGAGGTGCACAAGGTAACCAACAGTAGGTAGGAGATCCAAGGCATAGCCACGCAATGTTTTCCGCCCAGTGTAGCTAAGATTGGAGCGGCGACAAAAAGTGTTTGCAGCGCTGTAAACTTGTGCGGCGGAGTTGCTGCTGCTTTCAGCGAGTCTCTCTTTAATCTAGACTCCCATTTCCCTCTCCCAATCCTTCCCCCGTCTGTACATTGCAGCGTACATCGCACATTTCAAGTGATTTTGTTGCAATCCTCAAAGGAACGTCTTCAGATCTTCCAGAAGTCTGCACCTGCCTTCCCTAGCCAGCGGCAACTGCTGCCTGGTGTCACATTTAATTCAATCGCTGCCACTGTTGCTGCTGCTGCTGTTGCAAAGAGGAGTGCCGCAAAAAGTGGCAACAATTGCACAGATAAATGAATGAGTGTGGGGCGAGGCGAGTCGAGGCGGCAAACAAAAGCGCAGGCTGTGGCTCTGGCAGGCAGCAGCTGCGATTGCAGGCAGCAATGAAAGAGAAGGAAGGTGAGCTCTCCGTGTGTGTGTGTGTTGTGGCAGAGTGTGGGCGTGTGTGCCACGGATATGTCACACAGCGACAGCGACAGGATATATCAAAGCGTGACAGGAGCAGAAGTCAGCCAGCAGCAGCAGCGGCAGCAGCAGCTTCACGCACTCGACAAAAGTTTTCGCTGGCTTAGAAAAGCTTTTTCCCTTTTCCTTTTCACTCTCTCTTTTGGGGGCAGGATACGTGCATGCCCCCCATCCCACAGCAGCGGCACAAATTTGAATTGACAACACATTTCCACATCGATGGGTTGCGTTCCTGCCCCCACCGCCCCGCCCCGTTGGATGGATCTGTTGAGGCATTGTTCGGCCGCTGCCCCGCCGCTGTTCATCATCAGAATTTCGGCCAAAAGGTTTGTTCACATATGCTGCGGAAATGTTTGGGAAATGTGCATGGAAAATGGTTTTTCTTTGACAGATGTCGAAGGAAAATAGAAGAGCAGGACACAGAGAGGTGGATGGTGAAGGGGGTACCTCTCTTTCTGTCTGACATCAATTGCCGAATAATGTTCAAGTCATCAAATATTTAAAATGCTTCCACAGAGAACAAGGAGAGAGAGAGGGAGCGGCACTACGCTCTCCCTCTCGCTTGCACTTTTCCCTCTTGCTTTCTTCTCTTTCTGCTCTGTCCTTTCGCTTTCACCTCTTTCTGCCCCAACCTTTCGCTTTCGGGGCTTTTCCTGCATGCGACACAACATGTTGAATTTTTAATGCGAATTTTTGGCAAATATTTTTTCACTTTTTTGCTTTTTGCTTTTTGTTTTGGTTTTGGTTTGTCTGCACAAATATTTTAAAGCATGCTTTTGAGCCACGTTTTGGGGGCAGGATAAGGCAGGAAGCAGCAGAGGAATGAAGCACACGAATTGCCGAAAAATGTTTGCAGCTCGTTTGGGGATTTTTTCTTATGGCTGAGGCTGAGGCTCAGGGGGAGCCATCTCCTCTGGACTGTGGTAGGTGTGAAAGGCAAAAATGCCAAAACAGTTTAAATTTGCACATGCCACAAGAGGGAGCGAAGCAGCAGCTTGACTGTGGCACAGACAGACATCCAATGAATGCCATGCGTTGCATGAAAGATAAACCCAGAGAAGGAAGCGGCAGCCAGGAGCCAGAGCCCGAGCCCGAGCCCGAGCTGGAGCCAAAGTCGAGGCCAGAGCAACTGACTTTTGGCCTACACTGTGTGGACATGTTGCTGCCACAGCAGGCTGCACCCCCAGACAGTGGCAGACATAGACACATAGACAGAGTCCTCGTAGGCATTGTCGAAACATTTCTTTTTCCTTCTTTTCTCTCTTTTTTTGGGCATCTTTTTGCGGGGGATTTGCTCGTTTTAATTTCTTTTAGCCAGCCATTTGCCTGCAACATATTTTCACACTTTATCGTCAATTCACTTGCTTCAGCACAAAGTCCCAATC
Organism: Drosophila subobscura; assembly: GCF_008121235.1. Taxonomy (NCBI): domain Eukaryota; kingdom Metazoa; phylum Arthropoda; class Insecta; order Diptera; family Drosophilidae; genus Drosophila; species Drosophila subobscura. The sequence continues at coordinate 14,459,272 of NC_048531.1, read as the reverse complement.
CCCATTCCCCACTCCCCTCTCCCCCTATTGCTGTTTGTTTGTTTGTTTGCGCCCCTGCCGCTGTCTGTCTGTCAAATGAATTATTTGCATAGTTTCAGGGGGAGCTGGAGAACAGCAGTTGCTGCCGGGAAGATGGCAGCCTCAGCAGACTCCACCGATTGCATTTCTATATGTGTTTATGTGTGTGTGTGTGTCTGCCACATGCTGCACGTAGCTGCTCCCCTGTAGCCCTGTCTATGCACGGTTTTCGACGGCGTGCAAATATTTATTCGATGCCTGAATAAGTTTTAAACATGCACATCGATGGTGCAGATCTCGCTCTCTATTGGGTCCCTCTTGTGTCCACTGCCCTTCCCCCCGTGCCTAATCGCATGTGGCATATATGTTCACTTACATGTGGCAGAGTGGCCGTGTGCTAAGTGCCTAAAAGCTGTCCAAATTGCGGATCAAATCAATGAAGCGGCGGCAAAATTTAGAATATGAAAAGAGCTGCACACAAAAGCGTAGAAAAAGTGTAGAAAATATGGAAATTTGAAGTGAATTTTGAGGGATGTGCAATTGTGGGATATTAAAGCATTAAAGTAAAAGTTTTTGGAGGGGTTTTGGTGGCAAACTCAATGGGGAGTCCACTTGGGACAAGTGGGAAAACCAAGTACAAAAGGGCTTACCACAGCAGCAGAGATTACTATTAATCCACGATCCATTTGGTTATCCTTTTCAATTAGGTAGCTCTAAATAGCTGGCCACTTCAGCTCCTCCTTTCTGCTCTTATTTCTGCCACGCTGGAGCTCTTCCCTCTGTGTGTTTTCTATTGCCAAACTTTGATTGGCTTCCGACGCACACAAAACGCTAATCAAAGTCCGAGTGCATCTGCACTGGACACTTGAAACTTGAAGCTCCCGAATACTAATCCAGAAAGCCTTTCATCTGCTGGACCTTGCCCTTGGAGTGCACTCGAAGTGCTGCACATTCAGGGCCAACTATTTGGCTGTTGCTGGAGAGTTGATTAACAAATGGCTGCCTGCCCCGTTTCGCGCGGCAATGAACCGCTCCACGCTCTGCCCCTCTGCTCCTCCCCTCTCTCCACTCCGCTCCCAAAAAACACCCAAAAATAAATGACTTTCCATTCTGGCTTGGCCCTGACGACTGGCGGAAGCGACAAACTATGGCCGCATTGTCCCGAATGGCGATCTCGGCTCCGGTCTGTGTCCAGGAAACTTTTCAAATAGACATTTTCAAAGGCCAACTTTAGGCCGTAGCCCCGCGCCCCTCCCTCCTCTGGCCCAACCGTTTTTTATCAGCAGTTCCAGACCAGAACCCCAGCAGCAGCAGCAGCAGCAGCACCACAGTCTGGCCGGATGTTTAGCCATGGGGGAACGGGGGGGAGCTGCAACGGATTGTTGGGTGATTGAGGCTGGCAGTGGGCTGTGGGCTGGAGTCCCGTGTGTGTGGCTTTGGCCATTTAGAGGGCAGCGGCAGACTGTCCACAATTTATGATGTATGCAACGTGGTGGCGTGGCGTGGAGTGGCGTGGTGCGAGCTCCGTTTCTTGTTCAATTCCGGGGCACACAGCCACAACACTCCCTCGCCAGCAGCAGCATTTATGTGCGACTATTTGGTTTATTTCAAATAGAATCACATTCAAAGCCACACACACACACATACAGTGACACACACACACACACACACTTGGACACTTAGTGGTCTTTATTGGGTTTGGTGGAATAGTTGTTGTTTTTCAGGACTGACCCATTGCCTGCCTGGCACCCCCACCCGCAACACTCCCGCACAGTCGAGTCGAGTCGAGCTCGAGTTGGTGCGGTTTGGTGTTGGGGCTTTTGGTTATCCAACGGCCACCCTCCCTGGCACCCAGCTACTGGCTGGAACACTCTTAATCCTGCAGTTACGCTCTTGGCGAGGGGTATATAGAGCTATTTGGAGTTAGATTTGCTCAGAGCTGCAAAGGAAGGTGCAAATTGTTGATGAGCAATGAAAGAAAAGTCCCTCCATGATCTACGATCTATGAACATAAGCTCCAAGTGCCTGAAACTCTGTTTGAATCAGTTGCAAAACGAACGCGTTATCCCACAGCTTTCGTACAAAAAGAATACCCAACAATACCCAACATAAAGTTCCACTTTCCCCTCTTTTATCTACGCTTTGCACTGCCCTAAGAGCTGCTCTATCTTCCAACCTATTCCATGCACAGTAGCTCTGGTTAGAGAATCTCAAAATGTTGTCTCCCCAAGCAAACCTCCACCCTTCCACTCGCTTTCCACTCTCTCTCTGGTGTGTTTGCGAATAGACCTTTTTGCACCTTTCCATTCAGTTTTGAGCCTGCGACCCACACTGCCATTTGTGATTATAGTTTATGTAGTTTGCGGTCACATTTGGGCCGACAATATGGACTGGGGGTCAGCCTGTGGCCTCAGCTCTCCCCCTCGCTCTCCAGAGTGAGAGCTCTCGTACCCATCTCACAGTCGAGTGCTAATTTCGAATGTACATGGGATATATGGGTATTTTATTGCTGCCATTAGAGTTATTAGACTGGGTTCGGGTCTACATTTCGTGTAGTTTGTTAAGTGGTTGTGCAAGATAAGAGCAGCAGCAAGAGGCAGGAAAATAACTCAGGGAAAGTCAGCGAAATGTGGAAGTAAAAGATGAAAGTTTGGAGTCTAAAAGGGCAGCACTTTCGGAGTGGTTTCTCTGCTGTTTCGATAGCTGCGTGGCAATCGCTCTTTGATGCATCGATAACCACAGAAATCGATGAAATTCTGAGTGCTATTCCGTGGCCATAGTCCCTCATTTATCCGTGCGTACGCCTCTTAGTCCGACTATTAGCGAAATGATTCTCGCGGCAGGTCCTCCTCGCAGCGTTATCCAACACCTTTTTATGCACACACCCACACACTCCCCCCCTCTGGGGTTACGCAATTTGTTGCCTGGATTTGGAGTGCTCTTTTTTGGGTGCGACTAGAATTTCTTTGTTCCCCGGGATTTTTGGGCGCTATTTATTGCCATTTTGCTGGCCTCCCAGCCACACGCATGCAACGCGGTACACCCCTGGCCAGGGAGGGGGAAAGGGGGAACGGGGGGTTGCTGCTAAAGCCCTCGCAACAATTTCACATAAATCAAAATAACTGTCAACGGAAGCGGCGTCCATAGTTTTTCGAAACGAAACGGAATGGCAGCGCATCGAAGGGGCAGAGGAGCGCACAGGAAAGGCCATGACCAAGTCCATGGTTCAGCGTTCCTGTCCGAAGGACAATTCGGATCCGGCATGTCGCAGAGTGCAGCAGGGACTCGGCAGGGGCCAGGGTTGCCACCACAGACGCCGTTTGGTTGCCGCTGTTGTCATTGTTGTCGCTGCTGCTGTTTTTTCCACATTTTTCTGTATATTTATTTTCCAAGCGGCGTCATCATAATTAATTGTGCAACTTTTGCGGTCAACTGTGACAACCTGCACGCCAAATGGGGGGCACGCAGAGAGGGGGGAGTGGCAAGTGATAATGGATATACATAGCTCGTCGCTCAACCCCAGTGACTGCGTGGCAATCAGCTAATAACCCCACAACAGCCGAAAAACAATTTCTGCGTCTAATGAACCCTGACGCTGGGAGTCCCTGGGAAGTCCCTGGGAGTCAAGTTCCATATCAAGCGGAATGACAGGCAAACAGGAGGGGACGGGACACATCATTAAGTCCTGCTGCTGCCTGACTGCTGGCTCCATTTGATGAAGTTTTAATAAAAACAACAGCAGAGGCGAAGAGAAAGGCAGAGGCAGAGGCAAAGGCAGGAGGCGGCAGCCCGAACATCTTTTGGCCGTCGTTTGCCTTTTTTGAGGCCCAATCAAAAATTAATGAGTGCCAGGCGCTTAGAAGTGATAAATCACCTTGACAAAAGGCAGCAGGAGGAGAAGGTGCTGAGGCAGGAGCACCAGCAGGGCAGCAGGTTCCAGGTTCCAGCTAGCTTCAGGTCAGGCAATGGGGCAGAGGCAGGCAGGAGGGCAGCCAAGTAGGGGCAGAAAGAGCAGGAATACGAATACCAAATGAAAATGAAAATGAAAATGCTTGCCATAATAATAATGAATGTCGCCTTTTAGTAATTTGCTTTAATTGCCACCAAAAGCGCCACAAAAGCGACAGAAAGAGAGAGAGAGAGAGAGAGAGGGAGCAGGGCAGCAAGGAACAGCAGGACAGCTCTAATATGGAAATGTACTCGAGGCACTTCTGTTCCACTTAATTTCCATTTCAAATATCAAATCTGTAAGCAGTCGCCTGCCGCCTGCCGCCTGCCGCCCCCAAACCTAAGTCAGGAAGATTACGGGCAACTTTGGGGATAAGAAGGAGAGAGCGAAAGAGAGAGAGAGCATCAGGCTTAAGGGATGAAAGTAGTGCGGAGTTTTTGAAACTGAAATATGCCATGGAATCTTCTGTAGCTTGTCTGCTCATCAGAGCTCATGCAACACTCTGCCTTACACTCAAAGCCAAAAGCTTCTGCAAGCAGCGAAAGTGTGTCCAACTTTCGTGCTTGTTTCGTTGTTGAACGTGGAGGGTGGAAGCAAATGTGGCAGCAGCGTTACACGCCGCATGACGTGGTATTTATTAATTTCTTTGACAAATCTGTTGCATACTTTGAGGCGATGAGTGGCAGTCTCTTACGGGCGCTCGGCCCTAGCCCTGGGCCTGGCCCTTGGCTCCTGCCGCCTGGTGCTCTTGTTGTGAAGCACTTTGTCAAACTTTTGCAACAACTTTGTGGCACACCACGGGGCAAAGTCGCTGGCAACTTGCTAAATGCCCAGACACACATACACAGAGAGGGGGAGAGGGAGAGAGGGAGAGAGACTGCGAGTGTAAGAGAATCACTTGAAAAACGCAAAAGTAATAAACTTAATTGGTTTGTTCGCAGTTACTTGTGCTCGCTCAGACGGCTCTCTGGCATTATCACCCACCCCCAACCCCCCACCCACTCTCCCACTCCCTTACTCCCACTTTGCTGCTGCTGCTGCTGCTTCTGCTGCCAAAGTGTTGAAGTTTGCCATTCGAGTGGCTGCCACACACACACATCTCTGTACAGCGTGGAAAATAGAAAAACTTTTGCCCTTCCAGCAGCAGCAGCTACAAAATATCGCTCATACGCTACGTTGACTCAGGACCCACTCTCTTCCCCTGCTGCACTCTGCCTCAAGTGCTTATTATTTTATCTAATGAATCTGTTTGGGTTACTGCGACCCACAAACCCCATGCCCCATCCCCCATCCCCCGCCCCCTGTCTGGCTTGTATATGAATATGGCAAAAGTTTCTCAAGTGTTTCCGCCTTCAGTATTCTGCTGCTCCGCCCACTGCTCCTCCTCCTGCTCTGTCTCCCATCCTTTTGATTTCCAAAGTTTTTCTTCAACTGTTTATTTTTTTGCACAGTTCCATTCACTTTTTATTGCTCCCATTTTCGGCTGCAAGTCTGAGTAATGGATATTTATAATGCTTTTTTCACTTTTCCTATTTACATGTAAATTTCAGCTGCCAAAAAGGAAAACTCCTTCGGCATCCCTTTCGGGGCGGCTTTAAGTTCCTTGTGGCTGGCGGCTGGCGGCTGCAAGCCACTCACGGCTCGGTGTCAACTCTGTCGCCCACGACAGCCGCCAGCACATAATTATTGTCTACTTTTCAACGGTCGTGCCACACACACAGCCACACACACGCACCTGCAACACACTCAGCAAGAAGAGTGCGAAGACAGACAGCGCCGCAGCTTGGAGCCGAAGTTTGGGGAAGGAAAAGATGCGAGGACACTGGGAAAAGCTCTCCGAATAACTGGCAAAGGAGCTCCAAAGGCTGACATTTCGTACCTACTTTTCGCTCAGTGTACTCACATAAGTTGTGGCAGGGATAAAGCTCAGAAATCTACGCAGCAGCAGCCAGCAGTGGAAGTGGCAACATCCTCTCTGCTGCGGCTGCCTTTTGCCCCGGCACTTACGACTAATTGAAGCCAAAGCCCAAGGATGCGAAGGACTCACCTGCAAGTAGATAGAGAGAGGGAGAGTGAGAGAGAGAGAGAGAGAGAGAGAGAGAGAGAGAGAGAGAGAGAAATGGATGAGTGCGAGAAAGCCAAAGGGAAGTTGCTTAAGTTGCAGGCTGCTAGCTGCTGCCTGGCAGCCAGTCTAAAGTTAGTTAAATCGTGTAAATTATGTTTAGTAGATAGACAAAAAAGGAAGTCTGACTGAAAGGAAGTTCCCCGCCGCACGTCTAGACCCAAGCGACAAATCGGAGACAAAGAGGAGACTTTCCTTTGCTCGCTCTCTCCCGCTGCCTGGCATTTGGTTTCTGCTCTTTTCGCATTTGTCTTGCTGCTTCCCTATTTTCTTTGCGTTTCCTTGCTCTTCCCCCTTTCCTGCCCTGCCTTGGTGCCTGTCAAATTTCGAGGCAGGGAAACTTTTCCGATTCTGTGGCAGCAGCAGCGGCACATCCTCCCGCCCGCCTGCCTGCCGTGTGGCAAGTGCAGTTAGTCAAGACGGTTGACAGCGACTCGTGTCATATTATGTCACAGTACGTCTGTTCCTCTGCCCCGCCCCCCTCTCTCTCTCTGTCTCCGTGGCTAGGGTATTTCGGGGATAAATAAGAAACTCCTTTTCTTTTCTCACTCGAGGCTGTGCTCCTCCTGCCACTCGCCTCTGTCTGGCTGCCACCGCACACAAGAGCGGGCAAGGGCCACAAAGAGGCGCGTAATGAAGCTGCCCCTCCCCGCTCTCACTCTCCATTTCGCTCTCTTTTTGGCTATTCATTGACCATATGATGTGCTCTCTCTCCTCCGTGTCCATGTCCGACGTGCAGCAACTTTGGAGCGACTCTGTTTGGGCCTGGCCCAAAACGTACCTTTTGGCGTGTGTTTACCTGCCAGCAAAAGGGCCATAAAAACAAAGACAAATAAAGGCGAGACAGAGCAGAGCGAAGGGGGAGAGTAGAGCGGGGAGCGGGGAGCGTAGAGCAAACTAATGTGGATATTCAGGTTAAACTGGGTTCCTTCTGCCTCCTTCCACTTCGTTCTCCCTTTGCTGCGTTCTTTCCATGACTTCTCTTCTTTTTATGCCTTGTCCGCCTGCTCCTCCTCCTGCGCGCTGGATGCTGCCTGCTTGCTGCCTCGAAGGATGCCAAGTCATAACTCAAAAGTCCAACAGCAGGCAGGCGGGCGGGCGGGGGTGTAGTGCGAGCGGCAGCCACAGAGAGTGAGAGTACAAAAGAGAGAAGGAGCAGAGACTGACAAACATGTGACTTAATAGTTGCTGGTGAGTGCGGAGGGGGGAGGCAGGGGAGAGACTCACAGAGGAAGAGGCAGAGGCAGAGGCAGAGGAGAGACTCACAGAGGAAGAGGCAGAGGCAGAGGAGAGACCCCAGAGGAAGAGGCAGTGCAGACAGAGACGTGGAGTCTTGTGGCTAGCAAGGTATCAGACGTTCTTAACGTGGAATCACACACACACACACACACACACACACGCACACACAGGGCTGCTGTTGGAGCACTACAAACATATGTTGCACGGGTTGTCTGTCGCTCGGTCGCTGGTTATCTCTCAGCAGGTTGTCTCCGCCGCACGCTCCATCCGCTCCTCTTGCTTCTTAGCTCTGCCATCATCCAGGAGCCACAGCAGCCAGCAGCCAGAAGCAGCAGCATCTCCGCGTTTAAGTCAAATGCTAAATGGCATTTGGGGACACCGACCGACAGCAGCCACAAAAGGATAGAGCGACACGGGCACAGCGAGTCAGTGCCACAAACAGCTGAGACCTGAAACGGGTTCGTGCGCGTTCGCGTTCTCCGCAGCCAAAGAGCTGCCTTCTGCAAGCCCCCCAATCCCCGAATCACTGTGTCTGCGGTTTTTAGATGTTCTCCAAAGTCAAGAAAAAAGCGAAGGAGAACAAATAAGAAGGGCTATGGGCTAAAAGATACCCCGCAACTAGCGAAGGAATACTTTAAAAAGGAGTCAGTCAAGGAGCCAGAATCAAGGGAATGGCTGAGAGACAACATCTGCATTCTGCCTGTAATAATTGCCTGAATTTGATGATTTTTGGCAGATAGATAGATCTATAATATCTTTACACATAATCATGGCAAATTTCAGTTTTCGATACATTAAAGTGTAGCCACCACAGAACGTGGAAGGTATCTCCCATTAATGCTCATATTTTGCTACTTGACTGATTCTTGGTTCCTTTTCTGTTGTGAATTGTGTTGTGATTGCTGTAGATTATTTTACCCTGCCACACACACAGCATACCCCTTTTACAGCCCCTTTACAGGGTACTCCTGCAGCATGTAAAAAAGAGTGCTAAGTAGCGGCTGGCTTTGGGTTCAGGCAGAGGACTTCCTTCCACATACGAGAGTAGTCCTCGTGTGTCCCGTGTGTCCTGTCACTTGCAAGTAAGTGCCTCGACTGGCTAAGGGAGAGCTCAGCCTGCGCTCTCCCCTAACTGGGAGTTTACACATATGATAAGAGATCGGAACAACATGAAACCCCCTCCCGAAAGCAACCCAAAGTCAGTGTCCTCAACCTACTTGCAGCAGCAGCAGCAGCAGCAGGAGATGCCTCCATCCTGCCACCCGCAGTAGTGCCAGGGAGTGGCGCCCTGGAAGTGCCTTCATTCCGTCTTCAGTTGTGTCCAAAAGTCGCTTAACCCCTTTCTGGCTCTTGGCTCCATAAGAAGCTCTACATTTTGATTGCCCTGAAGCACACACCTCCGCGCTATGCCCCTTCCCCTGGGACACACATAATTGCTCGAATGTGGCAACAATTTGAGCACATCCTCAGACACACACACGGGGACTGTGAGCCCGCATATTCCACACCAAAGCCATGTCGCAGTCGTCGGGGTAGCAAATAGATTTACTACTTCTGCTGCTGCTCCTCAGGGGGGAAGACAGGGGCTGGGCTGTCCGTCTCCTTCCTGGCTTCCTGGGTGTGGAAAAACTATCAACATTTTACTTACAGTTGCCCAAGGCAGAGGCTAGCCAGCAGCCAGCAGCCCGAAGAAGGTGGAAAAGTTTTACAAACTTTTAGCACACACCCACACGCACACCTGCACACACACACACACACTCGCACACGCCTGTCGGGCGGGTCAGGAGCGTGTTGACAAAGGCCAACAAGAGGCAGCGGGAAGTTTCCTTGATAAATGTAATGGCCAAAAAGTAAAAGTGAAAATGGCAGCAAATTAAACGCACAAAACTTGAAAGCAAAAACCAACTGACTGATGTCCCTCCTCCTGCTCCTACCCCGCCCCTCACTCCTCTTTCCCACTCAAAGATTGTGCAAAAAAGAAAAGGGTTTTTCCTACCTTTTTCCCCAGCAATTTTAATTAAAATAGCAAAATGATTTTATGATTTACTTTTGGTACACAAATTAAAGTCATTTCCTTTCTGGCTCTGTCTCCGCCTTAAAGCCTTAAAGGGACTGGCTCTTTGGCTGTGCTTCAAGTGGGTTTCCACCTTCCATTTCCACCAGCATTTCCATTACCAAATGCAATCTTTCCTGCCAAAAACACGCGCTTTTCAAGTGCCCCTTTTTGTGTGTGTTTTTTTTCTCCCCGTGCTGTTTTTGGGCGGCTGAAATTTACATAATCTTAATGCAAAGTCGCTACGTACCGCCGCCCCCTCTCTCTCTCGCTCTCTCTGTGTCTGGATGGACGCAGACAGCGACGCGTCAGTGGCAGTGGCAAGCAGAACAAACACTCGAAACGAAACGAAACGCGATGCGCCGGCTACCACTTTTCAGTGGCAGAAACAATCTTGAGGAATTGTCTCTCCCCCCTGCCACACCCCTGCCACAATAGGCAGCAAGTGTCTGCAAATAATGGATGGATGGATCGAGCCTTTTTTGCAGCCCTTTCCCTCGCTCGATTCGTTCCAGTAAACGGGTTCGATGGCTGTCTGTCTGTCCGTCGCTCGCTCCGGTCCATGTGTGCGAAAAGTTGACAACAAGCAAATAACACTTTCCACGGGGGAAAACAGCGGGGTGGGGCAGGGGCAGGGGCAGGGTACTGCCAGAAGTCAATTGAGTGTGAAAAGCCAAGCGAGTTTAATTTCCAAATAAAAGGGCTGTGATTTCCCACAGCCAAAAAGGAGAAAGGCAAAGGGGTGTGAGGTTCCAGCTCAAGAGAACTATTAGCGCATGTCTTCGTGGGGAGAGTGGGGGGGAACAGCCAAGGCAACCCTTCTGCTTCTTGCAGGGACCAAGGAGCGGCGCCTTTATCTTGCGGCTTGTGGTTTGTATCGTTGTCACAGCCGTTCGCTCTTCCCCTCCCCTCCTCCCTTGGTAGCTGTATCTTTGCTCTATTCAATTTACAGCCCTCGCCCGTACAATTGACAGTCGGTTAGCATAATTATTACACACGGCTTAGCCGCCTGCCGGAGGGTTGAGCTCTTGGCTAATACCTGGGCTACAAGACACCCCAAACTGCCACAGTGCCACCCTGCCACCCTGCCTGCCTGCCACACTTCTCTACGCTGATTTCTCTTGTCATTTAATAAAAAATTTGTCTTCAAGCCGCGCCCCCGGGGCAAGCACAGCTGCCTGCAACATATGATGTTAATTTCTTCTTTTTTTTTTTGCGCGGAAGGAAGCTCAGATTTCCATGTTTAGAGTGGGTGGAACTCGGTTTTCCTTGCTAGGGTGGGGGTGGAATATTCATTTCGCAGTTCCCCGTTCCCCGTTCCCCTGTCCCTTCCCTGTCCGAGTTCTTCCCACCTTTCGTCGCAGGCGAAACAACAACCGAAAAGTAAAGTAAACCCCATAATTAACTATCCACCCAAGAACTTTGCGCCACTCCACGCTACACCCCTGCCCCAGCACATTGCCTGCTGCTTGCCTTGGACTACGTTTTGCCATTTAAAAATTAATTTATTCAGAGCCCAGAGACCGGAGACCGGAGACCCTTGGCGTGGTGTATCCACCAGCTGGGACCAGTCGCTGCGCCAGTCGCTCGCCCTAATGACAGTTGAGTTAGTTTTTGGCGGTGGCTTCGCTGTAGAGGGGAAGGGGCTGCCAGCCAGCCAGCCAAGGGCTTGTACAGATAGTTGTGTGCTCCAAGCATCAGATCATTAACTTTAGCGATTTCGAATGCTAACGGCAAATGAGAATTGGGCACGTGATGGCGACGCTTTTGGCGCTCGCAGCACTTGAGGAACGAAATGGAATGGCACACAATCTTCGCTTCGCTTCGCTCTCCCTCTCCCTCTCCCTCTCTTTCTTTGCTCTTTCGCTGAGGCTAGAGACAAAGTCTAGCGTCGCTTACGGACCGGGTGGAGAGGCACAATTTGAATTTCACAAGCCATTGATTTTTATTTGATTACCACGACAATGAAGCGACGAGCGAGCGGTAAACTCTTTTTGGCCATTGCCAGGACACTCCACCAGGAGTACATACTCCGCCCTGCACCACCAAAAAGTTGCCTTTTTCTGTTAGGTTCGACGGGGGAGAAGTGGTTTCTACGGGGCGACAAGTTTGCATGTCATTCAAATGCCGCTGCTGTCTCTGGTATTTTCCCTTCTCTTTTTTTTCCTCTCTGCTACGGCGCACGTGAACCCTTTTCTAATTCCGAATCCTGGGGTCCTGGTCTGTTGCATTTGAACAATTTATTGCAACAGCACACGAACGAAGGGGTGGTTCGGGAGGGGTGGGACAGCTGTCCTGGGACTCTCTGCCTGCCTGCCACTCGTCGTCGCTTTTGGGGGCTGTCAAAAGCATGTCAGAGGCGTCGTCACCATCCCTAACACAGCAACAGCAGCAACAGCAGCAGCAGCAGCAATGAAATCCTGAAATCCTACAAGCCTGCCCCATGGATGGATAGACAGAACTGAGAGAGAGAGAGAGAGAGAGAGAGAGTGAGGGGTGGAGAGTGCAGTGGCAGCCCTGCCCCTTTTAGCTGCTGCCACACGAACTGCAAAAAACTTGAGACAATCGAATCAAACTCATTCGCCTGAAATCATCGACGTGTAAAATTACGAGATAACATTGTTAGCTGTCCCTGTGCCAGCCCAGACCAGGAGTAGTCCTTCGTCCTGCCTGCCGTCGTCCTCTTGGAAATGTGCTCAGGATTTGAAATTGAATCGCATCGCATGGCATCGCGCTTAAGCAAGAAATCAACGACACAACGACACCCATTGACGACCACATAAATGTCGAAATATGCAGCCAGTTGAAAAAGGGACGAACGAGCAAGGACATCCATCCATTCGCTTGGTAACCAGGGGAATGCGCTTGCCTGTCGGGAGGGGCAGGAGCTGTGGCAATGTGGCAGTAGCCATGGCCACTATCCCCTCATCCTCTGGCCACTGCACATTTCTGAGGTTTTCCATTGTTGGTTAGTTGAATTCTGTCTCTGTCTCTGTCTCCTGTTGTTTGAATTCTGTCAGGACAGTTGGTTGATGTGCCGCCGTTTTGGCATTTGCCATTTGCCATTCGGCAGGAGTTTAATTGGTTTAGCTGTGGATGCGCTTCTGCGCATTTGAGTTACTTTTCTTGGTGTAATTTCTTGGTGAAACAATTCATTTTGTGGATGATTAGGTAAGGTGAAGGTTCCAAGAAAGATGCTCAGAATGGAGCAGAAGAATGCAGAAGATGGTTCCAAATAAGTTCTGAAAGTACGCAAAGCCTCAAGCGATAGTTGCAGCTAGTTGCCCTTGGGTTCCAGAGTTCTATAAGCATCTCGGGCTGTTAGCTATCCACCCTCTCCACACTCTGCCAAGCTCTTCATAATTTATATTGTCTTGGCCCTCGCAGACACTCAATTCCGATGCCAGACACGTTTAGCCCGGAAAAAGGGTTTCGCTTTCCTTAGTTTTTATTAGCGGGTGGCCACTCCCCACTCTCGCGGACAGCATTATTATCATCATAGAATGTCTTTCGCTTATAATTTGCTGTTGGTCTTTGGTCTCCCTGTTGCCTCTTGGCTGCACCAACATTTCGATTAGATGGCATCTGTGTGCTGTCTGCTGTCTGCTGTTTGCTATCCCCACTGATGTCTCGCCTCTCTTTAGGTCCAGGGCCAATTTCCAAGAACACCAAAACTCCAGAGAATTTTTGAGTTTAACTTTTTACGCTTGAAGCGCCAGTCGGGGAGGGTCGAGGCGGGACAGCCCAAACCTAATGCCAAAACAGGCAGCAGCCACAGGTTCCCGTACTCTGCCACTGCTCTGGCCCCGCCCTGCCAGCTCTTGGACGCTGTGCAACGGACTCTTGGCTTTCTCTTTCTCTTTCCCCTTTTCCTTGCCCCTTTCCGGCTGCATAATTTCTCCTTGGTTCTTGGAGCAACTTCTTGCCTCATTGCCACTCTTTTGCGTTAGTTCTTTTTCATGCTGAGAAATCTGTTTATAAGTTTCTCAGCAATTTAATATTTTAAGTCCACAGAAATTGTTGCTGGAAAGGATTACTTTTTGGGTGTGCATTCTAATAAGCTGCTAATTGGTTGCCGTTGGTGGCCGAGGCAGACAGACGGCGACAATGTTGCTACAGCTATAACGGTAAAGCTATACCTTGCACCCTCTCCCCCGACCAGGCTCCCTTTGGGGCTGCGCTCGAAGGCTCAAATGCTTTTAGTTTGAAATTACATTCTGCGAATTAGGGAATTTAATCGGCCAAAGAGGGTCTCTGGCCCCTTCTGGCCTCTCTGCCCCTTCTGGCTACTCGTTTTTCTTTAGGCTTTTCCCTCATCGAAACTCTGTCTGCTGCTGCTTAAACTCAATCAGATTTGTGGCCCTCAAGGGTTCGGTAATTGCTGCAGCTGGAAGTTGATTAAAGATCATTCGTCTCCTGCCACAATCTAGCTGGGATCTCTCGAATGAATAACAAATCGGATCATTTCAATATGCCAACAGATGCGCGAGGGTTTTTGCTCAGAGAACACACCCAACCCCGATCACTATCTGTGGCGACCCTTCAGCGAGAAGGGGTCCTCCTTCCACTTTCATGCTGCCTGCACAACTTTTCCAACAATAATCATAATAAATGCTGTCTCATCAGCGTCATGACTTCAAAGGAGAATCATTTGCACAATACTTTTACTTCTCATTCAACTTCAAGCGCAAAAGCAAAAGGAAAGTCAGTCCGAAGATGCCAAGTCCCGGAAGCTCTCTCGCTTCATTATGTCCTTGGCAAACACACACACAGAGGCAGAGACATGGACATTATCTACTCGCCCTGCTGTATTCCCTTCTGGCAACAGTTTTCTCTCCACAAAGAAAAGAAAAAGGAAAAACTGCATTTTATCATTAAAGAAGTAAGAGGAGAAGGAAAAAAAGGGAATGTCGCGGCTGAAATGTGGGTAATCCGAGTGATTCCTGCAACTGACATCCAGAGCTCATCCCAGAGGTTCCTTCTTTGCCTCCTTTTGGTCTTTTGCCTGCCTGCCTGCCTGCCTGCCTGCCTGCCTGCCTGCCGCTCAATGATGATTGAAACGCGATTAGGGTCGGGGTCGAGCGAGAGAGAGATTTGGGCAGTGGCGCATAACAATGCGAATGATGAGGGCAGACAGACCAAAGCGACAGTCAAATGCATGAAAACGAGGATGGAGAGGCAGTGGCGGAGTGGCAATTGATGATGTGCGGACCCGAGCAAATCATCTGTATTACGGATTACGGTTTATATACTCGATAATGTGCCTGTGCCTGTGCCGTGTGTGTCCCTCTCCCTCTTCCTCATTTCGAACTTGAAATTTTGCGAGTTAATTGGCATTGTGTTTGCGGTGCTCCTGCCCGCTCCCGGTTGACCCCCTGCCGGCTGTGCCTTATGCTAATATCTGCCATCCCGTGTGTGTCCCATTCGCAAATAATTATTAAGCTTTAATCGGGCTTATTACGCGCCCGTGAACCTTGCCGGCGCGGTTTCAATTTATAATTGCACATTTTGGTCAAGAGACAATCAGAGCCATGCCCCCTGCCAGTAATTAAAGGCTGGGAGCAGGGGAGGAGGTACCCCGCTCAGAGAGGGCAGATATTCCTTCTCCATCATCATATTTCAGTGGGTTCCACTTTCCTTCATTGTTGTGCCTCATGGAGTTCTGATGGAAGTTCATTTGATTGATGGTTAATTCAACCCTCCTGTTGCCCCTCTGCACCCCTTCTTTACTTCGCTTTTTTTGCTGGTTGGGGGGAGCAAAGTTCACTGGAATTTTCTGTTGACTCACGGCGCCGAACCCTTCTCAAAGGGTTTCCGAGAGAGAGCGCAAATGGAGGAGTATATATCATCATTAGGCACGGGCCACAGCCACAGCCACAAACTAAACAAGTATCAACTTACGGCTGCTCCCCCTCTCCTGCTCCCCTCCCTTTCTGGCACATTCTTAAACTAATTAAATGTCTATTTGAAACACGCATTTTACAATTCATTGGACAATCGACCAGCGACCAGCGACCATCGCTGAACGCTGCTGCCAATCTGCCAAAATCTCTTTGGCCGTCGTCGAGCGTTCAAGTTCATTATCGCCGCCCGATAATCAGCCTGCGGAGGGGGAAGACGGCGCTGGGCAGGGGCGCAGGGGCTGGTTCCGTGCTGATTTTGACAGCCATGGGACAGGGGCAACACAACGAATGGTCAGCCAGTCGCAGCGCAGCGGTGCCGGGGCCCCACATAAATCAATTCCAGTTCGAAGCAGCCAGCGCCTCGACTTGAAAACGACTTTGGAGACACTCTAACTGGGGTAGAGCTTAGGGGAAGGCATCGAAGATGTAGCAGAAAAGATTCAACACCATTTGGAATGAAAAACTGAAGCACTTTGCTGTGATTTTTGGTAGCATCTTTTTGGTTATAGCTGCCTCAGATCTGGGGTATTGGCCTGCCCAACTTTGGCCCACAGCTTGCCGGCGGTAAGAGCATTCGCAGCTCCGTCTTTGGCCATTCCTTTTTGCCCGATATTTATTTCGCTTTAATTTGTGATTGAAAATCTGGGCGCATGGAGCCGAAACATGTTTGCCAATTAATTGGTTAATCAAAATGATTAATTTGCATGAGCCGAGAGCACGCTTTGGGCGCCCCACAGCCCCACAGCCCGCCAGCCTCCGCCAGTTCGTTGGCTAAATTAAAATGAAATTTATGTGCAAGGAAAAGCCAAGGAAAATGGAAAGCCAGGGTGGGCCAGAGCAGGTGCTGGGGCTGGGGCAGGGCGGCGGCGGCAGGCTGTGTGCGAAATGTCAATGGAACCATAAAAATGTCTGAGAAGTTGACCAGCCGCAAAAGTTGTTGGTCGCTGGGGGGATTTTGGGCCTTCTTTTGGGTGGCTGGCAGGATGTGTTGCCATAGCAAATGAGCCGCCAAAACGCTGATAATGATGGGAAGGCTGATGATAATGATCAAAGCTGATGACAAATGTTTGGCTGGGAGACTCCTGAGCGCACTCCAACTGCTCTTTTTGTGCAATTAAAACGTTATTAAATTTAATTAAATTGCTATTAAGCATACGCCAGGTGGCACTTGCAGCAGCAGCAGCAGCAAGCGAGAGGCTCAGAGCCTCCGCCCCACCAATCCCCCCTTAACATTCCACTCCCCGCTTAAAGTCGTTGGAAAAATGAACGGAAAAAATGGTAAAATGGCAAAAAGAAAATGCTGTGGCATGAAAAATTCAAAAGGACAGACAACGGCGCAGAAAAAACGAGGAAGGGAGAGACAGAGTAAAAAGGGTGTAAAAACGGGCTAAGAGAGCGATGGGCAGAGAGGGATGGCAGCGAGGGAGGAAGGGTCCAAAAAGCGACAGCGCCAACGATTGCGTGTCCTGATAAAAAGAAGCGAAAAAGCGAATAAGAGCATCAGAGCAAAGGAGCAAAGGCAGCGAGCAGCAAGGAGCAGCAGCGGCAGCGGCAGCCTCGGCTCAAGTGAGTGAATGAGTGTGGGTGAGTGAGTGAGTGAGTGAGTGTCTGACTGACTCGACGCTTGGTCACACTGGGCAAACAAGAAAGGGGTGCGCCGGGAACACCATCCTCCGTAACTGTAGCTGTATCTGTGTCTCCGTGTGTGTGTGTGTGGGTTTGGGTGCCTTAGGCGTTTGCTTTATAGGCGCAAAATGCGACACACAAATGACACTTCATAAAAATAAAGACAACGATAATGATGATGATGATGAAGATGATTGCGATGATGATGATGATGATGTCGGGGGGCAAGCAGCAGCAGCAGCAGCAGCAGCAGCAGCAGCTGTGAATCCAAATATTTCCAATGAGTCCTCAACCCAGCAAAAATGTTCATGGATTTCTACATGGCTCTAGGGATGCTCTGTCTGATGTTTTAAATTAAGTCATTTGCATATACATATGGCAGGGAGCTTTTCCAGCACAGCCACTGCAAATGTTGGCTGGAAAATCCAAGTGAAACTTCGAGCGGCTGTGGGGCTGGGGGAAGTGCCAAGTTTTACTTTGCCCCACAACAATTTATGTTTCGTGTTTATTCTGGTATTTCTGTTTACTTTAGGCATGGCAGAGCGGCCTGAAATTGGTAATATATCACCGCCCCTGGGCCTCAATTTGCCAAAAACTCAACTCCAATCCGGCCAGGGGACGCTGGACTCCCCCCAGTCCCAAGCTGCTGCCTCCCGCCCTGACTCTCGTGTCTATGGCTTAGATTTACTGCTTAACTTTGGGCTCTCAGCCCTTGCTTCCAAATCCACCCGTGATGCCAGCTTCTGCCTCTGGCCTTCGGTTTAGGCCACAACAGCAGAGGCACACACAACAAGCAGTCCTCAAGTAGGTGTATTGCTGCTGCTGCCACTGCCTGCCTGCCGCATAATTAAAAAGTCAAGTGAAAAATCACATTTTAAGGCAAATTGCGGAGGGAAAGAGTGAATGAATGAATGAAATTCTTGCGCCTGAAAGCAGACTTAAGTAATAAGTTAACGCTGAATGGTGAGTGGCACAAGGAAAGAGTCGGATACGGGCTGAGGCGAAGGAGTCTTGGGCCCCAAGACATTCCACACCAAAATTGCGTCAAATGCAAATGCGTTCATTGTGTGCGCTGGAGCCATAAACAGGGGAAAACTGCAAGCGCCAGTCCCTGGGGAGGGCAGGGCAGGGCTGGGCTGTTGTTGCTGCCACAAAAACACTTGAGGCACGATGCCCGCGACAACAAAAGCCCCGGCCAAAGAACAAGAAATAGAAAATGAAAAGGAAAGCTTTCATTTCTTTTGTTTTTATTTGTATTTTACTTGTTTTTTTTTTGTAGTCGTAGCCGCCAAAGCGCAGCAATTTGTCGTGCCACAAATGGGTGGCAAGGTGGCTTCCCAGAATTAAGGCATTACGCAATTAAATATTTAAAGTGCAGCCAGGTGGCAAGGGAATGTGGCAACTTGCGTGATTTCTGTAGCAGCAGTTGAACAAATTAGAGCCCCAAATCAATGCAGCAATTGAGGCAGGGAATGAGGACACTCGAATTTACCAGCAATTATCTATAATCAAAGTTGAAGAGGAATAAATGGTTTGGAACGAAGTTTAAGGTTGCCAAAGAAGTGATTCAAGGAAGAGGAAAAACGCGACACGCAGAAGAAAATCTGTTAAAATAAAGGAAACCCGAGCTGGCCATGTGGATGGAAGAAAACTACTTTTAATTCTTATTCAAAATAGTTTCCAATGGTTCATTGGACACTTAAAGAACAATTTAATTTCTCAGGGTATTAAATAACTAATTTCTATTCTACATTGCCAGAAGAAACATTGTCAAAAGGCAAAGTACACAGAATTCATATGGAAATGCATCAAACTGCAGATATTTTGGCTCTTTTCGATTGATTTACTTCACTCCATTAGACAACTAGTAGCTCCAACTACTAAACTCTTTAAGAAACAACTCAATGCTTATATCAAAACTTATTCCTCAACTCGAAGCATTTGCCAGACCTCAAATCGAAGCCCCACGAGACCGCCTTAAAGTTTATTTATTTGCAGCCAAACGCAGGCTACAGCATGGAAAAACTCTTCAAAGAAAAGTGGGGGCGTGGCCACAACTTCTACGCATTTGCAAAGGGGGAAAAAGGGGGCAAAGGGGCAGCAGCGACCTCTCCGCTAAGTGCTTACAAATTTCACTTTTCCGTTCCACGCAGCCACCGCCTCGCCTCGCCTCGCCTCGCACATTGAATGGCAAAACATTTCAAGTTGTTGCTGGTTGCTGCTGCTGGAAAAGCTTAAGTATTTCCACTTTTTTAATTTCATGCAAATTTTCTTTTTCAAGATTAATGTCTGCGCCAAAAAAAAGTTTGCGACGAGCCTCGAAGGGCGCAAAGAAAAGGAAAAAGGATTGGCCAAGTCGAAGAGGGGAGTGCCCTTCACAGATCAGAGCCTGAGTTGGTCCGGAAGGGTATCTATAGAAAAGGCAATCAAATGGAAAATATTATAGAAAATAATTCCCAAAAATGCGTTAAGTTTTCGATGAAAAAATTGAGGCAGAAATATCTAATATCTGATATTTATCAACATTTATTGGTTTATTTTGTGCACTTTAAGATGTGCAAATCCAATCCCTTTTCCCTTTTCACTTTACTTCATTCCCGAAAGGGAACTCCCTTCGTCGACTGTTTCCTTGCCGCTGTCGTCTCTCTTCCAGGGGGCAGGCGTAAATAAGGCTCACAAACTTTTGCCTGTTGGGGCGTGGCATGGGGCATTGCTTGGGCATCAGTCTGACTGTCTGTCTGTGTGTCTCCAGGGGTCTACTCCCCAGCAAAACTCACACAAAAGACATTCAAAAATACATTCCAAAGAATGAATGTCTCTTCATTTCTCTGTTCACTTTCTAAAGGGGCGAGGACAGTGCATTGAAATTTAATTAATGCCCATCCGTCTTAACCCTAAAAATACCCCTGATTTTCCCAATGCCAAAACTGGGAGTCCTTTCTCGTAATTCAGCTGCTTAATCCTTAATCCGAGGGCAAAAGTTTTTTAATTGCTTCCACAGAAGCTGCTAAATTGTTATTTTCTTTTATTTTTCTCTCTTTTTTTTCGTGCCATTATATTTCCATGAGTTTCCCTTTCGAATCACAATTTGTCGCCAACTAATTGGCAGGGGTTGGGGCAGAGGTCAGGGCTAACCCGGAGCTATTCCATTGCATAAATCTGCTGGGGAAGCTACAAGGCTGGACATTATGGGCGCCGCTGGCCCTTTGGCTGTACAAAATGTTTCCATTTGACTTTTTTAACAAGTTTTGCCAGCCATCGATTTTGCCGCAGGGATTGGGAGTTTGCTCATTGAGGTAAGGGCAGGAAAATAGCAAAGGAAAGATTAGAGCTTTACCTGTAGATGCTCTCATTTTACAGCCTTACAGAAATGTTTCCCTTGTTCCCCTAAGCCGCACGATCCACCGCCGCTCTATGGCAGTTCCCATGGCTCCATGCAACCCGCTAAAAATCCAGCAACTATCTACCGTTAAAACCTCGTCGGAAAACGTAGAAAGGAATGAAATATGTAAGCAACAAATACAGCAAATACTCGCATAAGCCCCCAACCCCCCCACAGCAATGCGAACCCACGCGCCATCCACAAGCAATGCAATGGGGCACGGGGCACGGGGCACAGTACTCCTACTCCTACTCCTCCGGTTCGGGGCACCGGTTGGGGGCTTAATGATGACAGTAAAATGACTTAAATCGCTGTCAATGTTGACACTTTAACAAATTTTTTCACTTATGCGCTTTTAAATGCAGCGAAACCGACACACCGGCCGGACGGACGGGCAGACAGACTGCCAGACGGATGGATGGATGGAGGATAGTGGGATCCTCATCGGGCAGGAGGTGCATGTACATGGAAAATAATTATGCGAAATTTTTCTGCACACTTTGTTCATTGTTGCTGTTGTTGTTGCCGTTTGCCGTTTGCCTTTTCAACTTTAGTTCATTTTGTTGGGAAAATTACACTCCAAACCTATGGCTATGCGGATTTTGTAGACAAGTTTGGTAAAAGCTAAAGAAAAGGAGATGTAATAAAAAGGAATATACTGAGGAGATCTCTGGCTGACTTTTAAATTTATTTCAAGGAAATGAAACCTCCGTTGATGGAGACATCTAGCAGATTTTCGTAGAAATAAATTAACAAAGTTGTGCAGTTTTCTTCCCTAATTACCACCTACCTAAAGCATACAAATATTTCTCAAAAAAAGTGTATTTGCAGCTTCGACTTTTGCGCAAAAGTTTTCCCTCTCGTTTCTGGTATTTTTTTTTGGTTTTGTTCTCTTTTTTTGCTTTTGTTGTGTTTTCGCAAGGCAAAAGTTATCACAAATTTTGTGTTTATTAAAAAACGTGCAAAATGTTCAGGGTGTTGCTGCGTTGCTGTTCGTTCGTTCGTTCGTTGTTGTTGCTGTTGCTATTTGTTGTTGTTGCATCCTGACAACGTTGTTGACGATAATGACGATGATGCGGACGATGATGATGGTTAAGTCATCATCGTTGCTTTTGTTGCCTGCCTCGCAGGCGTGTTCATTCAACCGCATATAAATCGCGGCAGCAACAGCAACAGCAACATCGGACGGACATTGAAAAATGCAACGGAAACGCAAAATGCGCGGCAGCGGAGGAGGAGGAGGAGGCAGCCAAACCAGAGGCGTGGTAGTGGCTGGCTGTGGGAGGCGGGTGAAGAGGCACCCAAAAAGCAAAACAACAGCAGAGGCGACCCCAAGCCTGTTGCAACCAGTTGATTGTGGCATACAGCGGGGACTGGTAGGTGGCCAAGGGGTGGCAAGGGGGCAAGCTGGTTGGAAGGGGATAGGTGCCCTGCAGCTCTTGTTGTTTGACTGACTGACTCGACTGGTGCCGACTGGGGATTGGTTGGGGCACTCTGCCTGCGGTTAGCAATGCGCCGGGAAAGAGGCAGTGGCAGAGGCACAGGCACAGGCAGAGCCAGAGACTGTTGCAGGAGCAGCAGGTGAGGCAGCAGGCAGAGGTCCGTCAGCCTCTGGAGTCCCCATGGAGAGACAGAGAGATAGAGAGACAGAGAGAGAGAGAGAGGCCAGTCCGGTCGGGCCTTTCGTTTTTATCTCATGATAAAGCGCGACCTGCAACGCGCTGCGTGGTGGCAGCTTACGCGCCGCTGCCAACTCTGCTGCCCCTCCGGCTGGCCCACAGCTGCATTATGAACGCACGCTTCATAAACGTGCGGCCCAAAGGGGTGCGGCACGGGGGGTGTGTGGGGAGGGGATTACTCTCCTCTGATACTTTACATTTTTCATAAAAATTGCGCTACACTCGAAATGCGTGGGCATGCGGCCACGCAGCTGGGCATTGAGTGGGTGTCCGATTATGGGTTGCTTCGGGCTTTGAATCGAGATTAAGTCATTAAGGAGGGTAGGGGAGGGAGTTGCTAGATAGCTGCAGCTGAGAGAAGTATAGAAATATATCTATGGCCATTGGCGCCTAGCAGGGGATATATTTGTATTCAAGTTTGAATAATGTGAGAATTAAATATTTCCCATGCTTTTGCATCGATGAATAGACAGCCCAAACTGCGGCGGGGAGTATCTCTGCCATTCGATCTGTTTCCATTTAGGCTCTAGCTATCTATTGATTACCATTACCAATCCATTTCATTACCATTACCATTCCATTCCATTCCATATTCCATTGCATACCGTTTCTCCTCTTATGCATTCTCTCTCCCGCAACCTGCCCCCCTGCCCTTTCCCTGCAATCCCAGGTAGCCAGCCGCGCTCAGCATTCAAATAATCCGTTTTGTGGTTTCTGCGCCCTCGCTGCGCGCCTCCGTTGGTCATTCCGATGAGTAGGGTGCTCTCTGGCTTCGTTCTGGCTGAAGCAACG
Source organism: Drosophila subobscura (assembly GCF_008121235.1). Classification (NCBI taxonomy): domain Eukaryota; kingdom Metazoa; phylum Arthropoda; class Insecta; order Diptera; family Drosophilidae; genus Drosophila; species Drosophila subobscura. The sequence goes on along the minus strand of NC_048531.1, from coordinate 14,436,509 downwards.
ACAGACACAGACACAAACACACACACAAGCACACGTGAGTGGCTATCAGTCTGCGGCCTGTGCTCTCCCTCCCTTGCATTTATGTTTTCAGGTCTGTCCGTACGTACGTACTCCTCCTCCTCCTCCTCCTCCTTCTCATAATCTTCAGTGCATCAGCGCTCTCCTCTGCTTTGCTCCCCACTCCACTACTCTGCTCTCCACACCACTCCACCACTCTGCTCTGCTCTGCTCACCTCTTCGCTCTTCGGTCTGCTCTTCTCACCTCTCCTCTTCCACTCTCTTTCTCGTGTAATTGAATTGTTGCTGTTGTTGTAATTGCTTTGCTACCGTTTTTATACCCGGTACTCGAAGAGTAAATAGGGTATATTGTATTTGTGCACATAACGGTTGTATGTAACGCACAGAAGGAAACGTTTCCGACCCCATAAAGTATATATATTCTTGATCAGCATCAATAGCCGAGTCTCTGTCTGTCTGTCTGTCTGTCCGTCTGTCCGTCTGTCCGTCTGTCCGTCTGTCCGTCTGTCCGTCCTGATGAGCGCCCAGTACTCAGAGACTATAAGAGCTAGAGCCACCAAATTTTGCATCCAGACTTCTGTATGCTCACACTGTTACAAGTGTATTTCAAAAATGAGCCACGCCCCCTTCCGCCTCCGCTAAAGGGCGAAAACCTCCCAAATCTACAATTTTGAAGATAACAGAAAACTAAAAACGCCATTCCGTAGGGAATGACCATATCTATCAGATCACCAAATTGGGATACGATTGGATCATTATTATAGCCACAATGAAGAAATTAATTTGCAGAAGCCAAACCCACCCCGTCCCGCAGCATTCACACTCTGCTTCGCGCTGTTTATGGCCTGGCCCCTGACACGTCACTGCCTCTGCCGCTGCCTCTGCCGCTGCCTCTGCCGCTGACTCTGCCCTGACTCTGCAAAGTGTGTCTCTAGGGGAGGGTGGCGAGCTAAAGGAGCGTGTTGGCGTGAGTAGTGTTGTTGATGTAGATGACAGATGAAGAAAAAATGTAAAATTTGACAAATAACCGCTAAGTTGCAGATGTAGTACTGAGTGCCGGGTATAAAAGTTGTGACGCGTAAGAAGCGTCTCACACGTCCCTTCTCGTTTCTTTTTAAATCAACCCAACAGCATACGGTGTTGCAGCTACCCCCGCCCCTGCCGCTGCCCCTTCATCCTGCCACTCCTTTTGGGGGCACTTAGCTTCATTTAATGCGCTGTCTGCCTCTTTGCCAATTTTGCGAATTTTAAACTGGTTTTTTCTTCCACTTCCACTTCTGTTGCTGCTGCTGCTGCTGCTGCTGCTGCTCTCCACACATAACTCGTTGCATATTTTTGCTGTCGGTGCGTATTAATTTCAATACACCTTGCCCACAGCTTGTCCCTCCCACCATGCCCCATGCCCCATGCGCTCCATGCAATCCGTTTTTGGGCAGCTGCTGCGCGTGCGCTCGCATGCGTAATGAGGCAAGGCAAGGGTTACGCATACGCGCCGGCACAGTGGACACACTGGACAGTGGACACACGGACAGCGGACACTGTGATCGTGGCACAGATGATGATAATGATGATGATGGTCACTCGTGTGTCGAGGCCTGCACCTGTCGCCTGCACTCGTGGAACTGCTATCGCTTCCAGTCGAGAGTCGCAGAGTCGAAGAGTCTTGTGCCGCACGTCGCTTGTAAATAATTCATGTTGACAACTATTTTAGCTTGTTGCAAGTTGCGCCGTGTGCCGGGTGCAGGGTGCCGTCTGCCGCCATGTGGTGCTCTCTAGTTGGTCATCGTCGCAGCTCACAGTGCCCCCGCCGCATGACAAACGACGGTCACTGTCGACGCGGTGTACTCGCCATTAAATTATGATTGACACATTGACTGCCGGTTAGCCGAACAGAATGACTAACTAATCAACGAACAGACAAACGGACAGACAGACGGACGGGCAGACCTCTTATCGTTTTGTACACTTTATGTCCGAGTGCGGCACTCGTTATCAGGCACTGTATAAGTTATTGACCTTTGAAATGACTGAAATGGAGAGCGTGAGCAGGGGAGGGGGCAGAGAGGTACACCGTTGCTCTCTCCCTCTCTCTCCAGCGCATATTCATTCATGAATATCTTCTGTTTAATGCCGATACTCAGGGATTGTTTGATGTCATTCAATCTCTCACGTTGCCCGCGATTGGACGCACCCCTTGACAGCGATTGTTGCCCCTTTGGACTCACCCTTTGCCAGCAATTGTCTGCACCAATCGAAACCCAACTAACGGGTGTTTTCTTTATGGATTAACTCTGCCCTTACCTGCAATGAAACAAGAGGAAAACATGTTAATTAAAAACTTTACTTGCAGTCCAAGCGGAATGTGGAAGAAAGTAAAGAAAAAGTCAGGCATGGGACAGGGGCAAGGGCTAAAGTAATGCTCCAACAATTAACAATTAGCAAGTTTATTGCCAAAACTGCAAAAATCATGTCTGGAGAGCCCCCAGAAAGGGGCAAATGAAGCGGATAATCGGGCAAAAGGAACCTGAGGCTGAGGGCTACAGGCCTTAAGGGAAGACATTTTAATGAAGAAAGATTCATATTTTGATGGGTCTGGTCTAGCGAAAAGGAATACAGAGAGAGGGAGAATACAGAGAGAGCGAAACATGGATAAGTACGAAGAAAAACGACGAAGAAGACGGCAAAAAAAGGCAAAACAAATGCAAAAGTTTTCTAATTAAAATCGCGTAAGTTTTTGTGCGGCAGGCAGCCTCGTTAAATGTGTTCCCCACTCCTGCCCCACCCACACTTATTGCTTAACTATTCGGGCGAGGTATGGAGTGGAGGGGGAATTCTTCGTAATTGTTTGTTAATGCTTTTGCCAAATGAGCGGCCATAAAACAGCGAAAGAACAAGGCAAAAAGCGGAGACCCGTTGCCTGTGATTTTCATCCGAATGTCACACACACACCACACACCACATGGGACATGTGTCCCGGGGCAGAGCGAAGCCAAGTAAAGGGGGAAATTAAATTAAGAGCTCAACACGCCAACACGCGGAAGTCACGCGTGACACGACGCAAGGCAGGAGCTGTCGAGTCGTGGTTGTTGTTATTATTATTATTATTATATTTCATATTTATAGTTGTATTTACAGTTGCGGCAGCAAAGGAGGAAGGAGCACCAGCAGGATGATGTTGATGATGATGTTGGTAATGAATAAGCCAAGTCGCGGCAACAGGACCAAGGACTCGTGCAGTCGGCAGTCGGCAGTCGTTGCCAACGTCTAGACACACAAAACAAACATAAAGCGAAGCACAAGCGTGGAGAGGAAGCAGAAGGAAGCAGCCAAAAGCCGTGCTTTCCCTCCGACGTGTGCCCCGTTGCTGCTTGCTACTTGCCGCTGCGCCACGCTCCTCGCTCCACACAAAGTTGAAATAAACTTAACGCCTCTTTAAACTTATGAAACATTGTATCCTGAGAGAGTGGCCCACCACTGCCAACTCCCCTGCTCCTGTCCCATCCCAGAGGACGCTCCTCCTTCGTCTTTGTGTGGTGCAAAAGTTTTAAATTCTATTTTAGAAATGAATTTTTGATTGTGCTTGTTTCCTTATTCTCCTCCCCCACCACCTCGCTTCGAGTGGTGCAACGAAGCGGCAGCCAGTGATGCCACATGGCCACACAAGTGCGCCCATCTGGCAGCGCCATCAAAAGGGAATCTCAGGCGCAAGAGAAAGAGAAAGGCGGAGAGAGAGTGAGAGAGGCGTGATGGGAACTACCTTATCAGCAGCAGCCAAAAGGGATATGAACTGGAAAAAACATTGAATAGCAAATGGTTAAGGATAGTCGAATGTGGGAATACCCTAAGTGCACTAGTGTTGGGTAACTTAGGCAGAAATTGTAGGGGTTTAAAAATGTATTCTTTTATTCTTAAAATTCGTGTTCTAAAAGTTATCAAAAAGCATTATTCCAGTGTTGTCAAAGCTAAACAGTGTTGAGCAACATCTGCAAACTGCTTTCCAATGACTTTCCACTCTATAGAGCACAGCATACCCCATCCAATTGCCCAACTATAGGGCATAATGGGCAAAAAAAAATAAAAAATCAGCAAAAAAAAAAAAAAAAAAGTGAGCACGAAACCGGAAGGAAGGAAGACTCACACACACACACACACCGAGAAAGGGAGGGAGAGACACAGACACACACACACATACCCATACACATATCGACAGCAAAGTGCCAAGCGACTTTTACAAGGGTCGACAAATATGAGGCAAAGTCTCTCTTCTCTCTCTACTCTCTCTCGGAACCCGCTTCGCTCATCGTGGCAGCAGCAAACGAACCCAACCAAGTCGAAACCCCATGCCACAGGAGGCAGAAGGCAGTAGGCAGTGGCCGTGGCTGCCACAAGGGGGAGCTGAGCGACAAAAGGCAACACATTGAGCGCTTTAATGTGCCCTCCGCTCTCCCTCTCCCTCTCTTTCACCCTCTTTACCCGTCCTGTTCCTTGCTGCTCAGCCAGCGACGCCCTTTAAGGCACGGCCCGGAATCGAATGGCCCTGCCTGTCTGCCCCCGGGGGTCGCGCCGCACCCCTCGCTCTACGACCCACCGCTGTGTTAACTTAAATATTTTATGGGGTGTCAGCATTGTCGATGTTGGCGCGATTGTCTTTACCGCCGACCCCGTCTCTGCCCCCCGTCTGTCTCCATGTTCGCTCAGAATGTGCCCCATGAACCCGCCTGCCTCCCCCCTTGCCCCACGTTCCTGCTGCTGCTCTTCTTTATCGTGTGCGTGGCTTGTCTTTTGTGTTCCGTTCTGTGTGGTGCGGTGCGGTGCGGTTCGGTACGGTGCGGGGGCTAAAGTAATTTCAAATTGATAAGCATCGCTTTCTCCCTCTTATCGAGAAGGTGGTCGAAGGGTGGGTGGGCGAAGGGTGCGTGGTTGGTGGTTTGCACAGGGTGGGCTGGGGTTTGAGGTATATTAAACCGATTTGTTCCGTGCAGAAATCGAAGCAGTCAGGCGTCAGTCAGCAACTGTAGTCGCGCTTTTCAAAAGTCAATTGAAATTAAGTAACAGATTTTTGCCCACAAGGGTTGGCAGGAAGGAGTGGAGCGGGGAAAGGAGTGCGACTTGACAGCGTTCCAGCTTTCAGCGGAGGAGTGACACGGCTCTGAGGAAAGGAGGGGCTTGTCAGTGCTGCTGCAGCTCTGAGCAGAGCATTGGAATGACATCCATTTCAAGTGCATTTCACTGTTGCTGAAACTTTCGTCGGGGCACTTGAGAGCACATCATCAGCAGGATAAGCAGAAGGAGCAGCAGCAGCAGCAGCAACAGCAACAGCAACAGAAGAGAGCTAAAAATTTGCATAACTTCATTAAGAGATTCAGACGGCACTCAGGAGTGCAGCCAGATGGTCGCACCGTACTTCAAGTAGGACTTCAAGTAGCCGAACAAACCCACAAGACAACAAACAGACACTGGCAGCTGTGGCCCCCCTGCTACCTCCCTCCCTCCCTTGCTGCACTGCACTCCACTGCAGCTGCCGTACCCTGCGTATGCGTATTATTCCGAGTTGAGTCGGAGCCGACAATAAATTATGTGTCAATTACAAGAGCCAATTGCATTAATCATACACTCGTACTCATACTCCGGCGTATGTGGCACGCAACTCCTTGTGCCTCCAAATGATAAAAAGGCGCCTGCCATCTGTTTTGCTTGTCAAGAACGGGGGCGTGGCAGCAGCCCCAACGGAACGCAGCTGCAACGGGAATTAGAAGTAAAACCCGTTTACCCGCTTCAAGTACTTCTTTTGGCTCCCCAGATGCATGTCTCCCCCCGCTCCACCCTCTCTAGATATATGCGTAAATTGTCATAAATTTAACGCAGTCAACATTCGAGTTGCAAAGTTTTTGGCAGCAGCGGCGGCGGCAGCCACTCCCTCAACCAACCGACTCCCCCCCGCCAAGTGTCATGTAAATGTGCAACAGCCTGGAGACGTTTGCTGTCGACATTCAAGTCCTTCTCCCACGGGGAGTGGGAGTGGGAGTGGAGGGGAGCCGGGGCGAGGCCTGTAAAGCCGCCAACTGCTTTTAACTGTCATTAATTATGTCAAAATAAGATTTAAATGCTTTTTGTCTGTACAAACAGCCAAGGACCTCTCAACCCCTGCGTGTCAGCCGACCACTCAGCTACCTACAAACCCTACCACAAACATTCCAGCACCATCCACCCACCCGGCAGGACCTGTGACAAAGGCTTAAGCACTGGGGGAAAACGGAGCGCAAGTTTATAGCCATTACGCGGAATAAATAATAGTTGTTGTTGTGGGAAAGATGATGGAAATTTAATTGAATTTTAGTTACAATGAGACTTGAAAGAATTTTTTAAGGGAAAGAAAGCATTTAAAGAATGAAATTCTCATGGTTTCTGTCACTCTGTGCTCCTATCAATATTTTCTAGATTTTTCCTAGATTTTGCTCCCATCAAAACACACCAAAACAGAGACTCCAATTGCTTCTATCCCTCTATTTACTTCCCCCAACTTTAGGCAGCACTTTCCCATGCAAAAATGTTTCTTTTTTCGCAGTGCATTTCCTTTAGATTTCCCATTTTCCTTTTCTCTGAGACAGACACAAAACTTTTGAGTCTCTCTAAGCCCGGGCGCTGCATAAATATCATTTGTTTAGTGCGATTTGTGTGGCTTCTTCCCGGCTCAGACTTTTTGTGTGTCTGTTTTGGCGGCGGGGGGTTCTAGGGGTTCTAGGCAGCTGCACAAACACACAAAACTTTCATTAATTATGCAGCATAATGAGCAACGGAGAATCGGCTTAGGATACCCACTCTTTCGCTCTCTGTAGCCTTTTATGCCTTGAATATCTCTGAATAGAATGGATAATAATGGGGGAATCATGGAATGCCGAATGTTTGACAGTTTACAAAAGAGTTTTCATTGATTCTCCGCAGATGCAGTGTCAACAAATCAACCCGACCATTCATGCCACAATTTATCGTACAATAAGCAATCATATCGCTTAAGCTAAACCGGTGGGGCATGCCACACACACACACACATAAAGACGCAGAACAAAGCTGATTTGCATTGTGGCGGCTGCTGTAATGCGAGTAAACTTTGCCACACCTCCCTCCACTGGCGCCGCTGCTGCTGCCGCTGCAGACTGCCACTTAAATGCAACATGGCCAATTAATTACGCAAGAGCGTGCCACAGCCCACACACGTTACGCGCCACATAGCGTACCACCCCGCCCACCAGCAGCAGCAGCAGCCGCCACAATGACCGCAACATTCAAGTGTCTAACCCACACAAACACACAGAGGGAAAATCTCACCTGGTCAACGCCACGTAAACGTATTAATTGTCCCTCAATGCAAATGGGGAGGCACAAACCACCCATCCCCTTGCCACCTCCTCCGCACGAGCAGCAGGATGCAAAGTTATTTTCCGTGTTTCTTTTCCTTTTTAATTAGCAAGTGGAAAGTGGAAAGTGGCAAGCTGAGGAGGAGACTGCAGGCATTTCCATTGAAAAGTTTCCATCATTGAAATGAAATTTTTGCAAGCTCGAAGGATTCTCTGTGCCCGTTCTCTGATTATTTAAATTTCAATGACTCTGCCCTGAATGATGCAGCAAATGGCAGTTGCAATTGCAATTGCAATTCAGAGTTTGCAATGCTGCAACATCCCAACATCCGGCGCAGAATCGGAACTACAAAGGGCATGGAATGCTTCCGGCCGGAGTGCGCCGCTGCACGGATTTATGTTTTGCAACAAATCGAGTTTAAAGTCACTTTAAATGTTGGCAGTATTTCTACCTTTACATAGATTACTATGTTTTTCCAATAATATCTCCCTCTTAGACCCTCTTAGTTGGAACACTTCTAATTGGTTTCCGCTTTCCGTAATGCCTCAGCTCCACTTCCTAACTCTGAAAAGTGTTCCATCATCGATTTCCCAGCTCCTCTTTTTACTCTCTCAATTTCTATATTTTTCTACACTTTTTCCTTTACTTTTTCCCTCTTCTCTATTCCCTTTCGCCTGGGATTGAGTCTCCTATTTCGTTCTGTTTTCTAGTCTCTTAATTTGGGTTTTTGCTTTTTTGTCGCTTGGACATTCGCCAAATACTTTGGCTCATCCTTCGTCTCTTTCTAGAGCAGCTATCTCTGTCTTTCTGCTGCCATCAATGAGCAGTAGCCTCTTCGGTCTCGCTTTTTCCCCTCTAATTGGCTGCTCTTTGGCTCATTTATCTTTCTCGGCCAAAGGACTCCCTCCGTCTCGCTGGTCACTCGCTCTCATTCCCATTCTCTTTCTCACTTTTAATTTGGGTGAAATTTTCCTTATTTATAAGGTTTTTCACTTCATTGCACTTCAGTGCTGGCCAAGTCCAAGTCCAAAAGTGTCCTATCCGTCCAGAGAGAGACAGAGACACTCTCCAGGCTTTGTTCTTGGTGGTGGTCTGCTCTGCTGGTATCATGTCACTAAATCAGCACAAATTGCTCAACTGATTTATAAAATTTTGTTGGCCAAATGCCAGCGATATAATCTCATTGCTTGTAGTTTTGGCCAGCACGGTGCCCCTTGTCCCTGCCCCTGTTCCTGCCCCTTTTGCCCATTCTCATCATTGCTTTTACTGTTTTGTCTTTTGTTTCTCGTGTTGGGGCCTGCCTCTGCCTCTGCCTCTGCCTGTGTTGCCATTTTGCCTTATAAATGCTTCCAAATATGTCAACGGACTTCGCTCAAGAGTTTTGCGAGTTTTCCTCGCTTTTTGGTTATTTGTTTTTTCAGTTTTTCTTTTGGCTTTTGCTGCAGTTTCTTGGTTTCTGGTTTTTTTTGAGGTCATCAGTGGATAAAAGTTGCAAAATAGATTTTCCCTTCTACGTGCCAGCAAGAATTTTCGTTGTCTGGGCAATTCCTGGAATCGATACAAAAGGTTTTCTTCCTCCCTACCTTCCCCAGCATAACATTAGATTATATATATCGTAATGTATGTTTATTCATGACTAATCTGCAGCAACCGCAACAATCTGCAACAATTATGCTTTTGGCTTCAACTTTTAAATGTAGTTTGTACTTTCCAAAAAACTGCGGCGCGACCTTCAACGCCAAACCGGCAAACCAACAAACCAACAGCCAAAAGCAACACGACCAAAAAAAGCTGAAACCAACTGCTAAATTGCATAGAAGAATATTGTACATATGTACATATGAACATATAGTATATGGACAGTACGGTAGATAGATAGATATTTCTGCGCATACAAAATCAACGGAAAGCTGCAGACAAAGTTAAAAGTTGTGGCGGCAAAAGGGAGAAGTAGAATAAAAACTGGTAAATGAAGTCAACTTCGAAGAGGAAAAAACAACAGAGGAAACTTCTGAATACCCTCTGGAAGGGGTATATTTAGGCTAAGAAGAGAATGCAGCAAAGAAGATTTAAAGCAAGATTATTTCTGAGGAGCGGCATATGTTTAACAGATCTTTTTATAGAAAATTCTTCATCAATTTCCCAGCTTCAAGTGTAAATAATTTGCAGATTCTCCTGAACTGAATCCAACTTTGATCCATCTCTATATCTATGGTAACGCCACGCTTGCCTCCTCTCATAACCAACATGCCCTCGTTGACGGTAAAAACTTTTTACAAAAATATCAAAAACTATTCCCACCGCCACCACACACACACACACACAACTACTTCCCCCGCTTCCGTTTCCGTGCACAGTCTGCAGTCGACTGTTGGCCAGTTGATAGTTTTGACCATTTTGTGCGTTATTTGCAAATAAATTTCGTTGGCTGCAAACTTTTTAATTCGAATGCTGCCACCACGGGGCAAGAGCAGCGACAACAGCAGCAGCAGCTGCACAAGCTTTGCATGTTTATGGTAATTGCATTTGGTGGCAGGGGCAAGCTTTAGCTCTAACTGGGGCTTACGGCGGGTACTGTGTGCAGTGACTCTGTGGCAGGGGGGCATCCACTGATAAGTGGCCAAACATTGCGAGACATGCGGGTCAGAGCCTCTCAGACACTTCTCTTAATGGAGGGAACCATCATCATTCAGAGGAATCCCAAATGATCGCACTCGTGTGTAGTACTCGTATCTTTCAATTTATAATCCCAATTTAAGAATCAAGTTTTGCTATATTTCAGATGATACTTTCCTCCTTTGGTTCGCTCTTCAATGGCTGGATATTTTCGAGTCCCGCATTTTTATGCATGAGGAGTCAGTGCCACAAGGAGCAGCGCAGAGCAGGCACCCCCATGGGGGATGAGAGAGGAGCGGAGCAGAACAGGTCGCCTCGCCTGTCACCGGAAAGCAATCAGCAATATAATCGAGTGAACCTTCAGCAATGTGTCCGTGTGTGTGTGTGTGAGTTTGTGCCTCTGAATGGGGATTGGGGATTGCCCTTTGGGGTTGTGATTGTGACATGTGAAGCGTAGGAAAGGAGAAAGGGGAGCGGCAGTGCTTAAAGTCAGTCAACAGCCTGGCACTCTTCAAAATGTTCGATTTTGAAATGGAATTTTCAATGAAATCGCTTCAACTGAAGCATCGACTAGCCATGGGAATGCTTGAAGGACTTCTAAAAAGGTCCTCCAATAAGTTTCGTTGGGTAATTCGATACGGAAATCAGCAACGGTAGAATGATTATTTAATTTTAATTGAACAACCACAACAACAGCTACAAGGAAATATGATTCATACACTCCAATCATATGATGCGAGGAATATACAGAAATAAAACATTGCCACATCTGACTGTGATGGATTGTTTCGCACGATTCCCCCCCATTGTGGCACATGATGCAGCAATATCTCATGCATCCTTAGATGACACGCTGCCCCCTCCGGGCACTCGCTCTGCCCCCCGCCACTTGCCATTTGACGCTTATTAACCGCTACACGTTCGCTTAACCTCCCACCACACTCCACCATCCACTCGGGATACTTGCTTAGCCCCCACGTCCCACCCCTCGGGATACTTATGTGAAAATCGCTTCTTACTCTTTAATTGCCAACTGTGCGGAAATTTCGTTTCGTTCTTTGTGTGTGCTCTTTCGCGCTCGCTCTAGCTGCAGAGCTCTCTCTTTCCATGTGTTGGAATACTCTTTCGGACGGTACTTGGAATTTGGAAACACTGCTACACCCCATAAAGATTTCTCGCTGTTTGCATTGCCCAGATATTCCCTCATTCGCACAGACCCTACTTTTTACTAATCCCTATAATACTTTATGCATAGCAACCAGCATTCATGTAGCAATTAATTGAACGATTTAGAAACAATATGCTGGCAAGGGTATTTACGGTTCCACCTCCTATCTCCATCTTTCACTCTCTCTCTCCTGTTCATCTCCCTTGTGCGATTCTCGTTTTCCATTTGTTCCATTTGCCAACTCGAAATGCAATACTCGTACAATGGGCATTAAGTAATTGTTGCTGTTGTCGTTGTTGTTGCAGTTTCTGCTACTGCTGCTGCTACTGCTTGTTGTTGACAAATCCGCACATTTTTCATAAGCTTGTACCGTTGTAGCGAGGGAAGGCAGGCAAGCAGGTAGCCAGGCAGGCAGGCAGCGAAGGCAGGTAGGCGGGTAGGAAGGCAAGCAAAGAGTACTTGCTACTCTCTCAGGCGAAGGCACGCTGCACTCATACATACTTATGCGCCCGCTCGCCCGTACAATGCTTATGCTCTCTCTTTCTCTTGTTCTTGACATACCCTGTACAAACTGGCGGGCTTTGCATATTAGCTACATGGTGTGGTCTACAAAGGAACTAGATTAATGCCAATCATCAGCTTTAGATCTTGTATAGAGTGCATGGGACACACAAAGAGCATATGGCTGCAGGGACAAATAGCTCGATCTTTGGCTTCTTTCAGCCTTCAGCTCCCACATATGCCATTACTGATCATCATTGTGTCGACTACTGCTTACTTGCATATGGCAGGGTGATATTAACATTCGTTTTGACTGTCGTGCAGTTTTTTTGCGCCGATTATGACGCGGACGTGGACGCGACGATTCAATTGGAGTGGAGTGCCAGTGCCGCCTCGTCTCCCCTCCCTTCTTCCATGATCCATGTCCCATTCCCATGTCTCAGGGCCCACTTCCAGCAGGGCACTCTTCTCCATTCCCATTGGCATTTATGAGGGCACATTATGCCATTTATCGCAGCTTAAATGCCGCTCATAAACTCAATATGTAGAGGAGAGACTTCCACCACCACCATCCACGCAGGGAATCGCACCCAAAAGCAGACCAGACCCACAGCCCACACGCTCTCACTCTCTCTCTCTCTTCCCCTCCTGCTGTGTGTGTGGGGGGTGCCTGGCTAATTATAGTGGCTCTCTGGCATATCATTGCATCAATTAATTGATATTGTTATTTTCCTTTTTTGTTGCTGCTTTTTTTTTGCCACTCATTAATAATGTTTTGTGCATTTTTCATTTATTTTGATTGCAAATTGTTTCTGTCCGCTGAATGCTGTTGCTGCTGCTTCATAATTGCTTCCTCTACGCCACAGATCAAAGAATGAATAACGAACGAATAAAGAATGAATAATTGTGCATTTGCCTTGACTTTTGCATCTCCACTTCGTACCGAACACTCCATAATTAGATAATGACGCAACGAACACGAACAACAATGGGATGGGGGGAACTAACAGCAACAACAACAACAAAAAATAAACATTAAAAACATTAACAATGAAATTGCAAGCTTTTTTGCATTCATTTTTTTGCTCGTTTCTAACCTTCTTTTTTTTCTGTGCAATTTGCGGCAACAAAAAGTACGAGCAAAAAGCCAAGTTGGCAAAAAGCATAACGAATTAATGTGGCTAACCTTGGAGTGGAAGTGTTTTTTTCTGTGCTCCGTAGCCAAATGCAACCGAAACAAGCGCCCCAAAGTCTGCGGGGGCCGATTGAGATTCGAATGAATGGTCTGCTCCAAAGGCTTATTGCCTCTTGGAGGCGGAATCGGAATCGAAATCGGCATCGAAATCAGGGTGTGTACAAAACACAAAAGGTCGATTCTTCTGGTGATCCCAATTCAAGCTAAATGCAAGATCTGAAATGGGTTTGCCATTGAAGTGATTAGAAGCATTAAGCAGCTATTTATCGTACATTTATCATCTATGCTGCATTTTGCTATGCTTTAAGAATAAGTGAAATTGTTGCTATTAAATGGAACTATTATAACAATCGGTGGATCGAACATAGAATATTACAGTAACAATATGACACGAGTAACTCTAGGTTCTGATATTCATCCATCACTTTTCTCCACATCTTTATTTACGGTTCTTAGCTATTATCATATTATTCACTCACTATCTTTAGTGTTTTCTGCGGGTGAATATTTTATGGAATTTCTCCATAAAATTGAGTTTATTTTATGGACAGCCTCCCGCTGAGTCAGAGTAAAGGCACCCCAACCCCTGCCCACCTCCCCTGCTGTCGTTGATCATATAAAATCTTGATCACGCCCCATGGCCATAATATATACGATCTGGAGAGTAAAAAGTTTTTTCTTAATTCGACTTTAATTACACGCACAAATTGGCCGAAATGAAATGAATTTAAATTCAAATGGCTTTCATTTGCATTTTTCCCCCCGGCCACTTCCCCTCTGGTCGCAGAGAAAAAGAGTCCTAAAAGTGTCGTAAAAACATTAGAGAATAGAAGAGAAAATGTGCGGTCGGTCGGTCGGTCGGTCGGGTTGGTCAGCGACGGACGAGAGTCGTAAAAGTTGTGAAGTTATTACGAGTCGAGAGTCGAGCGGCGTCGCAGTTGGAAAATTAAGTTTTAATGAACGAATTTTATGTGTCACAGCATGGGGTGGACATGCTCGTACGACGAATAACAAATAACGAATAGAGGTATTCGTATTTATAGATTGATTTATCTGTTCTCCGTTTCTCCCCACAGAGAGCCGTCTAATTGGAGAAGACCCAGAAACAGTGGGCACAGCGCAACGAACAGCAACGGAAGTGTGTGTGACTCACAAGGCACACTCTGCAAGATACAATATACAAGATACAGTATCCAATATGCAAGATACAAGTTTGCGTTTACGTAATTGCAATGCCAAGTGCTGCATGCATGCAACATGTTGCCAAAAATGGGCCACAGCGGAGCAGGAGCGGAGGGGCCGGGCAGGGCCGGGCCGGGCCGACAACATATGCAAAATTAGGAAACTTTTTGGTCGCCTGCAGCTTCAGTGGGTTGCCTGTGCGGCTGCTGCCAATATGTTGCAACATCAGTCGATGATTATTATTTATATGAGACTTTGGCCCACACTGTGTTGTTTGTTATTGCCTCCACAGTGGCTGCATCCCCTTCCCCCTCTGGGAAACTGTGCCAAACTATAAATTTATTGCTGCCGCAAAAGTTTCATTGCCAATTCTGGGCAGGCAGGCAGTAGCCTGATTGGGGAGAAAGACTTGTTTTGGACACTTGCAAGTGCTTGGAATGTGTACGGGAAGATAAGTTTGAACCAAGGGATCTGCCAGCGGATCTTTAAGTTATCTTTACAGCGGATTTCAGCACCTCAATTACTCTGTCACCGATGTTATCTCGCTGGCAACTTCATTTGTGAGTTGTTTTCCGACTCTTAATCACTCCCAGATGGCTCGCCCTTCCACTCCACTTGAATCCCAATCTAAATCTCAATTCCAATTCCAATTCCAAGCTGCAGGAACGCCCACAGACAAATGCCAGCAATCAACGCCATCTAGATAGGAGCAAATTTAAACAAATAGCGCGCCGGCGTTTTTGTATCTTTTTTTACTCAAAACATTTTTACATAAAATTCCAAAAGGAGCGAGAAAGAGAGTGCGAGCGAGGGGAAGATATAAAGATAGAGAGTGGGCAGTGGAGGATAGGGGAGGGGCAGGGGGTAGGGAAGTGGCCATTTTATTTATTGTTATTTCATTTCGACCGCAAATTAAAAGCTATGAATAAAAGCGCCAAGTGGAGCACAGCGAGAAAAAGAGCAGAGGCAGCAGAAGGGAAAGTAGCCAACGGGAGGCAGCACAGCTGTGGCACGGCACGGAGGCACGGCGGAGCGCCACAAGGTGCAGGAGGCTGGCAGGGGGCAGCAGTCGGCAGCAGTCAGAAGGAGCGCCGTAAAACCCAAGGAGAAAAAATCGCATAAAAAGCAAACAGTAAAACATGCTGAAAAACGGAAATAAAAGCTTATTAAAGCCAACACAAAATGGAGTTACAAGGGGAAGAAGGAAGAATGCTGACAAGAGAGAAGCAGCAGAGGAGGATGAAGGCACAAGGATGTGCAGGGTGAGAGGGCACAAGGATGAGTAGCAGAGAGGATGAACAAACGGAAGCAGAGAGCTAAAAAACAAACACTAAATCAAACATTACACCCGACCAACGTGTACGGGGGGGAGAAGCGGGTGGTCAGGCACCAGCAAATATATAAAACGTATAAAGGAAATACACACACAAAAAAAGAAAGGAGAGAAAATCCCGTGGAAAATACTCAGCGCAGAAGGCAGAAGGAACTGCCCCAAGCGGCAAGGGGGCGCTGGCCGTGCCACGATGCCCGCTTTCAACGCGCTTTTTGTGGCACGACTGAACGGGGAGGATATATTTGAGTTCTTACTGTGGTAGCTATAGGGAAACATGTCTCTAAAAGACATATGCCACAGCCTACATAGATCTCTGAGCGATTTTCTGATTTTGTACTGCGTGAGAAGATTCTCTTTGGAGTTCTTTGCTGTTTCGGCACTTGCAATTGCTAAGATATTCAACTGTATTAATTCACATTTTGATTTTAAATAATATAAGCTACAAATCTACAAAGATATACAGGAATTGGATAACATATTTGTGCAGTAGATCAAATGGAAATGCATTTCCTACTCGACTGTCAAAGATGTGAACGAAAATTGATTGGAAATCAGCTTAGAGGAGCTTCGATCAGCTTCGATTGCAAAAGTGTTTTATTGCAGCAGTCCTTAAGTTGCTCTGGCATAATTCTCCACTAACTAAAACTCTCTTGAGGCAACTCCATAGCATAAATCTTAGCACTCCCTGCCTTTATTCCAGGGTACATTACAGTCCACACTTTCACTGCTTCCTTTTGGCGCTTGTTTTATTTTAGAAAGCATAAAGCAAATGCAAAAGGACTAAAGTAAATATCTGAGCACAAGGCACAGCAAACAAAAAGAAGAGAGAAAGAGTGAGGGAGAGAGAGAGCGAACGGGTGGGAGCAAGATAAATGTGGGCGCCACCGCGGCGTAGCTCCCGCCCCTGCCATGCCCTGCAGCCCTGCCTGCCGCATTCCGCCTCACTTCGTCGCATCCTTTCTTTGGAGGCATCCTTTTTGCAATATTAAACGCAGCAATGACACCCATGGGGGGGAGGCCCAAGCCCCATCAGGCTGCCTGCGGGTTAAGCTTTTGCCCCCACTCTCTCTCTCCCTGCCTGTGTGTGTTTGTGAGTACTATGCTAGACAACTAAATATATACACCTAGTTATTTGTTGGCATTTGCCTGCTTTTTGCGGCTTCTGTTGACACGCCGGATGGCGGACGGCGGACGGCGGAGGGGTTGGGCTGTGGGCAAACAAAGTGAAATATCAAGGGAATTAAAGATATAGCAAGGATTTGTCATGAATGCCTGGCTGAACATGAATGGAATGGCGGCATGGCGGGCTGGATGGATGAATAGCACAGCGACAGAGAGTGAGTGCACAGCGAATGAAGTGAATGAGTGTCCTGCGGGAAGGGAGAGTGCTGGGGGAGGGAGTGAATGTCAGTTGATTGCGGGCTTAGACTGCCGCCTTTAAACATGAAAGTTTAAAGATCACACAATGAGAATGATGATCATCTTTCACACGACTATTCTGAGAGTGTTTTCCCGTTTATTAATCCACTATGCTGACTCCTTTTGGGGCACTCCCCGTCCTCTAACAGAGGGAAAAACCTAATCCCATGCAAAGTGCTTGAGTTTTGTGTGTAACGCAAGAGCGGCGGGCTGGGAGCACACACTTTCTGTAAGGATAAGCCAAAAGGGATATGTGTGCCACATGCCCCCAGCCCCTGCTCGTGTAACAATGCCAGTAGCAGAGCTTTTTGTCATAGCATTCCGACAAAAAAGAGGAAAAAGAAAGGATAAAAGAAAGCAAAAGGAGTGCGACGAGCCAACAAGGAAACAAAAAAAAGAGCTAAGGCAACAGGAGGCAAAAATTCTAGTCTCAAACGAGCGTCAAACGTCAAGCAAGGAGTGTGTCCCCCCCTCGTACCCCGCCCCGACAACCGCTTCGCTCTCATTTGAATTGTGCCAAGCGGCGGGTGCCTGCCTGAAGGCATTTCCATGATTACAAGCCAAGGATATGGGCCCAGAACCAGCAACAGCGCCAAGGAAGAGCACTTTGAAACTGAAGCTGCCGGGGAGAAGGAGTAAGGGCAAGGGGTAGGAGCGGCAGCCAAGGATAAGCATGTGAATGAATGGCAATAGAATGGCTGCCATCCGATTCTGAAGTGCCTCTTGAGTCAAATTAAAGACTTTGGGACACGCTGGCAGTGCCACAGCCACACCCTAAATCTTACAGCAGCATCGCCATCATCATCATTGTTGAACCCTTATCAAAATGTGCTACAAGATCTTTCTCTCTGTGTGGCGCCCAAAAGCAAAGACTCAAAGCAGCCAACGGACGCACTCGAGAGTTATCAAAAGTAATAACCATAAATGAAATGGATCAATCAGCTTAAGGGGGGATCAAGCAAGGGGATCTATGTATCACTCTGTCTCTCTGTCTTTGTGTGTGTTAAAGGATGTGCTGGAAATTACTGCGTGTAAATGGGTTAAGGCTGAAGCAGCCAGAGAAGCAGACATCACGAGGGAAAGCAGATGCAGCAGCAGCATTTTGAATTGAGTTTAAGGAATAATTGCAGAAGAAATAAGGCAATAATAAGGCAAAGAACTTCAAAAAAGAGCTTGAAATTCATTTAAATTTAATAAATTGAATTTATTTCTGCCAAAATTCTAAAACTTCGAACCATTTCCCAGCATAAATTCATGTTAAATCTGTGTCCCTGGCTCAGTTTACACTTCTCCATCTACGAGTTAGTAGTTTGCAGCTGAATCTGCTTCCACCTCACCCTCAGCGCGAGTTCAAGTGCCGCTCCACACCACTCCAGCGTCCAGGCCTCCAGGAAGTGTGTGTTGCCCTATCAGCGACCTGCAATCTTATCAGCGAGCAGAAACTGCCGCCACTTGGGGGTGTGGGGCCACTGACAAATGTTAGAAGTGAGTGCATCATCGGTGGCAAGAAACAAAGAGGACATTGACTGCGGTTTCTGGAGCAAAACAAATGCCAGGCAGAGGTGGGGCTGTGTGAGCGCTCAAGTCAATAAAACAAATATGACAAACGCACAAGCGGGAGGGGTAGCGGTGAGGGTAAGGGGAGAGACTCTGCAAGTGTAATGATGATAAAAACTTTATGACAGCAAGCTCATGGAGCTGGTAAGGCTAATGTCAACGTGCCATTCGCCCAGCCATACGCCACGAAAGGGTGCAGACAGGCGGAAGGCAAGGGCTGGGGCTGGGGCTGGGACTGTAAGCTTTTGTTGCAAGTGCAAGTGTGAAAGCGCTTTCACGCTCCACTGAGCTTTGCCACCAAAGGCAATGAAGCAATGAAGAAAGGCAACGGAATGTTGCCAAAGAATCTCCCGGATTGACAGCCGACACCCTTTGATGGGCTTTAAAGCCTCGAAGTCTGTGCCTGCGGTAAGCTCTGCTCCCATTTCCCCAGGGAATGCAAACCTCAGCGTTATTCATGGACAAACAATTGTCAACTCTTTCGTGGCTGTTATCGCGACTCGCATAAGCCGCTGTCGTCCAATAATCAGCTTATCAAAGTTCCATCAATGTTGCGGGGGGGAAACATTAAAGCTCCATCACTGACGACATTCTGCAGGGACTACACAAGTCAATGGAAGGTAACTGTTCTCGCTTGTTATCACTGATAAGGGGACTGCAGACGGGGTCTCCAGGGAGTGTCCAGTGCTATCCAGAGGTGTGCTCCAATCAGCCCTTGCCCCGACAATTGCATTCACTTTGCAATCGATAGCCGAGTTTCGGGTTAATGAATGCAAATCAAATATTTAGTGGTCGCTCCCTCTCTCCCCCCCTACTAAATCTCGATAGCAAGTGCATAATTAACCCCCACAAACACTCTCGGACACACTCGGACACATGGCAGTGCCTTCCTTTGTCCGTTAGAATTTGTAATAAGCCAAAAGCCCAAGCTACGACTCCGAGAATATTGTGCCAACAAGGCAGCAGGCAGGAGGAGGCGGATTGCTGGTTACGGAAACCCCAAGAACAGCTTGCTGAATAATTCACACACTCGTGGGAGAGAGACAGAGAGAGTGAGAGAGCAAACAGAGTAACGGTTCAGCGGTTCATTGCATAAACTAATAATTACATAATGAAGCAAAACACACACACACACACACACACACACACAGGAGTTAAACTTTAACCCCAAAGAGCAAGCGGAGAGCCGAAGAGGAGGCGCCCAAGCGGAGAGCTCAAGCGGAGGCGCCCACAGATTTTGGAACAGAGAGCAGGAACCTGCCCATTTGGTAATCGATTGAAAGGATTCCTCTACTCGAATGAAAGTCAGATACATAACGAGCTGCCACACAGTGGAAGTTGAGTCTTAAGTTTTCATCACACCTCTCACAGATCTTTTCATAAGTTCCTTAAGCAAATAAAAGCCAAAAATCTCGTTTGATTCCTCTACTTTCTGCACAGAACTGAAACCAAACAAAGCCGCTGGCCACACATTGTTTTCCCTACCCCGAAAAACATACGAAAAATGCCCATTGACCTAGAAGTGAAAAGTTTCTCATATTTTCCAAGCCAATAACTTTCCATTTATGCACTCAATATTTTGCCACACTCCAGTGGACTGCCAGCAACAGCAGCAACAGGATGGACTTCAGGATAAGCTCCATTTGGGGCATATGTTTCGATTTAACTAACTTCTAAGCGGCTTGCACTTGGCTCAGCAACTGCAGCAGCACGCATAATCAACACTTGATCCTTTGGGTATTGTTCTTCTCCATTTACTGCCTGCAACTCCCCTCACTCCAGTTCCTCCTCTCACCACGAGAGGCAACATAAAACAGCTTCAAAACATTCTCCATGCGAAGAAGTAACCTTAAAGCGCACACAACATTGTCTAGGGAGCGGAGTGGCAGGGTGGACAGGCACGAGAGATGCAGTTACAATTGGCCATGTGTGTGTGTGTGGTGTGTGGTGTGTGGTGTGTGTGTGTGGAGGTCAATGACAATGGGCAGAGTCCAGGCACAGGCACAGGCACAGGCCCAACTCCAGCTCCAAATCCAGGCCCAAGACGAAGGCAGCCAGCAACATTCAACGGCTAACGAAGCATGCATACTAAGCATCATGACAGCAGGGAGGAGGAGAGGGGCACAGGCCGGGGCACTGTGGCAGCTATGTGTGACCACCATTGGCCAGAACCCCAGAGGCCCCAGACCAGACCAGACCGGAGCAGACCAACGTTGAAATGCATTCGTGCGTATGCCAATGACGACCACGACGACGACGACGACTCAGGCAGTTAACAACACGATTTGTTAGTGTTGTTGCATGGCCTCTCCCTGTCCCTGCCCCTGCACCTGTCCCTGTCCCTACCCCATCGCTTCTATCACCACAATGGGCATGCCTCTACTCCTCGGGAGTTCCAATGCAGAACCAATACCAAGTGCAAGAGCAAGAGCCACAGCCCGAGACAGAGCCCGAGTGAACCTTAAGCCTAGCAACCTGCTGGCTTTGCTGAATTTATTAGCAGGGCCGTCCACCCAGTCCCAGAGTCCACAGCAGGCAGCTCCAGCCGAAGTCCGCAGCCAGTGCAGCAGCAGCACAAGCGGCAGCTCCCATGCACAGACAGAGGGACAGCCAGACAGAGAGTAGAGCCAGTAGGAGACACGCCAGCCACGTTCAGACAGTGCCTGAGTGGCTCCCTTCCTCTGCCTCTGCCTGTGTGTGTGCGCCTGCCCCTGTGCCGCATGATGCACCGCATTCCTTGGCAATCGATGAGTAAATAATGACCAACGCAACGCAGAGACAAAACTGGGGCGAGGGCCAGGCAAGGCAAGGAGTTTGAAGAGGGTCGGTCCGCTCGCATCTTTGGCTGTGCCCTTGCCCCCATCGGTGCCTGGTGCTGCTGCTGCTGCTGTTGTTGTTGTCGTTGTAATCACACTCAGCATGCATTTCAACATGCCTGCACCCCCGCAGCACACTCCACTCTGCCCCCTCCTCACTCTCTTTGCGTGTATCAATCTACCAGCAACAGAACCAGAACCCCGCGGCTGCTCCTACGCTCGCTTACCATATTTTGTGGCATCTTTTTGTGGGTTGCAGGAACGGGGGGTAGCCAGCACTGACTTGGCGATACTTTAATGAGTGCAGACATAACAGATACGTAATGCAATTCAGCTGTTGTGGTGCGGCAAATCAGCTGTTAAGGGAATACAACTTTGAGGCAGATTCAAGCCATGAAATATACTTCCAACTTGGCACCAAAATACAATTTTAATGCTACCAAAAGTTACTCCCAGCTCTGACTCACTTTGCAGGGTATTCATTATTCGTTCTCTCCTTCGAAACTCGCTTTTGTTTCGGGTGGAATGACAGACACGGACAGACATACGGACAGACGTACGGACACTGCATATTAGCGCCTATTGTTATGCCTGAGAAAATCAGCTGAAGGGGGGGAAACAGAACACAGAGAACGAGCCACAATGGCCATGCCACCAGTGGGGGCAAACAGAATGGGGCACGAAAAGGGTGCGGTGCCACTGCAGTGGGTCCCCAGCAACCACCGAGACGAGCCGCCCCCCCTGCCAGTGCCATTACGAGCATAATTTGAGTTAATTACGTATTTTAGCTATATAAATATTTCATTTATCATTAATGCATGCAGTCGTCCGTTGGAACAGAGTCCCCATCCCCCCCTGCCCCTCTCCGTTGTCTCTTGTCGCTTCTTTGCCCTGCCACACCATGCATTTGCCTCACCGCAGAGAGTAAACAAACAAATTTGTGCCGACCACACGACCTTTGACTCTGGCAGCTAACCTGCTACAGCGCCATTGCCTACCCGCCCCTCCCTTTGATTGCACGCGTAATTGAATATGAATTTATAATGCGGCAAAGAGGGAGAGCAGGAGGGAGCGGGAGCGAGAGAGAGAGAGTGGTCTCTGGAATCTGTTTCTCAGTTAGTTTGTGTGTGTTGGGGCCCGTTGCTGTTTGCAAATAGAATTATATAGAGAGCGGATAGATCCCAAAAGCAATCTCCGAGCGGCAAGCGGCTCCCCAAGGGTCTGCCTCCCCATGTGCAGGATATGCGAGGATTTTCTGGGGTGGGGTAAATCAACAATAACAGGACGCTGGGCAACGCCAGCGGCTCCAGCTGCCGGACTTTGACTCCAGAGACAGAGACTGCCGCTTCAGACCCAACTCCCAGTCTGAACTCGACTCCCGCCTCCATTTGATTGGCATTAAGCTCTGGGCCCCGGCCAATCGCTTCAGATAAATGAAGCGAAATATTTTTAATGGATTCTCTGGCTCCAAAAACAGGGCAAAAGCACGAAGGGAGTTCAGGGAGTGAGCCAAAGCCCCAAGAATGAAAAGATCAGAGCTGCGACTGGATAAGCGGCTGTCGAAATTGAATTTTGGGCAAGACAATCGCACTGAAGGGGGGAAGAAGTACAAGAAAGTATCTCAAAGATATGTAGTTGAAGGCATTAAGCGAAGGAAGAATACTTATGGAGAATATTCCAGTCGGAAATGAAGCAAAACTTCATCTGTGACCAATTTCCCCTTTTAATATGAGAAAAATTTCAAACAATCTCCACATCTGTGACATATTTTGCACATTTTCCAGAATAAAAGAGAGTCTAACATTTAAACAAATGAAATAACAATTGTTAAACGTATTTAAAAGACATTTCGTGAGCGGCAAACCTCAAGAATATTTTGAAAATTTAAATGCCAAAATTGCTGCACTGAAAATTCTCTAATTAAGAGCTGAAGGGAGTGCTGCATAAATCTGCCACATCCTGTGGCCGCTGCAACCTTCATTAGGGAAGTGCAACAAGGCACCCCTATGCCTGCCACCCCTCACTGCTCCTTGTTGCAACGGCAGACAACTTCATTAACAATTTGCCTTCGGCCTTTGGCCACCTGAAAATCAGCCAGAGTCGCCCTTTTGCCGGCAAACGACGCGACGCATGTGTTACGTGGCTGCAACAAATTGCTGTGCCACACAGACAGAGAGAAAGAGGGAGGGAGAAACCGAAAACAGACATTTTCACACGCTCCCAAGGCGTAGAAATTCAGGCACTGGGACGGAGTCCACTAGTCATTAGCAGCTCCAAGAGAGTGCTGGCTGGCTGGCTGGCTGGCTGCCCCACAGCTGTCCAAGGAAGTTGCAACTACAGCAACTACAACTGCAATAATAATAATGTGAAATGCAAATACTCGGAGGGTTTTTTCGTGCTGCTTTTACCTGTTGGATATTGACAATGGTCTCTCGGGCACTCTCGGACTTGCCGGCCATTAAACAGTAGCCGCCAGTAACAGAACCAAAACCAGAAACCAAAGACTCCACACTCCAGGGAGTGACTGCCCCAGAACCAGAGGCACAGGCAGAGAGGCAGAGGCAGAGACACAGTCAGACGGAGCCCCTGGAGCCATGAGCCATGCCCACTGCATGCCTTGCAAATTAGACCAAATTAACGCTGCCAGGCAGAAATATTTCTACCAAGTTCCTGCTGCCAGCACTTACCTGCAACGAAAGAGAGAGAGAGAGAGAAAGAATATGAGTTTCCGTTGCAAGGAACATTTTTGTGTTATTTGCCCAAGAAATTAGCCAAGTGCCGCCTCCTCCAGTGGGATGACTAATTGGAGCGGGGATACGTTTTACTCTCGTCAGAGTTCAATGAACTGTGGCTAAACTTATGGCTAAAACACCCTTAAATATAGCTTAAATGTAGCTCAAGTTCGGGCCCTTTTTGAGACCTCATTAAGCCGCTTATCGCGGAGCGTTCAAGCAGTTGCCAGGAAATAAAACCCTAAAAATCCTGCAAGCTTCTTTTTCTTATCAAGGGTCCAGCGACAATGAACTGTGAAAAAGGAAATTAAAAGCAATTTCTTGCTTGCAACATCTTGCAGCAAGGCTGTGGGGCGGGTTCTGTTCGCTCCGAGCAAAAGAAGTTCCAGGAAAAAGTAATAGAAATCCATGTGAAGCTCGGATGGCGAACCACAAATCTAAATTACCTCGACCGTGCCACTAAATCAAATGTTGCAAGCAACAACAAGAAAGGAAATAAAAGAGGGAAAAGGGTAAAGGGAACTTGGACTCGACTGAAACTCTTGAAAGGGAAACCCCAGAGCGACCACAGCGACAGGCAACAATAGTGCGGGGCAGGCATCAAGGTATAAATTAAACAAGCGGCAGGCAGGCAGGCAGGCACTGCTGCGGCATGGGGCAAAGCCAAATGAAAATTCAACTTTGGTAACCCTAGAAGTGTGGCCCACAACGACACAGCAGCAGACATTGCAGACCGCATTAGAGCGCCCTGGGGACGGGGATGATTGCCATTGCTCGATGTGCTTGACTGCGCCTTGGACTCTGCCACTGCCACTGCCACATTGTGTGGTAGGGTTGTGTGTGGGGCCAGTTTCTTTTGCTTGGCCTGTAATTAGCCATAATTCACTTGCCTAGACCCGAAGACAAAATGAAGCATAAAATATTTACGCACTGCCACCGGAAATATGCAATTTGACGCAATTTGCATGCAACGGCCAGACAGAGCCAACACTGCAACGTGCAACGAGTGGCAGTCTGTGGCTGTGGCTGTGTCTGTGTGTGCTCGTGGCACGTGGTTACATTAGGTGATGCAATCATTTCCGCTGCGCCCTGGCCAGAAATCAATTTCCGTTTCACTATCGAGCCAGTCGCCCCACCGCTGATAGGAAGGGTACTTCACGGGTATCGGGGCTCTGATCTTGGCTGATGTTGCTTGAATTTATCACGCTGTAGGTTGAGCATTCCAGTTGGGTTCGCTTCCTTTGCTCCTGGTGCCACAAGGTGTGGCAGACACACGAGATTGATGCCCCCAGGGAGTGGCTAAGCCATAAAACAGAGCAACAAAGAGGGAGAACAGCTCTGGCTGGAGCCCTCTGGGCTTCGCTCTTTGCAGTTTCCGTTTTGGACGGATTATTATGAATAAATGCATCCGAAAAATGTATATTTTGCAGTGTAAAATATCTGAGAAATTTCGGCATTGAAATCCTCTTTGAAGATCTTTTAAAAATCTCTTAAATCGGTTTTCCCCACCGCAATAAAATCCAACTTAATAAACAAATTTCTGCTGCATCTTTAAGATCTTTCCATTACCCCCCACACACTCCCTGTAATAGTTTTTTTACTGCCACAAATTAATAAAAATACAATTTGATGGCACATGCAGCAGGCAGCAGGCAGCACACAGAAATTCAATGGAAATGGCAATCAAATATTATGATTATAGCTGCCATTAGATGTTTCGTCATTAATTGCCGATTCAATTGAGTGCGCCATAAACTGAGACTATCTTTGGCTGATATCTGTGTGTCGCTTAAAAGTATCTTTTGGTTTATCCTTGAGTTAAAAGTTTTGTTGTAAGGCAAGAACCTGTCTCTCAGCTGTACAAATGAAGCGCTCCTCCACACCAGCACGGGGAATACACTCCCAGAGCCACTCTCTTCTTTTGCTTCTGCTCTGCCGCTTTTCATCTTGTTGTTGGTGTAAACATTTTCTTTTCATTAATTCATAAAGCAAATTTTTATTGAGTGGCAACACATGAGTCGCGCGGGGCGGCGGTGGAGCGGGGGCAGGGGACCCTTTGCGGAGCATTAAAAAAGTTGCAGTAATGGAAATTGTTTTGTGAAAATTGCAAACTGCCAGTTAGCCAGTTGCCGCTCCAGCAGCGGAGTAAGTAGGAGCGTGGAAGGAAGCACAGAAAATACGGAGGGGGGCGGGGTGAACTTTTCAAGTTGTGTGTTTCGGTGGCAGCACGCTTCGGTTGCTTCTCGCTTGCCACACGGGACACGCGGGGCACCGGGCAACTTCAAATAGAATGAAACTTGACTTCTTGATGCTCCTCTTCTGATAATTTTCCCTCACATTTTCCTCACTCACTCGTTCCCCGTGCTGTTGCTGATAAGATGGAAACGGAGATGGTTATGGCCTGGACTTGAATGATTGTTGCTGTTGTGGCATGTGGAATGTTATGTGTGGCAAAGTGGCAGGGAATGCGGCTCCATCAGCAATCTAGTTGCACAAATTAAACTCTATTTGTGGGCTACATCAAAAAATAGGGTAAATGATTTGATCTTTGGCAGATTTCTGAGGGTTCTGCGGTGGTTTCTCGTTGGGAGAATCAACTTAAAGATGTAAAAACTGTTGGCATTTGATTGGAATTTGTTTGTGGTTTGTGTTGCTGGGGGTTTGGCTTGAGAGTGGATAACTTTTTACATCTTTTAGCCTTTAGTGGATGCTCTAATGATTATAATTACTTTATTTCCTTGCTCTTTAAAGTGTTTTCTATGGGATTACTACTTTCAATCTTAGATTTAAAACTCCCAAAAGGTATAGTCAAGTTTCTTTAATGCCTTTACCTGACATTGTTTAAATATTTATTCAGGTTAGACCAAAAGGGAACTTATTTATTTGCTGTTACATCCATTGACCGCTCTCTAGCTCCCCTGCTCCTCACTCACTCTTTACTTCCCTATCGCTGCCCTTGTGCTCCCCTTCTATACTCGCTTCCAAGTCGATTTTTACTTCAATTTTGCTAATTCTTCCACATCTTCGGGGGCGAAACAGAGACAGACTTCGCCTTTGGCGCGAAGCTTCCCCCCCGGCGCCTCACGCTTGCACACAGCGGCAGAGGCGGGGGAGCTGGGGCGGGCATACAACTCCCCCTCAATTGTTTATCTTACGAATACAACAATTCGGGCATCAACATTAGATCTCTCTGTGTGTGTGTGTGTGTGTGTTTGTGTGTGTTTATTTTGATTTGTTCTCCCACTACCGCTCCCCGCCCACTCGCTCTGCACTTTCTCTCTCTCTCCCAGGGGGTTTTTCCTCTCAAGAACTCCCATCATATATTACACTTATCAAGGATCTGTGAACGTTCTGTGGGTGCAAGGGGCATGGGGCATCATCCACTTGCTGCCACATGCGCGCTGCCTGTGTTGGTCCATAATTTTGTTTATTTAATTTTTATGTCATGTGCCGTTGTCGCTTGTCGAGCTCTCGACTGTCTGCCTGTCTGCCTGTCGGTCTTGGCTCGTTCGTCAAATAAAAACCGATGGTTAAAGTTGAAGCGTGCCCCCTGCCCATGCCCCTGCCTCCAACATCGTCCTCATCATCATTGGCAGCATCTTCCATGCCTGCTCCTGGCATGAAGTTGTCATGCTTCAGTTCTTTGATTGCCTCTCTGCTGCTGCTGCCGCTGCTGCTGCTGCTGCTCGCCTGCATTTTGGCCCCCAAGGCGGCGACGGCAGTGGGCTGTGGCAGCGGCGGAGGCATAGAGGATAGATAGATACATCGACGATGGGACAAGGGGAGCTGCCGCGGGGAGTACTCGACACAAGTATTCCCCAGTCAAATGTTCATCGTTATTCTCACACACACACACACAGACAGACACGGAGTAGCCCCACCCCTCACCGCTCTTCCCTTTCCAACATTTGCAGACGAATTTTATTTTCATTTTCCATTTGGTTTTGCCTTCTCCTTCTGCTTTTTTCACGTTTCTTTTTGGTTACTTTTTTTCTTCCATTTCTTTCTTCATTTCTTCAGTTTTGTTGTTGTTGTTGTTGCTTTTTTTGGTGTATCTATTTCTCTCTCGTTTCTAATTTTAAAATCTCTTGCTGCCAGCCAGGGCCCTGTGCTGCGCGTTGTTTACGGAAGTTTCTTTTTGTATGTAGCGTGTGTGCCCCCATTCCCCTCTGCGCCACTCCATCCAGCATCCACCATCCTCAATCCTCCATCGTCCATCCTCGTCTCGTGAGTGCAATGCCATGTAGTCGCGCAACTTCACAGCATTGTCGTCGTCGTCGTCGTCGTCTCCGTCTCCTCCCATCTTCATCGTCATCTTCGTCTTCTCTGGTTGTCTGTGCCTCGTTCTTCTTGTATCGCTCGCATCTGTGTATCTTTGTATCTTTTTAACTTGCAGTCAACTTGTTGTTCGAGTCAAGTCCTCCGCCGAGCCAAAGGCACAGCCAATGTCGCTCCGTTCTGCCTGACTTTGTGCCGACTGCACAAAACTTTAATTTCGAAATCTATTAGACAGACAGTGAACTACCATCCACGGGCTGCAACTTGCTTCGTAAAGTATCTGGAAATTGCTGTGCAAGTGGCTGTTGCCTCCGCTGACTCGTTTGTTATTAATTGATTTCCTTATTAAGCTTTTGCAACAACTTTGAGACAGGAAACAGCAAGGGCCAAGGGCAGGGCGTCCCCTCTTTTGACGTAGTTTTCTCCTAATTAGAATGTGATTAAAATTTGTCTGGTCTCTGGTCACGGGAGTTCACACAGCACCCAGCCCAAAAAAACACGACAGAGAGGAGAGGAGAGGGGGAGGGTGCAAACTTCGTTAAAGTCCACTCCACCTCCACAGTGCACGGGAAAACTACTCTGGAAAATCAAATGCCTGTCTCTCTTCTGTCCCTCTCTGTTGCTTGGTCAGTTCTAAGGCAAATATCTGTGGTGTGCTTCAACTATTTGTGGCAGAGGCAAGGGCTTTTGCTTTTGCCTTTAATTGGGAATTCATTGAGATTTTCTCGTTAACAGTTCAAGATGTTAAAGCAGCTGATAAGAGCCAGCTAAGGGCAGAGAGAGAGAGTTCAAGGAAACTATCTAAATGGCAGCCAACAAGTCGCTGTAATAATTTTAATGGTTAAATTGGAATCTTTAAGCGATATTTTGACTGCAAATTTACTGATTTTAATGTAGAAAAGTTATATTCAAGCTTACGAGTGAATATAAATGCTGAATAAATGGATAAAGCGGATAGAACTGGGAGTGATTTCAGATTCATAGAGAACAGTCTTAGAAGAGGCTCCAGAAGGCCCCAGAACTGCCCAGAGTTACCTTTAATTCATTCTTAATTCCCCCTTTCCTCGGTTGTAACCCTTCAAGATAACATCTTGACATAGACAGTGTCTAAAGGCATTGGCTACGCCCATCCAAAAGTGTTCCAACTCCCACAAAAGTATCTCATTTCAAAGGCAAAAACCACTTGGCCCCAAATGCAACCCTTGGCCCCCAAAATATACTTTTCGACGCCGCTAGAAATATGCCAGACACTATGCATTTTTCCAACAAATGTTTGGCTAGCGGGGGAAGCCCCTTTGTACGTCCCACTTCCGTGCAGCTTCCTTCCGCTTTTCCTGATTTGTTGATTTGGCCTCCGCCAACAAAACACTCTGAATGCTATTGCAAACTGAATGAAATTCAATACACAAAACCCACACACACACAAATGCAGCTACACAGATGCCATCAGAGGGGATTGCATAAGTGCGGTACGTGGGGTGGGTGGACTGAGAGGCCTGGCCTAGGGCTGTGCCAGTGTAAATTATATTTACAAATTTAATGTCTTGCTGAATTTTTAATTAAAAATCCATTCCGTGTGTGCAGAGAATCTCTTTAAAGTGCCAATGAACTTGTTGCCGCGCTGTGGCCCTCCTGCACTCGGGATTCCGCTACTCCGGACACTGATTCTGATTTTGTTTCTGATTAATGGCAATAAACATTCGGCCGGGATAAATCTGCTGATGTGGCACGGCCATACATAAATTCATACATATTTACATATGAATTGATGTACAACCATGTGTAGCTATGTATGTATTTTGCCCCTACCCAAAACTGATTAGCATTTTCGCCGCTGCATTGTGTTCATGCAAAAAAAGAGAGAATTTTTCGTTCGCATCGCAGGCAAAATGCAATTTAAATTTTAATGCCGCTGCCTTTTAGCAACAAAAATAAAAACAGCAGCAACAGAAATACATACACAAACACACGCACACAAAATTCGAAAATAAAATACAAAATAAAGCAAGAAAAGTGCGGGGCAATATGGCAGAAAACGAAGTCTCAAATACACTTTAAAATTAATTTTTCTTTGATTTGATTTGTAATCTATTTTATTTAAATTAAAAAGAATTATGCGAAAAATATGTGAAAATAATTTAAAACTCTTTGGGTTGAAATATCTTTAGGGATATTAAAATTAGTCATACAAAAATCAAAAGTTTCCATGCCAGATGCGAGTTATGGCTGAGAAATTCGTATATCCATGGCGCATTATGTTGAAGAAAAATTCTGTGAATGATTTCCGTCACAATGTATGATAAGCGAATCATTATTGATCATTTCTGCTCATAGAATACATTAAAACAAAGGCAAAATTTGTCGGAATTGAAGAGAAAACTCCTAGTTTTTCCTGCATCTCCACACATCTCTTCCAAACCGTAATACTCCCCCCTCTGGCAGTGTATCGTAGCACAAAAAAAAAACTTTTGCACACATGGTAAATGGTAAATGGCTATTGGTGGAACCTGTGGGGCAGTCAGAGCGGAAGAGTGGCCAGGGGTGGCACAGGGGAGGGGAATTGGCCCGGCAATTGCATGCAATTTCAGTCTCGTTGTTGCCCCGAAGCCGAAACATGGTCCAAACACCCAGACTCCCAGACCCAGGCCCAGTCCCAGACTCTGCCTTCCGTGCTCCCCTCGCTCTCTGCCAACCAGAACTCAATGCACGCACTGCCGCTGCCACTGCCACACTTTGTTGCACGTTGCATGTACATACATACACATTTTTTGCACATTTAATTTACTCGTTTTCTCGTGTTGGCAAATGTCAAAAGTTAGCATCGAAACGCAACTCATTAAGCGGGCCTGGGCCATTGTCCTATCTGCTGGATGCAGTTTCAATCTGCGCCTGATAAAACGCCTACCCGAAGCACGAAAGCAACTTTAAGCAACGAAAGCACCCCAGCAAGCCTCTGCCCCAAAGGGTTGAGCGAAAAGGAGGCACAAAAAAGGCTTCACTTTATCCCACATTTTCCTGTGCATTTTCCCAGCTTTAAAGCTTCCTTTTGTGCGGTGCAGCTTCCTTCTGATAAGCGCCAGCTCGAGTCTCTCTCTCTCTCGAGCTGTTGACCCGCATCCGTGGCACAGTGGGAGTAATGCTCCTTCTGCACAAATTGACCCACTTTTGGCGTCTTGCCGCGCGCTGTGGCAAACCAAATCTGCTGCTGCCGGCTCCCGTCTCTCCACTTTTGCCACTTCTGCCACGCATTTATCATGACAAACCCATGGCTGCGGCACTGCCGTCTTGTCAGCGTCGTCAGCGTCGTCGTCCCCATGCAAATCCAGAAAACTGTCACTAAATGTGCGACTTTAAGCGCTCTTATCCTGGCCGCAGTCGTCAGCGGTGGCAGCGAGCTCTGCGTTTGGTTTTTTTTGTCGCCTGTCGCATGTCCCCTTGCCTGCCCTGCCCCTGCCCTTGCCCCCTGTGTGTTCCTGTTGCAATATTTCCTGGGCGCGATGCCGACAGCTCGAATGCGCGTTGCAGGTTTTGTGTGTGTGAGAGACTTTTTTCTCTCGGCCAAAAACCAAAGCGAAACGACGACACATCATCCACATCCGTTTGACGCTTTTTTCGCCGCTGCTCCCTGCCGCTCCCTGCCCCTCGGGCACCGCGGCATGGAGCTCCCGAGCTCTTGAGCTCTTTAGCTCTTTGAATATTTCACACGGCAGCCAGCCAGCCAGCCAGCCAGCCAGGCAGTCGCATTGCTGCACAGTGGAACCAACCCATGGTTGAGTTTTTTCTTTCATTGCTTGGGCAGCGAGGACACTGTGCAGGCGCTTGGGTGCTCTCTGGCCAAGTGAAAACTAGTGTAATTTGCAGCCTCAGAGTTGGGTAGGGGCAGGGAAGTGGAGGGGAGTGCAGTGGCAGGGCTGTGCGGAAGAGAGAGAGGGAGAGGGAGAGCCAAAGTTAATTTGTAGCGACGGCGAAACAAGCTATTAGCAGGTTGCACAGGCGACAGGCGGCCACAATCAGGCAGGTAGTGGGGGGGAGGGGAGGGATGGATAGGTCGTTGTTCCTTCTGCTCGTTTTACTTTTTTTTTGCTCAGCTGGACATGGGCCGTGGCAGAAGCTGAAGCTGAAGGCAAAGCCCGTCCACGGATGGACGTGAGCGGCACGGCACGTTGACGCTTTAATGCTCTTTACCAGAGTTCTCACTGCTCCCCGCTCTGCTCTCTCGCTGCTCCCCTCTCTCTGCTCACTGTTGCCCGCTCTCTGCCACTGCACGTGTGTGCATGTGCCTACGTATCTGTCAGATACTTTAGCACAAGTGCTGCAAAACTTTGTAAATAATGCTCGACAGTGCACTTCCCCTGCCCCACAGTCACACAGCCACAGCCAACAGTCGCTGTGTGTGTGTGTGTGTGTGTGCATTCAACATGTCATGAATGAATAATTAGCCAAGGCACAGGGGAGACCCAGGGAGCAGGGTGACAGGGGCCCACAGTGCAACACTAGGAAGCCAAATGCATCCATCCACACATGGAAACACGTAAAATGTTTCCACACAGCGGCACTGCAGCAGCAGCAGCAGCAGCGACGGCACTGCCCTGCCTCGTACATTGCTTTAATTAATTTGAGTTGAAGCAAGTTCTGCTTGTCGCTGGCGCAGCTCTACGTTTGGCTATAAATTTCTACACCGCAGACCCCTCTGCATACAGCCACACGCACACCTCTGTGCAGCGTAGAGCGCGGGAAATTCTTTGCTATCTAATTTCATTATGGATTCCAGAGAGTTTTCATGTTTTGAAGCAGTTATTTTCAGTGTAGAAAATATATCAGCTTTAACAAAAAGGTAGTTATAGCCTTAGCCGATAGCTTTCTTAGCTTAAAATCTCTCGAAAATCAACGATTTGTGGGAGCAAAAATTGTGTGTTTTTTCTATTAATATTTCTACAAATTTCTAGCATTAGATACACGTATCTAGATGTATCTGGAAACATCTTTTAGTGCATCAAATGCTTCGACTTGCACAGCCTGCCATTTCTTTCTTGTTTCTTGTTTTAAACATATTTTTATGATGCCATCTTCATGAATATTTATAAAAGCAAACTAACAACTAATGCCCTCAAAACAACGGCAGTGGCAGGGGCAGGGGCAGGGCACCTTCTGCTCTCTTTCTCTCTGCCAACTGCCTGTATCCCATTTGCCCACTCCTCTCGCTCTTTGCCATGTTTTATTAGCCGGAAATGCAAACGTTTGTTATGCTCTTTGCTCGACTTATCTTTTATTTATGTGCATTTCCATTCGTTTCTGGCTGGCAGGAGGGGCAGGCAGAGGTAGGCCCTGCACGGACTGGAGGGGTGAGCTCTGGGGGCTCGGGGGGGTTGGCCTGAAAGCACAGTTAGTTAACAGGTTAATAAACAGCGCCAGCCTGGCATCCGAAAAACCAGTTGATGGCAGCAGCACTTTTTCCACATTATTTGTATTTGTATTTGTATCTAATATAAATTGCTTCCTTTGCTGCCAGCCTAATTTATGCATCTTTAATTGGTTTATCTGTGGCCATCATCTGGCCACGAGTGGAAGCTACATTTGAAATTCTTGGCCAAAGCCGGAAGCAAATGGACAAACTAATGTATGGCTTTTTGATATATTTATAAGAATTTATTCTGTGTTTAGATAGGATCAGCGGTGCAGAACTTAGATAGAGAACTTCGGAGAGCACTAAAAGATATAAATAATTCCCAGAGAAGCATACAAAATTAAGAATAAATAATTCTCTCTAGAAATGCTAACTGTAAGCAGTTACTGCGGTTAGATTCCACAAGCTATAACCAACCCATTCGGACTCTTTTGCCGCTGCAATCTGACTCCATTTCCACCTCTGCCAACCCCACATTGACCCCCAATTGGTCCACCTACACTCTAGCCTACACATTGACCTCCAATTGGTCCACCAATGTACTTTCTAGCCTCCACTTGTCATGCTCAAGTTACAAAAAATGCGACAAAATAAAAGCTGAACAAATTTCCCATGTATCGCTCGCTTTTTGATGTGGATTTCACACGTTCCAGCAGTTGTCCGCAAAAAAAAACAACAACAACCGAGCGACACATGAAACAGCAACAAAAACAACAAACAGCAACACCAACAACAGCTACAACAAAAAACTGTCTGAAATCGTTTACATAAATTTGTCGGACTTGTCTATCAATAAATCTAAGCGTTGATAAATTTATAGCATTTCGCTGTTGTCGCTCTCATACAAACACATTTACATGCATACGCGTACACATTTATACAAATTTAGCGACATCCCAGTCATGGTCCCAATCCCAGTCTGTGTCTAATTGTCCTCTAATCCTTATCTGTATACCCTTGCAAAAGTGTTGAAGCTGTACACAGATCTGTGATAGATATTTTCACTGCATAAATCATTCGATTTAATAAAAGTATCCATTAAGAGGTTAACTATGGAGAGAATCCATCGCAAAGCAATTACTAATTAGTTGTAAGTAAAACAAATCCATTCAAGTATGAAAATATATGTATTTTGCTACCCATGAAAAAAGGGTATGCAAACCACGAATCTATTCCCATTTTGCATTCTTTTGCGCTCTGCTCTTTCGTTTCCCTATTTCTGCTCCCATAAACTCAGATTTGTAGTCAAGGACTACCTCAATGCGGGTCTCGTTTGCCCAAATGAGTTTTGTTCTGCACTGGAAGAAGGTGAGGGGGGATAGAGAACAAGAACGAGAATATCACGAAAGTAGAAAAAATACACACACACACACAAACACACAGCAAACACACAGCAAACCAGAGAATCGTTTAGCATAATTTAGCATATTGAGCGAGAGAGAGAGAGGCACACACCTGAGCGTCTCTGTATCTCTGTCGCACTCAATTATTACGAAATTTCTGCTGATGCTTCTGTTCTGTTTTGTGTATAGTTTTTGTTGTTGCTGTGTGTGGGGTTCATTAGCACTTGTCGGTGACAGGTCTGCTCTTCCCTTTCGCACTGTGCGCCCCTCTGCTTATCCACTGCCCTGCTTTGCCCTCCCCTCTGCCCTGTTTGGGTCTCTCCTCTTCAATTGCCTCAATGAAAGTTGACGAGTTTATTGCGGGATATTCTCTCTCTCTCTCTCACTATTATTGCTTTAATAATAGTTGGCTGCTGCTGCCGTTCGTCTCGTTTTGTTCTCTGGCTTTGAAAGTGAATTTATAATTAACTTGGTTAATGTTCGAGCGTTCAACAACCGCTGCTCGCTCGTTCGTTCGCTCATTCTGCCATTAATTAATGTGGGAAGCGATTCCCAAATGAGCGGCCAAATATTCACTCGCATATATTGGAAAATGGAATTGCAAACTGAATTGAATGTGGCATAAGTTTGGCACTTTGATTTAGTAGAGTCAATTTCCATTTGTTAATTAGCAAACACAGTCAGGAACAACTAATATTATTTTCGAGTTTCATTTAGTTTCGTGCACAAATTATGGGAATGGAGTAAAACACGTGAGTGAGAGTGAGTTTTCTAGTCTCTGTGGCTGCTCTTTCAAGTTATTTGCTCTCAAATTCGCTTTCATTTCATTTCATTTTGCGGCAAAAAAGTCAAACATTTTTCAAGGAATGAATTCCTTAGCTCTTAAGAAACTCATTCAACTTTAAAGGTGAATAACCTGCCCATTGACACACCCCCAGATGTCACACATGCCTTTCCGCTTCCACACACACTTGCCCCCTCTCCCACACAGGCATCCGCAAAGCGTTAAAAAAATAACAACCAAAAAGCCGTCGGCTCGTATAAGTCAAATTTAAATCGCTGCAAAAATTACACTTTTTTTTCGTTGATGAATTTGTTTTTGGCTAATTTTTGTTGTCGCAAATGTTTCACTTTTTCCGCTTCCTCTCCTTGACACCCTCACACCATTTGGCGCTCTTCCCTCCCCCCGCCTTTATTTGCGCTTTTATATCTTAATTTTATTTTTATTTATATTTATATTTGTATATTTATATTTGTATTTAATTTGATGTGTCACTTAAATTGTCGGCAACAGAGTGCGCGCACTGCTTGTGGGAAGAGGAAGTGTGTCGAGGAGGGTTGCGGCGGGGTTGCGGGGTGGGGCAATGTCAAACATTCAGCGTGCGAGCGAGCGAAAAATAAAGATTTATTGTGGGTGGGTGACGCGACGACTCTGCCAGAGGCGCAGCGACAGCGTTGGGTGTTCCGTCAGCGGAAGGGGGTTGGGGGGACTGAGTTGCTGCTGCGGATGATGCGTCTCTCTTGCATGACTTGTCGATTACTTTCTGTTCGCTTGTGCAGTGTGTGTGTGTGCGTGTGTGTCGAGTGTATCGAGTGTGTGCTTGTGTCAGTGTCATTGTGTTTGAGCGAATTGCCAAGGTTGTCAGACTATTAGCAAAATAAAATCTCTCCGACATCTGAAGGTTCTCCCCCTTAGCCAGCTCCCCCCCAAAAAATTCACCCCAAAATATTCTGTGTACCCATTAAATGCGCCTGCATTTGGACAATGAACTTGAAGCCACACACACACAAACGCAAACACACACATTCTGTACAAATAAACTTGTATGCGTGGGGGTAAGTGCGTGGGTAGAGTGCAGAGGTTATATTGTACTCGATACTCGAGGTGTTTTACTATCAAAAAGAAAGCATTTCCGATGCTGTCTGTTACCCACCCACTTGTGTGTTTTTTACTGTCTTTCTGTCGGTCGTTCGCTCTGTTTTGCTGTCTGTCTGCCTGTCTTTGCGTCTGCCTGTCTCTGTATCTGTCTGTCTATTTGATTAGCTGTTTCTCAATGGCTTCAAGAGATGCGAAAACTTGGTTTAGTTTTAATAAAAATAAAAGGCTTTGCTTGCCACAAAGATTTCAAGATATAAAATTCACATTTGATGAGTTTGTACGCACAGAAAAGAACGGCTAAACATTTCAAAATCCTCTCAAACATTTTATTTCTAATTATCAGAATAAGACAAACACAGATGAGAGTGATTAAACTTTACATAACGGGGTGTGTCTCGTGTTTTTATGTGTTTTAAACCATAGAGAAATTATAACAAAGAGATTCCGTAGGTTTCCGTAGGTCAAATCATCTCCCAAATCGCACCCTTAGGCATTTTAATTACTAATTAACTTTAGTTTATTGGCATAACAAAATATTTAAGCACACAACTATCTGAAAACCACAAAAACTAAATAATAATAAATTCCAAATAATAAAATAAAATAATTTCGAGAACGAAATATTCAATCAGAATTTGTGACTTCATTTCTGCACGATTGGCAGTGTCAGAGGCAGAGGCTGCGGCTGTGGCGGGGGGTAGAGGTAGGGGCACATGCCTCCTGGTGTTGTTTCCACATAAATAAATCCAATTCAATTTAATTTAATTTTTCGCCTCGGGTCAACTACAAATTATGTATCATTTGGAGGCAGCTGCTAATGACCGAAAACGACACGCACACACACACACACACACACACACAACGCAACGGCAAATGTTGTAAAATATCAGAGAGGGGGAAGGGGGCCAGAAGGTGGGGTCACAGTCACAGTCGCAGTCAGAGTCCCAACGAACCACAGCCACAACCATTCAACCATTATTATTGTTACAACATTCTGCTGCTTGCCCCACAGCAGAAAACTGTTTTGCGGCGATATTCAAGTGGAAATACAATCAATTATGAATTTTAATGATCTGCAGAGAGAAGAACAAAAAAGGGTACAGCCCTACAGCTAACCAGGAAGTTTTCAACAGCAAACAAACATCCACAGAGTCCACCAAGCTGCCGCCAGAGCTCCTGCCTCTGCTGCTGTTCCTGTTCCTACTGCCGCTGCTCCTTCCTCTCCGCCGACTGTTGGTCATGTTAATTTCCCGCATTCAACAGGTTTTCCCCTAGCTCCCCCTCTGCTTCGCCTCTCCCATTTTCCCAACTATCTTTCTGTGCCATATTTTACGTTAGTTTTAGTAATTTTTCCATTTCGCCACGCCAACTACCGCACAGCGTGCATTTAAGTGTCGTCGCTGCGAGTGCGAGGCTCAAGTATCTGCAAGTACGTGCACGTATCTGTATCTGCAGCAGCAGCAGCCAGCCAGTATCCACAGACATAGGCGGAGTCGCAGTCGCTGCCTAACGATTTGTTGCTTTAATAGGTTTTTGTGTGTGCCTCAGGCCGAGGCAGACACGCAGACAGGCAGGCAGAACACGAGTGTATCTTGTGGATACTTCATTTGCCACAGATTCGGTTTGGCGGCTTAAGCGTTATGTTTAATTACGACAGTGCAGTGCGCTCTTGAATGAGTTTTTCAAAAACTAAGCTGCAACCCGCTCGAGTCGCACATAAATAACCGAAGAGACCTCGAATCAGACTCCGGCTCCGACTCCGACTCTGTCCGTGTCCATGTCCATGTCGGGAGCATCTACATATTCGACTCTGCCTCTGCCTAGCTCTCACATGGCTGCAACGAGCATTTAGCGGTGTTCCAACTTGTTGAACAATCTTTCGTGCAGCTGACTGCAGCTGTGGCACTGCAGCTGGCGGTATCTTTTGAAGCCGCCACTCAAAAGATATGCAAAAAGTAACTACAGATGTGTGAATAAGCGCTGAATGAATACTGAATACCCGAATGCCGCATTCAATGCCATAATTCACACACAGCCAATATCCCCTGGCAAATACCTGTTTCTGTTTTTGCCTGGACACAAAGAGCCTGCAATCTTGTGGCCAAAAGGGTTAGCAACCCTGGAGACTGGAGACTGGAGCCTGGAGGCTGGCGGCTGAGTCACCCCGAAGAATGCAACTGGCGGGGTGCTCAAGGGGAGCGGTGCATTTGTGATGAAGAGCAGTCAGCGAGGAACATGGGTGGGGCGCACACACTGAAGATTGATACGAGGGCAAGGCTATAGTTAACAGTCTTTTAAGAGCTCAGCGATCCACGCTGCCTCTCCACCAAAAAAAAAAAAAAAGTATCTGCTTTTGTCTCGCCAACATGAAGGAGAGACACAAATTTGATAGCCGTAGATAAAGCGCTGCAGGGGAGAGGACGGGGCACTGCCACTTGGGGATCTGTCGCTCCTGCCGTTGCTGCTGCTCGCTCAGGCCACAAATAAATTGGATTCCCTGGAATTTGTAATGCGCTCTGCTCTCAAAACTTCCCAAGAAGCAGCAACCAAAGGAAAAAGCGAGCAAAAAAAACACAAAACACAAAACACAAAAAGTAACATCAACTTTAACGGGCAACAACAAATATTTGTGTCTGTTGAGTGAGAATACATATAGCCGTATAGTCGTAGATATGTATAAGTATATGGCTATGGCTATGTTCATAGGAAACACGAGTGCCAGGGCCAGGGCGAGTAGATGGTGGAACTAGACAAGACACAAGACAAGACGGCGGCATGGCTGGAGCCGTAGCTGGAGCTGAGGCCCTCTAGCTTTCGCCTTTGAGGCACATGTAAAGCTCAAGTTGCCTCCAATTCCATTCCAAGTGTTACCAAGAAAACTGTCAACACGACAGCAAACCATACACTGCACGGCAGGACTTGGGGCGAAGGAAAACTGTCAACTGCAAATCAAGTTTATCCAAAGCGCCTTTGACACTTAACTGGTGCATAGATAGTACGATTATGCCTTCAAATGTGATTTGAATTGGCTAAAAATGTAGTAAAACCAACACAGAACAGTCGAATTTCTATAGGAAGTTCTCTAAAACTTTTTATATATTTTATTTGCAACTCTTTGGGGAGATTTCTTGTAATATTTCTCTATTGGAGCTCAGTTTTTACACTTTTCTGTGACGAAAAGTAGCGAAATTTAATCAATAAAATTCGACATAAGTTCTCGCTTTGCTTGCTCTTCAATTGGTATAAAAACTAAGAAATTATTCCGCTAGCGTTCCTCTAAATAAAACATTAAATTGCTTTTCTCTTACACCAAAAACTATCTGGGCTTACATTTGGCTCTCCCAGACTTTCCCTAAAAATAAATTATGAGTAAGAGTAAAACTCTTCCCCAGCGCAACCCACTTCTAGCAGTGTACTTTGGCCCGCCCCATATCCATGTTATGTTGTCTGTCCATCAGTCGCTAGTCCATCATTCAGTTGTAAATCCACTTCACTCACACAGAGGGACACAAAAGTGCTAACTTAATTATTTAGCATGCGAGCTGGCAGCACACACAGCCAGCGACAGAGGCAGAACCCAGCCCAGAGTCAGTGTAAGGAATAAGAACAACTTGAAAACTTGGCAACAAAGAAAAGCCACGCTAGAGCCCCGAGCCCAGAGCCCTCCCTGTCCACTGTCCCCCCTCCTACTGCACACCTCTCCAACAAGTGCCGACAAAAGCCAAAAATCTCAGCAGCATGAACGTCGCGCGAAACGTTCAAGTTTTCGTTTTGGTTAAGGTTTAAGGTCTTTTTTTTTTTGTATTTCGGTTTTTGGTTTACGGTTTTCGGTTTAGTCTTTCGCTTTGCCTCCTTTTTCCACCGCCGCTGGCTCCTCTGGGGCGGCTGCTCTCCTCCGTTTTGTTGTTAAGTAGATTTATGCACGTCTAGTCGGAAATTATTTGAAACAAGTTTTAAAAGGCATATGGGCAATCTTCAAGGAAAGCAGACCTTAGCCAAAGCGACGAGACTGCGACTCCAACCTCAAGTCCAACTCCAAGCGAGACTCCAACTCCCAGCGCGACGACAGACGACAGACGACTGACGACGACGGATTCAGGTAGAGCAAAAGGGCGTTGCAGACGACGGACCTAAAACCTAAGCCACAACTCAAATGGAGGGGATGAGGGGCTGGGTTTGACTACATAAAAACGCCATGAAATATATACACAGAGAAGAGCAGCAACAGCAAACACATGTCGACGTCGTCGACGTGCCAAAGATACAGGTAAAAAGATACAGATACAAATACCTGCCCTCCAACAGAACTGCAATGGCCCCCAAAAAGGCGAAGCTCCCGTGAGCCCCCCCAACTCCCCTCTCTCTCCCTCTCTGTGTGTCTTCTCTTCATGCGGATTCCACGAATTTCACACTTTTTGGCTCTCGCTTGATTATGATGATTATCGGGGCATCGCCATAATGATGATGATGATGATGACGATGACGATGACGATGAAGGATTAAGATGCGTTGCTGCTGCTCGAAGGCAGCGTGAGATGCCCCTTCGAGATACATTTGCAACTGCAGTGGCCGCCAAATGGAGGGGCGTAAGTGCAACACTACTCAAAGGCGCCTACAGAAACGATAGCCCCGAGCCCCTGCCCCTGCCCCTGCCCCTGCCCCTCTCTCCCTCACACTCTTTCTCACGCGACTGGCGCCATCTGTGTGCTTTAAGCCAGCGCTCAACTGTTGGAGGCACGGTAGCGTCTCGCAGGACAACAGCAGCGTGTGGCTGGCATGGTTTTTACATTTTTAATCCCTGCCCATCGTTGCTCTCCAGCATTCCTTGGTCTCTTCTGCATCTGCCACTCCCTTCCCTCCATCTGCCACTCCCTTCCATTGCACTTGGTCAACGCCCTTACGCCAAAAACGGCAACTTCTGTGTGGGGCTTCCTGCATGGAACATATCGCGTGACTGCCACTCCAGAAGGAAGGGCCCCGTCACTCACAACAGACAGAGACACAGAAAGAGAGATAGAGACAAAGAGAGAGAGAGTGAGAGAGAGAGAGAGTGAAAAGAAATGGCCACAACTACCGTGTGGCAACGCCTTCGATCACTCAATGGCCGCCAAAGCATCCTCCAATTACCAATTTACGACTCCATTTCAACCAGAAACCAGAGTCCCGAGTCCAGACCAGACCGAAGGCCGCGCCAAACCCCCCAGCAAGTCCAGCAAACGGAAGTCAACAATCAGGGAGCTTTTCCTCATAATTTACAAACTTGACTTTTTTACAGCTCTGCCAGCCACAGGGGGGGAGTAAAATTAATTTATGATGTTAACAAAAGTTTTGTAATGTTTAAGCTGCCTCCGCCGCCACTGCGACTGCCACCCCGGCAATTAAGTGACAGAAATTATCAACTCTATGAGATCTTTCACATGTGAGTCTCCCAAAAAACAAAGGTCCCAAAAGGTTCTCCCCGCCCCATCCCCTTGTCCCTGCTGACTGCTGACTGCTGCCTTCTGTTGCGCCCCTCGTTGGCGTGTTTAATGACATTATGATTAAAATCATTTTGTGTCAAAAACAATTGTCGCACACACACACACACACACACACACACACGGACACACACACACGGACACGGACACTTTATACTCGTTTTTGTTGGGCGGAAACGGACATCGGACATGTCAGGCTACACCCAGGACACACTCCTCCCCCCCACGACAGCGATTATGTGGAAAACTTCCAGCCATTTCAGCTTTTTTCCAACCCGCTAATGAGCGTTTCAGTGTCGAGTGGACACAACAACAACAACGAAAAAAGGGTTTACCGAAAAGGGATATATTTGTATCTGTGGCATGCCTCGTAATTGGCTAGATTGTTGGACATTTGTTGCGTGTGGCAGGCCGGGGAGGGGTCACCATATTTAATCGGCTTTCCATGACAGCTGATACCATTGCATCCTTGTAGCCGTAATACCCAAGGGCATTTTATAAGGTTTATTTTCAGCTTACCTGAAACGACACAGAAAACAGTGATAATATTCGATTAATATTTACATTCTAACAATTTAAGAAACGTTTTTAGGGATTATAAATGTATGCAAATACTTTCTAAGGAATTTACGGATAGTTCCCTTCAGAATTGCTCAGTTTCTTCATAGGAAACCCACCCAAATCCATTTGAGAGTGCAATATTGACATTGATTTCTTCCTGCCATTGTGTCACAGTTCTGTTGGCAGCAGGGAGCTCCCCTAACTTTACCATAAAAAGTGCTGTTCCCAGCACTCTCTAAACCGCGTTTATTATCACACAAAAAATGTGGGTTATCAGGTCGCTTGAGCTCTTTGTCATCATTGAATGCGTCATGCACTCTCCCTCAGTCGTATCGCTGTTTGGGTTCCCATTTCTATGAATTTCCCAAATAAATTGCCATACAATTTCGTGATAATTTCACTAATCATTTTATTATATAGTATTTTCTATTTAGTTTAGTTTTTACTCATACACTGCACTCCCACAGAGCGCCCGTGATAAGAATTGTGACGCCGTTCCCAACGCGACTTATGCAACGCTCCCCCCTCTGTCCGACTTCCTTTGGTTTGTTTTATGTCTTGACAAACATTTGATAAAGAATGAAAATAAAAAAAAAGGAAATCCCCCAGCAAATATCGGGGCGAGTAAAAGTTAAACAAATATACACACAAATGCGAGTACATATATTTATATTTATATTTGTATTTATATTTGTTTATGTCCGTGTCCGCCTTTCTGTCGTTGAACTTTGCGCCATTTGTGTGTCAATTTGAATGAACGCTGTGGAACAGTGCACGGGAAAAGTAGGTGGCCCTAGACACACACAACTCAGAGTCCCTTTTTGGTTTACTCCCTGATTAGAGCCCCACTTTAGCTCTATTTTTCGTATATCTGCAGTGGAAATGAGGCTAAAACTTAACCCTTTCCCTGCATAAACAAACCCGAATCATGCAGTCATCGTTTCTTTTGCATCTATTCAAATTTCTCAGCAATATATCAGCTCATGGCTTTCCCCATATATTGGCAACACTCCCAGGTAGCTTTCCTTTCTTGTTGGCAATTGATTTACTCCTGACATTTACGACCTTCCGCCCCAGCGCCGGCACAGGATGCCGCCCACAAAAACGACTCGATGGGTGGGGTGGCCTGGCGCACATTCCCTCACGCCTCTGGCAAATAAATGGTCAAAGTGTGCCTTAATTAAATATAAGAAAAATAACCAAGTGCTACGGGAGCAGCAGCTCCTTTTAGAGCAAGGAGCTGCCCGCTCCGCCTGGCCAGGCATTCGTGGAATGTCCCTGTGAGCGCTGCTCGTCTCAAACGGTCATAAGGCATTTTTCTCCGCCTTTTCTGATTCATTTTAAGGCATTTTGCAATAAACAAGACAATGCTGGAGGGGCGGCGATGGAGGGAGGTAACAAAACAGAGAAAAAAATTAAATGAAACATAAAAAAAACATACAAAAGTTTTTTTTTGCACTCTCTTGCCATCAAAACGAATAAAACTTTGAAAAACTTTTGCAGAGAACCGAACCGGTATGTCCCCTCGCTCTCTCGCACCCTCTCTTGCGTTCAGATACTATATACATATAGATACATATGTATCTGTATCTGCAGACAACTGCAGCAGACAGAAGGAGACGCAGATGAAGAGACAAAACGCGAGACAAGAGCTGCGAGGAAGGGGGCGCAAAGACAGACACAAAAAACCAAACCTAAAATGTATCTTACGGATACATAAACATGCCGCACGTCTTTGTCTACGTAAATGGCCCATGAAAATGAGACAGCGACAGCGACAGGAACAACCAAAAGCCAAAAGGACCAGAGAGCACCAAAGAACATCAGAGACATTCAGCGGAGAGCATCCTCCCAGCATGATAGTCGCCGTTCTTACGCTTCGCTTCGATGGCGACATCTTCATAAAAAACAACAAAAAAAGTGCCAAAAATCGCGTGTT
This sequence comes from Drosophila subobscura, assembly GCF_008121235.1. Taxonomy (NCBI): domain Eukaryota; kingdom Metazoa; phylum Arthropoda; class Insecta; order Diptera; family Drosophilidae; genus Drosophila; species Drosophila subobscura. Next base: position 14,391,735 of record NC_048531.1, on the reverse strand, counting down.
GATAACGGAGCGCGTGAAACAGGGGGGTGGGTTGGGGGTGGAGTCTAAGAAGAAAGGAAACATCATTGGGACGATGATGCTGATGCTAATGAAGTTCTTAAAGTAGCTCTGGAAATGTTTATGGCAACAGGTTAAAGAGGAGCAACCTTTTAACAGCCAAGAAAACGACACGAAAATCGTTGAAGAAAATACAAATATCGCAGGAAACCAAAGGTTACAGCTTAAAGCATTTTTTAGAGTTTAAAACATTAATCATGAATAGCTAAACCTCCACTTGAAAGAGGGGAAAACCTTTCAGAAAAACTTCTTACAGGAAAGACTCTTGCTTTGGTCATAACTTGACGCTTTGAGTACTTTTTCTGCATTAAGAATGTTTAGTTTTGATGCCTAACTGCCTGTTTTCAGTATTTAAACAAACTTTCATTTCCTATTCTCAAAGTGAATGCCTTGATTCTTGCATAGCATAAGCCAAAAAGCGAGACTTGAACTATAATTTTCTCAACTAATCCCTGGCATGCGTGCCATGCATCCATCCATCATGATTAACTCAATCAATTTGCATACTGAAAGCAGTTTGTGGCAAGTGTTGGGTGTTGGTGCATCGATTGGCAATGCCAATTACATAGCTTTTATCGCTCACAATTGTGTGGCGCATTTTGTGCGGTTTCTGACTCGCTTTCCGCACAAATATTCACGCTCCGCTGGCAAATATTGCTGTGTGGCAATGGCAACTGATGATGCAACGTTGCCATGTTGCTGCTGCTGCTCCAAAAATTTATTTGAATTGAATTTGCACTAATCAACTGAAAATGTAAATTTAATTAAAATGCGATATGCCCACAGGGCAGTGGGCGAATGTACATAAGTTGTCTAACAAATTCAACTATTTTTCAATGCATTTCCAGACTTTAATATTTGTTAAGCTTCTCGTTTGAGTAAATAAATCATTTGACACATGATAATGGATACATTCTGCACATTTTGTGGTCATCTAATTGCTCATATTTCATACATATTTCCATGCTGTAGGTATTTGTATTACGTTGACTACGTAATTGAGCAAAATAATTGATTATGCGCGAGAGAGAGAGAGAGATTATTGCCATGCCATGCCGCAGAGGCTGTCTAATTAATTTGTTGTTCAACTTGAAACAACAGCAAGTCAAGTCAACTTTCATTCAGATTGAGTTAAGAATTTGTCGCTAGAATAGAGGATTGTTGATTGATGATTGATGCATCTTTCACACAACTTCCAAGCGCTTTAAACTTGCAACAAATGCGACAATTTGCAAGGTAAAATGGTAAAAGAGTTGCACCAGACACACCAGCGACTGGCTCGGACGGAATGACTGACTGCTTGATGGGTTGACTGACTGTCCGATGCGCCTCACTGATCGACTGCCATGTGGCACAGAGAGCTTCACGTTAATTACATTTCCATGCCGAGCAATTAAAACGCAGGAGAGAAGGGCCAGAAGCAGCATAGCGACAAGGGGAATACTCTAGAGCCTTTCCTTCCACAAGTTTATCTCGCTGCCAAGCAAACCCATCATACCCCATCCAAACAGAGGGTATTGTCATGGCTTTGAGAACTCATTTGTGCCGCAGACAGCAGCAGAGACAGGGGTGGGCAAGGGTAAGTGCTGCAAAGTGTCTGTGCTTCAGAGAACCTCAATCCCCCGCTGTGTAATCATAAGCAACATTGTCAATTACTCAATCATTGATTAGGATGCGAACAACAAAGTACTAGGTGGAAAATAATAGTAATTATGCTTCCGTCCGTCGCTCAGAATTTCCTTTGTGGCGTCCACGATTGTGGACTGTGTGTGCCAGCGGGGGAGAGGGGCGTGTGTGAAAAGGATTGTGTGCACCCCCGATGATTACTTAATGAAAAAAATATGAAATAAAACCTTGAAAAGGTGTGATTTGATGTGGCTTACACTTTGAAAAACTGTCCGAAAGAATGTTCGAATATTTTAAGTTTTCGAGCGTTTTTAAACACTCTCGATTAAAGTTTGAAGCGGCTTAAAACGCATTTCTGCCTGTTCAAGCGTTTTAAATCGCGCTCGCCTGTTACTTAGAACGTTTAAAAACGCGTGCGCTTGATGCAAAAGCGTTTTTAAACGCGTTTGCTTGGGAAACTTAAATATCTTGAATGCTGACAGATGTTCCCTGATTAAAAATATACATTACAGCATGGAAAAAAGTTAGTTTTTCTTTTCAGTGATTTTTTGCATTAGTTAAAAAATCTTTCAAAAAAGATTTTAAACAATAAATGTAAACTCGAACCCAAAATGCGTTACATTAGCAGACCTATCATTATCCCTCGATTGCAGGCACTTGTTGCGGGTCCCCCCCCCCCCTCGAATTCCATGCCACAGAACAGTTTTTGTTGTAATTAACTTTTAATTGCCGTTTTGGGTGGGTGCGGGGCAGGCGCTTTTGATTGCTTTCCAAAATGTTTGTTTTTGGCCATTTGGAAATAATTTTATAATTAATTTATTTATGCTATAAATTGGATTTCATTTCAACTAATTAGAATCCCAAACACACACACAAACACACAACGGAGCATCCCTCTACACATCCCTTGACCACGAAACTAAACGCGCAAAACACACATAAAATGGGAAGCCAACGAAAAATGGAAATACAATTTCATTTGACATGTTCTATCAATATTTATTAATTAATGTATTTAGTATTTCGTATATTTGGACAGTGGATGTTCATGTCTAATCAAGAACCGCACACAAAAAAAGCTATAATCATGTTAACAATAGAAACAAACAAAAACACAGAACAGAAACAAACCATTTCTAGTGACAATTATATTAAATTTAATCAAACTGTCAGGGCCAGCAGACACAACTTTTTTAAGCCGCTTATGGAGTACGCACTCCCCGTACTCCCCCGTTCCCATCCACTATTTGCCCCACACTGCCGATGGAATACTCATTCTCATTCTCGTTATGGCTAAATCTATTGTCTGTTTCCGACTTTCAATGAACGAAAATAACATTCAACCGTTTCGCCTTCATTCGCTCTTTTTTGCACCCATTCATTCTGCTCTTCTCCCCTTTGTCTGTCTTTTCCTTCCGTTTCCCATTCACGTTCTTCCCTTCCATTCGTTCTTTTCTTTTCCTTTTCTTTTTTCTCGAAATTAGCTTTCTGATTTGTGCTTTTCTTTTTGCATTTGCTGCTGCCATTCGATTTGGCTTTTCAGTTACACTTTTGCTTTTCAAAGCTTCCCAATGTCTGTTCTGTGTATTGGTGCGTATCTGTGTCTGTGTCTGTGGCTAAGTAGAGCACAAGTCAAGGTCAATGTCAGCGAAAGAATAAATGGCAAAAGGCAACACCCAAAGGCAGAAACCAAAGCAAAAGCAAAGAAAATATAAAATGTAATTGCAATTGACAAAAATTGATGGCAAGAAGTAGAAAGAGAAATTTAACGCGCAAAAATTGACAAAGTTCTGGGTACAAGTTGGGGGATTCCAAACAAATTTCAAAGTATTTTTTTACACTTCCCAAAATTTAGTTACTCATTGATTCATAGTCCTAAATTTGCTCTATGCCTATATTTAGACTCAACTTGAAAGAACTAGAATTTAAACTACTTTTCCAATGGTCAAACTTTTGTCAATAGAATCAATAAAAAGCCAAAACCCCATTTAAAGTATTTTAAACTTGGCCAGAGCCTGCACAAAATGTCCATCGAATGGCTTTCAAAAGTTCTACAATTGTTGTACGAATTCCATTGTTGTGTTCGGGAAATCCTGAATATATTTGATTAACTTGTTCCTTCTTTAGTTTACTTTAAGCCCAACTATAGCCACATCGCTGGAATTGCTTCTTGCCTCATTTGTTTGCCCGCTGCTGCTCCTCCTCTTGCATACTTGTTACATATTTGATCCTGAAAACCCATCAAAATGCCCATCCATGGACAGCAAAAACATAATGATAGCCCATGGCGAAATGCATTTCCATTGTCATTGTCATTGCATCAAGTGCGTCTCTCTAACGCGCATTTCCCAACGAATCTGGAGCTGCGATTCCTGCAATTTTCCAATTGGCAGGCAGGCAGGCAAGCAGGCTGGCAGGCAGCCAGGAGGCAGCATAATTGCCACATGTGCCACAGAATTGAGTTCAGCTTATCACCGCAGCACGCACAGGAAGAGTGAAGAGAGGAGAGGGAGCACGGAGAGACGGTTGCATGGTCTGCCATGCACATCACTCATACGCCATGTTTGTCCAGTCGATGCTTAAAAAGTTAATGACTAATTTTCGCTGGCGCACAACGTGGAGTCAGCTACAGCAGCAGCAGCAGCGGCAGTGGCAGGCAGCAGCAGGGAAAAAAGCGCCTGCCACGGCCGTCAGTTGGTTTTTCGGGATGCCTGTCTGGCGGCCACACAATGGGAGTGGCAGCAGGAGAGGGGTTGACTTTACAGCTGCATTTGTTGGTGGGGGAGGGGGATGGAGGCTTGGGCTTGTTGCTCTTCCACTGCTTGCACTGTTATTTCAGCTGCATGCCACCATCATCATCATCATCATCATCATCATCATCCTCGTTCAACTCTGTCTGCCACAGCAAACGTAGCGGCAGAGGACTGCGACGGCGACTGGGACTGGCGCTGGACGCGCGCGCCCCTTCGGCCTGACGTTATAATTAATGAAAATTTCCAACATTTCTGTTGATGTTACCCCAATGTATGTTGCCACAGCGAGTGGCCACCACAACGCGTCCCTCCCTCCCTGCCGACGAGCAACAACTCGCGAAATCTGCATACAACCAATGGCCAGAAATTTGCTGGCTAATATGATTTTGATTTTGGTGGCTAGCATTAGAATGCCATTAACTTGTTGGTTTGTCGGTTTTTCTACAATCCGAAAGGGCGAGGGTTCACAAGAGAGAGGCAGGGGGAGTTCCAATTTGCATGAGACGTGTAAGGATGCATGAATTAAGCATCTGTTGCACTGCGTGTGGTAGTGGCAGCTAAATGTGGGGAACATGTGATGGCAAAAGCTGCGTAAATCTCTGGAATAATTGTAATTTAAGAGGTGGCTTTGTAGGGGTTTGCTTGTAAGCATTTCTTAGCCTTTGAAAGGCTCCTTCTTGCCGACTAATATTTCCCGCTTGACTTTCCATCTCCAAAGTCTCACCTACACAACAATCCGCTGCTTTCCCTGCTTCATTTTGTGCTGTGTTAAATTTTCTGCTAAATTTGTCACTTTAGCCTCGAATTTTTCTCACACATTTCCAGCAGTTTTCCTCACCTAATTTCCCACTAATGGCACAAATGTTGCTCTCCCCACAAAATCCCTACTTGCATCTCGCTTTCCTCTGCGTTGTCTTTTGCCTTTTCTGTGATTTATGGCCCCAAAAAGTCGCGCACGTATTTCAGACCCTGCAGCAACAATATCCTCCGCCCGCTCCTCCCACACTACTTGCCGCAGGGGCACTCTCTACACTACCCGCTGCCTCTACCTCCACCTCCAGCTCTCTCTCTTGCACTCTTTCATCCATTGTTTGCAGAGACAAAGTAGCGTGCGAGCGCAGAGGGAAAACAGCGGAGAACGGGCAGGAGGAACAGCAGCAGCGGCGGTAGGAGGCGGAAAAAAAACGTCTGCATTCTACAATTGCGAATTGCATTTTCCATGGAACGTAAATAGAAGCTATTTAGCAAAATGTGCACGAAAAAAACAACAGCAAAACAGCAACTAAAAAAGAGAAGAGCGAAAGAGAACTGCAGGGAACTTACACAGCATCCACAGCGCGAAAAACACAGAAAAGAATGCCACAAACCCTTAGATACTCCAACCAAAAGATGCTTTTAACGAGTTTGGTTTGAAATTTGCTGGGAAAATGATTGAAAATTGAAGATAATTCTGCTGGAATATATTTCAAAACTTGCTCCACCATGGAGGCAGCAGGTTTCTGCTCGAAAATCGAACTACCCTTCTGATAAAGGGTATCCAACGAAACATCCCAAGGGGGAAATGCATGCCTGAGAGAGGCAGAGCGAGAGAGAGAGTGAGACGGTTGCAGAGAATTCAGCTTTTGCCCCGTTTTGAGGTCAATGGACAAAACATGCAACATGCAGGCAGGCAGCATTTATTACGACTTAATGCGCTCCCTAAAGGGGAGCCGCACGGGGCGGTGCAAGGGCAAGACGGAGGGGGAGAGGCTCTAATTTCGTGTTTAAACTGCTTTTCACACAACATCTCCAGCTCTCGGCTACAGATACACACACACAAACACACACCACATGGGAGAAGCCGCAGCTGGTTTTTGTTGTTCATAAAAGATACAAAATAATACAACAAAAAAAAGATACATACAGAAAAGAACTGGCAGCAGAACGAATGCCACGAATGTGTGATACCCTAGAAGAGGGTACCCTGAAACACCCCCCGCTTGTTGGGGCAGGGGCAGGGGCAGGGACAGTGTATCCGTAACAAGAAGAAACAAGTGGAAAAAACCAAAAGCAAAGCCCAAGCAAAGGGCCATGACAGCAGGAGGTGCAACAAAAAGAGGCAGGCAGGCAGGCAGGCAACAGCAGCACCACCGACAACCGTGTGGTGTGGTGTGGCGGGGCAGGCTGTGTGGAACATGCAACAGCAACAGCAACAACCCAAATGTGGCATAGTAAAAAAAAAGCAAAACAAAAGCCAACATTTTTCAGTGTGGCCAACTCGTGGCACGAAACTTTTGGGCAGTGTGGGGTGGCTGAAGGCGGTAAGCGATGGGCGGTGGGCGGTGGGCGTGCCAGATAGTTGGCAACGCGTTGGCCTACAGTGAAATGCAGATTTCGAGGCGATTTTGTGGCGTGTGGTGCCGGGGGGCCTTGCAAGTTGAGTGTAGAGCGGTTTTCCTCCTTTTTTTTGGGACTCCACTAAGTGGCTGCTTATCCCTGTGGCTGTGGCAGCGAAAAATTAGCTGGCCCACACACGAGCATATTCATTTGTTGGCCAAAAGCAATGCCTCCTGCTGCGGGCAGTAGAACACAAACCGAAATTGGTAGGGCGACTCCCTCTCCCATTTCCAGCACAAAAGATACAAAAATATCCGCAGCAACAGCTGCAACAACAACAAGCTATTACATTGCACTTGCAACGTCATTCAGGCATCGCTTTGGAGTCGCTTAAACGAGATAAATCAACGTGGGCGATTACACAATACACACAGCGATGAATTGTACGCGAACGAGTATCTCAATCTGATTGTATCTCCCTCTCTGCCGCTCTGCCGCTCTGCCGCTCGCTCAACCTCCTCTAACTCTGCCACAGCTTGTGCATGACTTGGCAAAAAGCGCAACAACAACATCAACAACAACCCACAATCAGTGGCAAGCAGCAACAACATGCAAAAAAGGCCTCCTCGCGCCATTGGAGCAGTGGGTCGCCGTTTCACTCGCACTTCGCTGCCATGGAAAATTATGTTTGGAAAAGAAAAACGTGGAAAAACGTGGAAAACCTGTAAGACAAAAGTCGACAAAAATCAATAGCAAACGATGACAACGACCAGCAACAACAACAACTTTGGATACTTAGTTTTTTTGCTGCTGCTTTTGTTGCTTGTTTCTTGAGCTTTATGAGCGATAATTAAAGTTAAATGCAACACAACAAAAAAACGATACATGTTTTTCCCCCAACCCAATAATTGCAATTTGTATAGAAACTTTTAATGACTATTCTCTCTGGTATCTGCTTTTGTTGCATCTGTGAGGTTCAGCAGAAGTAAGAGTGATTCTGGCCGCGGCAGAAGCAACCAAAAGAGCCGGAGGCAGCAGCAAAACTCCACGCAATTGAGGTCAACAATTAGAGAAAGAAAACAGAACAAAATACAGTCAAAACAAGCGAAGACTAGACGAAGATTTGTCTGGCAGAATGTTGAGCTGCGATTTGGATACAAATTCTGTGCATTCCCAACGAAAATGCACATCAAAAATGCAAGCAAAAAGGTCACAAAATAAAGCAACAAAATTTCATGTTTTGTGACGATAAAGAGCAAACGAAAACGCAAAGAAAAACACACAACAGAAAAACAAAACACAAAATAAATAAATCAAAAAAGAGTTCAATGACCAAAAAGCTGAAATTATTTCCGACTGCGAGACGCGCGGCGCAATGTCAGAGAGAGAGGAAGAGGGAGCGGGAGAGAGGCAGAGAGAGAACGCGACTTTGGCCGCAGATACGTGATAAGCAGACGGGGCCAGACGGTTGTGGGGCCACTCAGTGTGGCTGGCGGTTAGCGGGTGCGAGGGGAGCGGCTATGGAGCACCAATTGACAAAACATTTCGCGGCGTGTCAAGCGTACTGACAGATACACTAGCGAAGATAGCAGCATTTAGCAGATACATTGGATGGCAGTCGGTCGATAGGCGTGTGGCTAGAAGAACCTCAACCCTCTGCACCCCTCCCCAACGTCTTATCGGTGGCATGGAGCTACATGACATGATTTGCATGCCACAAACTGAAATTGATTGAAGTGCAAAGAGAAAACCCAAATAGATTCCGATTGAGAGCGCTGGCAAAAGTGAATATTTGAAGTTTGATTGCCATAAGATGCATTTGGGATAGTGTGGGATTGCGATTGGGATTATGCATCTGTGTCTGTATCTGTATCTGTGTGTGTGTGCAGCCAGGAAGCCGCACTGAGGCCTCTCACGCCCACACGCCATAAATTGAAAATCATCAGCTACTGCCCCAGCCCCCTCCCCACTCCACAGCTGGCTGATAAATGAACGCATGTTCTGCGTATCTTTCAGATACAAATGCCTGCAATTCGCCCACGCCCACGTCCCCCCCGTCTGCATCCACTGCTTTGTTTCTGCTGCTGCGTTGCGCTGCGCATTTTTAATGAGCGGAAATTAGTTGGCATTGCGGCAAGAAGCTTGCCCGTTCGAGTAGATACAAATGTATCTGCATCTCTGTGTGTGTAAGTCATAAATAAACAATCCGATGACGGAGGGCCATTAGCGGGTAGCGGAGGGTGGCTGCGGCGCGTGCCGCTTCCCACTGTTTACAAAATGCAAGTATCTTGTATCGCAAATCGCTCGTTTAACTGCCAGATAAATTCTGCATAAATCGGTTATCGGTTATAACTGCTCGCAAGAGTATCTGCTTCGCTTAGGGTCTTCAGTCTCTATTTTTGGGCACATCGCTGACTGCAGCATGGCCACTTTTGGCACTCGCAGATACTTATTTTTGGATGTATCCGCATTTAGCGCAGTCTTGGCAGCCGCCCCCAGATACAGCCCAGACGGCGCAATGCATCTACGAGATATTTACATTTGGCACGGGCCAGGGATTAGCATCTTTATGGACAACTTTGAACATGCTGTTGCCACGACTCCACCGATTGCTGATTGGGACAAATGCATCACTGATTTATTGCATCTGCCTCCCTCTGGATCTGACAGATACGTTTTACACCATTTCCGCATTACCCGGCGACACACCTCTCCAGCAGTCACTCACTCAGTCACTCACTCACCTGTCGGATGACTCTGACGAATCGTATCGATCCAGGCAACGCTTCTTTGTGCCTCTTCCCCGCTCTCCTGCGGCTCCTCCTGCGCTGCCTGTGGCTCCTCCTTGTGTGGCTCCTCCTGTTGCTGCTACCGCTGCTCTTCCTGCGGCGCCCTGATAGAGCTGAGATCGCAATGCGTTTATATCCACGGCGGATGACTGTGTGGCAGCAGCACCCGTGCCATCTCCGTTGGCTCCCCTTTTGGTACCCTGCACAATGCCAATGCTGCTGGGCGTGCTGAACTGACGGGGCGGCTTGGCCGGTGGCTTCAAATCGATATTCGAGTGTGGCAAGGGCACTGGGGGTGGTGCCAGTGCGGGTGTGGATGCTGTGGCAGTGGCTGTTGGCGTTGCTGTTGCTGTTGCTGTGGCGCCAATTGTTAAACTGTTTAAATTGACGCCGTTTTTCAGCTGATCAAACAATGACAATGCTCGACTGGAGGTTAAAGTTTTCCGCCCCGTCAAAGTTGTTGCTGTTGCTGTTGGTTTTGTGGCAGTGGCAGTTGGCGGAGGCGGCACTGCAGCCAGACCTGTAGCTGCTGCTGCTGCTGCTGCTGGTGTTGCAACTGCTGTTTCTTTAGTCTTTAATGCCGTATCCTTTGGCTGTGAGGCTGACATTTTCTTTCGTTTTTCCCACTCTTTGTTTTCTATTTGTATTTCTGTTTATTTTTGTTTGTATTTTTGTTGTTGTGTGCTTTTGCCACTGCTATTTCAGGTTTTGTTGTTGTTGCAGTAACCGTACTTTTAATTGCTTTCAACAGTTGCCATTTTGGTGTGGGCCTCTGTGGCCTTTCAAGTGTTTAGGCCACATTCTTTATTGTTACTTTGTGGCTGTTAACTGCTGTTTTTCGTTGATTGATTTGCAGCACTAAAACCTAATTGATTTCGGTTTGGGATTGTTCGTTAATGACTCTCATGACTCACAGTCCGTAGCCCTAATCCGGGCAAAAGAGATCTATAAAAACAGCTTTATTCAGCAACTATTTCCCATCAAATGTCTGGCCTAAAACTGCATTTCTCTGATAAACATAAACATTGAATCCATTGCGGATGATGGCACTCTTTGGTCACTCGAATTACACACAAATATTTATATTTATTTTCCAACAAATTCACATGAAATTCATTTAAATTCTCATATTTATTTGGGGGGAATATTTTGTCGTTCTGACTGACTGGCTGCACTTTGATATGACACACATTCGTTCCCTTCCCGATTGATATTTCACACAATCAGCATTCCGCTACGAAAGTTGGCAAACGTTGCAAGATTTGATTTCGATTCGATTTATTTGGGGGTTTCTCTTATCAACGGACTTTATGGCTTTTTATGTGAATGGCAGATCAGATCGGGAGACCGTCGTTCCGTCGGGCGGTCGATCGTTGTGTCGGTTTGTTTCCGGTGCACACGCGCAGTAGAATTCTGCAAGAGTGGCACAAAAAATATATGAAAACGCCCCAAAGAACCGAGGGAAACACCGAAGAACACCCGAACCGAAAGAAGGAAAACGACAAACGATGTCTACCGCTGCCGTTGCCGCTGTCGTTGCTGCTGCCTTTGCTGCTGCTGCTGCTGCTGTAGATGTCGATGCCGAAACGAGTATATGCACGGGTATTTAATGAACCGGTTCTCGCAGAAATGATTGTGTTAAGCTTTTGCTTTTGTTTAGTAAATTATGCACAGGGCGACCGATTGGCAAAGGAAGTGCGGGGGGAGACATTTGTTTAACAAACAAAAACAAATCTAATCAAATGCATTCCACTGTACACTGACACACACGCACAAAACTTGTTGGGTTTTCTTATCACTTCAGAGAGAGAGAGAGAGAGAGAGCGAGAGCACAAGCTATTGACCGTAAGCTCTATTAATAATTCGCCCCTGCTTTGCGTGCTCCTTACTCGTCTCCTTTTAATTACCGCAAATTGTCATGCAACACAGAATCTCGAGTCGAGTCGAGTCGAATCCAAAACAAAACGCTTGCGAACAAAACTGCGATCTGTGGCAACAAACGGGACAAAAAAGCTGCGCGGTGCCTGCCTCATGCTCTGCCTGCTGCCGACTAACTGGAGTGGGAGACGACCGCAACCGAGCGCCAGCCGAGCCCCAACCGAGAGCCAGACCGAGCTGCAACGAGCCCCAACACGAGCCCCACACGAGCGGCTTTAGCCAACTAGAACCGGGCAGAAATCAAGATACGAGCCACAAGAAACGAAACGAAAGAACGAGCGGAACGCGAACGACCAAACCGAAGGCAACGAACTGCGTTTCGTGCTCTTTCTGTTGCTTTTGACTCTTCGTTTGGCGCCCCACTAGGGCTGAGGGTGGTGTGCGGTGGGGTAGTGGGGCAGGGCGGTGGGGAAGGCAATGTGCAAGCGACGCGATGTTCACTTTTGATTTCTGTGCAGCGGCAGCAGGTTTGCCGTTCCCCTTCCCCGTTCCCTTCCCTTGCAACACACTCCAAACTGTGGGGCCGGTTGTTGCGCCACAGACATATCGCGTGTAGTGCTGCGTGTGTGTGTACTCTGTGGATGTGTGCTTAGATGTGTGTGAACTTCTGGGGGGAAGTTCAACATTTGGTAGTCCGTGTCCATGTGTCCGCGAGTAGGTGGTAAGTTCACGCACACTTCTCACGACACGACACACCCGCTGCACCCACTGTGCAACAGCACTACCTGTTGATATGTGTGGGAACTAATGGAAGAGCAGAGCGAAAAGAATAGTTCGACAAAAATAAATGGTAAAAGTAGTAAAACGGTTCCAGTAAAGATCACAAACCGGTTGGTTGCCACAGTGTGGAGGGGGGAGAACATAACGTTTAGTCAACCGAATCATGTGCGGGGGGTAGGTGGAGTGGTGTGCATATCCGAACAACAGTGGGCATTTCGGAGGGGTGCGGAAATATGAATGTTTCGAGCCTCCTCCAATGACAATCACACCAACCCCATTATGCCAAGAGCTACTAAAGCTAATTTAGTTAATTGTTATAAAGCCCACGCTTTGATTTTGATTGCAGTTCAGGCAGCGAGACGGACGTCGAAGCAAAACCAACAGCCAAGCGGCCCACACCGAAAACGAAAGAGTAAACACAGAAATACATAAGTAGTGATGACAATTTCGCTTTTTCCCCCAAACAATAATCCGCTGAAAATACATCTAACGGGAACAAATATTGTCAGCTTTTTACCGCTAAATTCCCGCTCATTATGCTGCACCAAGAAGTGCCAGCACTGCCAGAGAAGAGCCAATGTCAGTCCAAAAAGAAGAAGAAAATAATAATACGAACGAAGAAAACAAAATAAAGAGAGAGCGAATAAGAAAATATGCACATACACATTTCGAGTGTTTATGTACATTAACTGTTATCAGACAAGCAATGAAATTATGACAAAGCGGGTGAGAGAGAGAAAAGCAAAGCCAAACAAAAGAAATTTTCAAAGATTATTCGCACTTTTTGTTGTTGCTTAAACAAACAAATCCACTTAAACAAATCATTAGAGCTAATGTTCTTGATCGTTTTTCCACGGGTCAGCTACACAGACAGAGTATTTACTCGAAACACAAAGAGCACAAAATTTGACTTTGTTTCTGCTGATTGCTCTCCTTCTCCCTCACACAAAATCCCACTCAAATAACGTCATGAGCGCAAACACAAAAAACTGGTCATGAGAAAGAGCAACAAAGAAGTAACACAAAAATCAAAGACAACACGTGCTTTTATTATGTCTCTCTGTGTGTAGCGTCTGTGTTTGACTTTGCACGCAAAGTTATTGTGATGTGATGCAACCGAAAGAGAGTGAGAATGCAAAAAATGAGCGATCCAAAGAGAAGAGCGCGCATTTTGGTGCCATGCATGCTTGTGTGTGTGTGTTTACTTGTGGAATCTGAACTTGTTTGTGTATTTGCACCATGATTTTGTTCTTATTGGCAATTTTCTACAATTCTGCATAAATAGCGGTGCATTCTTGTATTTAGTAATATGATTAACTAACATTTAAATCAATGAAATAGCCTACCTTTAGTACTAAACGTCTCTATCTGCAAGTGGTGAAAAACGGCGGGAACAGGAACACAAATTTGCGGCAAAAAGTTGACTTCACATGTATGCACATTATATTTGCACTGTTTTGTGGCGTTACACAAGCACTTGCACTACAATAATAATGATTTTTACTAAAACACTAATTAATTTAATTTTTCCATTGCACTTTTCACATATTCGCGATGTTTTTACACAATTTACGATTACACGATTACGAAGTGAACCAAGAGAACGCGAAATAATGCAGTTAGTGTTGTCAAGTTTGGCACTTTGCAAAATCTAGAAACAGCCAAAAAATGGGAATTCTCTCCTGTTGCTAGGTCAGGGAAATTCTCTCTGCCAGATCCCATTGCATTGTAATCTTGGCGCGAGCTCACTCATGCCTGTCAGCTTTTGTAAGAAAGCAAACTAAATGTCGTGTAAGATGTATGTAGAATGTATGCATGTATAAAATGTAGAAAACATAGCCCGATCATGGGAATGCTTTGGGAAAACACTTATATATCGGAGACTATTAGAGCTAAGACAACCAAATTTGGTAACCCGCCTCCCAAAATACCACTCTATTACAAGTGCAATTCAAAAGTCCTCCCCAATTCCGGACACATTTATAAATCACATCTTTCTCATCTACTTTCAATCCATATATCACTTTAATAAAAAACATTAGCGCTTTAAATTGTCTAAAATACTGTTTAAACATTATAAAAAAAGGGAGTAGGTAGATAGGTAGATAACAAATAGGATCTCTAGTGTACCAGGACGAACAGTTTAAAATAATAAATTAGCTACGAGGTATCCTAGGGGCAAATCGTACAATCTAAAGGTAGTAGTAGATCTACCAGATCTAGATCTAAATTAAAACAATTTATGACTTGGCAAACAACGCATTTTGGTGGGGAGTGGGTTAAGCGCTATACACTACGGGGGACTACGAACTAGTTGGCGTCTTGGAGACTTTTGGCAGGGACTATGTCCAAACAGAGGTAGGTAGAACGCCCTCCTTGCTGGCGCCCGGCGGTGTGAGCACCTCCTTGTTGAGGAACTCCAATGGCAGGTCGACCAGAAAGCCCTACAAAGCACAGACACAAATTAGATACAAGTCGAGGATCGGCGTGGGATCTGCGTTTGGTTTTACCTGAATTTCCTCGGCCCGATTGGCGGCCTGCTCTGGATCGGTCTTGCAGAGCGGCGGCTCCTCCTGGTACTTGCGCAGACTGGCGAATGTCTTGACAAAGTCCGTGGGAATGCACTTGAACACCTCGTCGTAGATCTCCGTGTTTCGCGTGGAGATCTGTCGCCAGGTGCCGTGCCAGAACTTGTCGCAAATGGGATCACTGATGTCCAGGTCAGAGCGCGCCGAGCTCTCGCTCTCGCCCGCCAGCAGGCCTGCAAAGACAGAAAGTTAGTTAACAGTCAGAAGAAGCCTCTGGCACAACCCACCTAAATGCTCCTTGAAGAGATACTTTCGCAGACGACCGGCAAAGATGCCACTCGGATACTTCTTGCCATTCATGCGGCCATCCTCGAACTCCTCGTCCATAATGATGGCCGCAATCTCCGAGTCGCGCTTGCCGATCATCGAGCGGTCGTTGATGTTCGCAGAGCCACAGATGACCACACGATCGTCGGCAATGAGCAGCTTGGAATGCACATAAATCAGCTCTGAGCAGGGGGTGTTGTTCAGGAAGGAATGATTGCGTAGACTGTGGAATGAGATGTAATTGTGCGGCTCCGAAATGCCAGCCTCCTGCAGGCGTGTCAGTATGGCAGTGCGTCCCCTAAAACGAAAGAGTTTCAGCAACTATGGAGCTAGAAATGTAAGCAATATTCACCTGGAAATGGAGGCATAGTTCCAGTGGGTGATGGCCCTGACTGCGATGCCCGTGCTGCCACCCACATCGCCCTCGAAGCCAGGCAGCAGTGGCATTATCACATAAACACGAAAGGGTTTGCGTTCCCTGTAAAGAAGGGAAGAAGCTTTACAGAACTGTTGACATTCGACGACTTGCTCCCCCACTTACTTATGAGCTCGCACAATGCGCTTAAAGAGTGTCTCGCCAATCTGATTCCTCACATTGTTGTAGGCCCCCGGCACGCCCATGCCCAGCTGCATGGTTATAAAGAACTGATTCTCAATGTACACATAATGCTGCGCTTTGGTGATCGTTTGGATGTACGCATCGTGTATGCTCTGCTCCACCAGATCGGCCTCGATGAAGCCACAACTCCAGGCGGAGACGCTGCGCAGCAGCTGGCACGTGACACGCTGCTGACGACGCTGCTGCAGCTGTTGCAGCTGCGAGTTGAGGCGTATCTGATGGTAGCTCTTGGGCATGAGGTAGGGAAAGCGTGAGTTGTCGCGCAGCTTCTCCAGCTTCATGGCGTTCCAGCGCTGTATAAAGTGGCGGGCCACATCCCGCGCCGAAGCACCCACCACGCACATGCCGACATCGTGCCAGGGCATGCGCGGAGTCGTCGTGCGATCGATGATGTCCACAAACGGCGAGTTGAGGTTCATCCAGTCCTTGAGTATGAAGTTGGAGTAGTCCTTGCCGAACCAGTACTTGGCCTGGCCATAGAACTCGCTGAGTATTTGCGTGGAGTTGGCGTTGTCGGGTGCGGTCCCCGTCCCTGTGGCTGCTCCTGTGGCTGTTAGCGTGGCTGTGGCATTAGCTGTGGCAGAGGACGAGGCCATGGTCATGTCGGGTTCCATGTTGCTGGCATCCACAGTGTCTATGCTGTAGATGCCACCGCCACCCTCTGCCTCCAGTTCGTTCTCCTTGCTGCCATCCAGTGCCGACTCATTGGCTGTCAAACGATGCATAAAATCCTTGCCCATGCGCGCACCCTTCATCGCGTTGTTCTTCAGCCGATCGAGCATGTTCTTACGCTCCATTTCGGGCGTGTTCAGCTTCATTCCCTCCAGGGCTGTGTTCTCATCGGGATCCTCGCCTGGCGACAGCATGGCGGGTATCAACAATCGATCCCCTGGCTTGAGTACCCGCAGCTCCAGGTTGTTGCCAGCTGGCGCTGGTTGTGGCTCCTCTAGCGTTTCCGGTGTGGTAGCTCGGCCCGCCTTGGGCGGCGTCTCGTAGTGCGCATTCCGCGAGGACTTGCGCGAACCAAAGGCCGAGTCCACATCGTCCTTGTTGAAGTAGCTGGGCGTGCGACGCGTGCTGCCCGACACCGAGGCCGTGGAAATGCTGCCCAGATCTGTGAGACGATGATGATGATCGTCCCAGCGGCCATAGCACAGATCAATGCCACCAATGAACGCGTACGTCTGATCAATCACCACAATCTTCTCGTGATGCGCCCAGAGGAGAATGCCGCCCCGTGCATGATCCGGATGCCGCATGACCTAAGCAAAGAGAACAAAGATTAAATAATGCCTCAAAGGTTATTCTGTGTTCATACTGCACCTTGATGTTGTCATGCTTGGCCAGCGTGGACTTGCTGTAGTAACTATTGATGCCCAGCGCCATTTCCACCTCCTTGTAGAGCAGCACAAACACGCGCACACCCTGCTCGGCCTTGCGCAGCAGAATCTTGTCCAGTCGCCAGTAGTCCCCATCCAGCGCCGGTCGCTTCATGTAAATCTCGGGGCTGAGCCACCAGTCGGCAATGTAAATCTCTTCGCTGGCCGCTTCGAGGCCATCGGCAACGGCGGACATGTACTGGGCACCGTCCACGTACCACGAGGCCTGCGTATTGGCGCGCATCGGTGCGTAGGACATGTGCGGATTGGGCAGCGTAAAGTCGCGCGCGTACGAGTTGGAGGTGTGCTTCAGATACTGCATCCACTCCTTGCACTTGCGCTTGGTCCAGCACTTGAGCACAATGTGCCGATTGTTGGTCAGTATTTGCAGACCCTTCCTCATGCCCGTCTGATAGATGCCCGTGGACACATCGAAGCCCTGATCGAACAGGATTACAGCGCGTATGCTGCCATCGGTGGGGCGTATGTAGCCGAAACACGTTTCCTTTACGAAGAACCAGCGATTGCGCCACGTGCCACAGACCACATCCGAGCAGAAGTAGTTGCACCTCACGCAGCAGTTCTTCTGGAAGCAGCCAAAAAAGTTGCAGCCCGCCTGGCCCGGTCGCGTCGAGCCCGTGCGCTTGAGTATTACGCCCTCCTTGCCCTTGAGCCCCATGCCGGGCACAAATGACACATTGGAGACCTCCACAAAGTTGAGCTGCAAGAGGGAAGAGACAACTTTAAGACCCTTTCGAGTGGTAGCCCGGCTGCTGGCTTACCGTTTCGTGATGGGAGCGATACAAGCTAATGTTTAGCAGATTGTACAGATAGTCCTCCAGCTGCTTGATCCGCACGCCCAGATTCTCCACAGTCACCAGACTTTCCGGTCGATTGGGGAAACGCGGCAGCTTCTTCTTTTTCTTCTTTTTGCGTTTCTTTTGTATGCGTCGCGGATTGAGGCCCGAGAGTATGGAACTGTGACTGGGACTGATAATGGTTAAGGGTCCATTCTGGTGGCCATTGGGCTGGCGCTGACTCTGCGGTGTGCTCGTCTGCTTCACCTGCTTGGTGTGCGCCGGCAGATCCTTCAGCGTGGACTCATCGGCCATCTGGCTGGCGGTGGCTTTCAGTGTTGTGCGCTTCTCCTTGTGGCTGCGACTGGGGAAGGGTATGTTCAGCGAGGTGCGAAAGAAGCTCAGCTGCTGGTGCAGCGAGTTGAAGTGCTTGTAGCGCCGCTTGATGGTCCACTTGAAGGGTCCATGGGTGAGCTCAATGGTGTAGCTGCAGGGGATAGAACTCTCGTCAGAAATGGAGGACAAATGTGTGTGATTTGTACTCACAGATTGGGATTCAGCAGATGTGTCGTCACGCTGCGCTCCGTGTCCACAATTCGCACATGAATCTCCCGCCCGGGTATGAAGACTTTCCGCTGAAACGAATTGAACTTCACACTCGGCCCGTAGATGCTCGTGAAGGGTATCTCCTGGCGCATCACGACGCTGTTGTTCTCATCGTCATCGTACTCCTCGTCATCGTCGTCGGTTGTCTCCTTGCGCTGCACCAGCACCGGCTTATCCCCGACATTCGACAGAATGGTGACAGAGTCGGGAAACGCCAGCGTCTCATCGTACTCCGAGTCGACCAGCGAGAATTGAAACTCGGGCAGGCAGCGATTCTGATGCTCCACCACGGTGCCGTTGTCCGTGCGATCGTGATCGTCGTCCTCCTCATCCTCCTCCTCCTCCTCCTCGTTGCGGTTCTCCTCGTTGCCTGAGGCATCGGCATCCGAATCATTGGCATACGGCGGCAGTGCCGCGCCATTTCGCACCTCCGTCATGGCCTCAAACTGGGCGAAGTAATAGGAACTGTCTATGTCATCGTAGCCACGATTCACGTAGCCCGCAAAGTGCGTGGGCCGATAAACATCATCCGCGGGATATTCAGCTGCAAAAGGAAAAAATAACAATTTGAGAAGCAATTCTGATGTTGCAGCAACCAAAGCAAAAGCCACTTTAGTGTGTGCCAATTGCTGCGGCGTCTTATCAAATATTTATGCACTCGAGAGCTACCTCCACCTCTGCCTCTCCTGCACAACTTCTGTTGCTGCTTTTCAATTAGTTAAAATTGAGTTTGTTTTTCCAACTAAAGTTCTAAACACACCGCCTATCGATGGCTGGGAGAGTGAAGTGCCTGCCGCTGACTCAACCGCAAGATTTACTTTGTTTTATTTGCCAGTAAATGTCATACCCTTTCCTTACACAGGGTATATCCTCGCTGTAGTTAGCTCTACCTCAGTAACATTTAGTTTGAAAGCTCTTCAACACCTTCAAAGTTAGTCTTTTGGGTCACTTTTTTCGAGTTTAAACTTGACTTCTGGTTTCTGTTTGTCGTTAACCTTTCAATCTGTTGGAGCACGTGTTAATTGTAACAATTAAATTTCATGATAACTTCATTCGAAACAGCAGCCTCAGACCCTCCACCATGCCGCGCCAGCAGGTGTAATTTTCAGTGTCTGAACTTGAACCCGAACTCCGCCCGAACCTTGAGTCTATTTTGGGCCATGCAAACATGTAGCTCCAAAGCTGATAACTCCCTGGCATTGTGCCTGTATCTAGTCAGTATTTACACCACACAGACACACAATAAATAGGGTGCTCACATGACCACAAGGAAACTTTTTAGTGCTGCTCTAAAAATTGTATCCGTAGAGATAAAAGATGCCCAATTGAAGGTAGATAAAGTGCAATAATTGCATGCATATTATGCCAATAAACAATAAAGTTTACAGCAAGTTGAATAGCCAAATGAAAGGGCTAAACCTAGACCCACAAAAGTCTCTAGTTGTAGCGTTTCCACCTGCCCCAGTTACCACTGTATCTCTTATCAAGCACTAAGTACACCATAAACCCATGCATTGACACTGCAAAAATGGCTAATAGATTGTGGTGTACCTACACAGTAGGTGAGAATAGAATGCCCCAGCCATATATCAAATGCAAATCGTTTGGAATTTGTGGCACACATCCGCACAGACACACACTGGACACAGAGGAAGTGCGTGCTGGTATCTATTAGCGATAGCAATAAACTACACAAATCAGTATTTAGTCGAGTACTTTGATTAGCAGATAGCACTTGGAACAGGTGTACATCCCAACCCAACCATTCTGCATGTATCCAGGGGATGACCCTGCCCAGCTTTTATCGATTTCAAGTGCAAGTCCTACAAAGGTATGGGACTTTATGGGTTTACCTTCCAGACATTATCTGTGCGAAGGTCTTTGCTAGGAAATGGCCCTAAAACTCTTGGACTTGCTGCGTCTTATTTCTCCCTGCCCGCTAGACGTTCTTGGAAGTTCATAAATACTCTGGAAAGGTGTCATAAAATGTTGCTGATTGTGGCTTATCGGAACCCAACGTTCGTTCAGTTATCAGCGCTCAGTATTGAAAACAAAAGAACTCGTAGGTGAGTCTTGAAAGGCGATAAAAAGCGGAATCCAACTGAAGAATTCGACCAAATTAATAGCTTCAATTGTGGATATAAATGGGCGTGAATTCATGTGTTATGCATAAGGTTGAACAACCTGTGTCTCCAAGCTGCTTCAATCGTGGCCAATAAAACTTAACAGCCCTAAAGACCTCACACCTATTTCACTTTCATCTTTGGCCCATTTATTAACACATTTTCGCGCAATGCAAATAATCTTTCAGACTCTAAAAATGTCGATAAGAACCAAAACCACAGAAAAAAAAAATATAATAATAAAACGAACTTTGCAGCAGGTCCAAAAATGAACATTATTCAACAAAGGAAAACGAACATATTTTGGGGTACGACTTTTGGGGGTTTTGTCTGATAAGCAAATGAATGAGAAAACCTCGTGGATAAATTGTAATTTGCGTAATTGCCCATTCTGTGACACCAAATGGAAACATTTCTGTAAAATTCCGATAATAAAATTCTGTCAGCGATAAGAGCAAGGGCATAGCGTACTCCAGCTCAAGGAAATATATTTAAAATTCTCCCAAAAATAGTGCACAGCTTTGACGATACACGAAAGTTCAATAATTATTTTGGCACGCTAATAAAATAGAAAAATTCAAATAAATAAATTCAAATTTCTAAATTTAAAAATATATTTCTACAAAAGCCAAAGAATATTTTATAAATTGATGCCACAAAAGATCTTGCATGAGTCTTAAAATCGCCCTTTATTCACATAATATAATATGAGTGCTGTAATTATTTGTAGTGCCTTTGTTTAGTGGTTGGCTTTAATCGTTGCCGTGTCTCCCTGGTTGGGGTCTTTCAACCCTGTGGCACGATTATTTTGATCTGACCTACACATAATGCCAAAGAAATCGAAACTTCCTGTTGCATTATTTGTGTGTAAATGTAAAACAGGTGGCACAAGTGCCGTAAATACGAGAGTACATACTATATGGCTTTATGGTTATGGCTGTGTGCTGGGTCGGTCGCTAGCCTTTTGGCGTGCCATGAATTTTCAATGTGCGGCTATGAATCAGTGACTAATGGGGCACCGTTAGGCTGGCACCAACACGCAACTTCAGAGGGTTTCGGGTGGCTTACATAAGCCAAAAGGAAATGCCACTCGAAGGCACTAAAAGGGGGTGTGGGTGCTAGCTAGTTCTAGCAATTAAGAGACAACACACCACCCAACGTGTCACCCTCTGGTTTCACTTTCACAACACACAAAATCAAGAAGAATAAAACCAGTTATATAAGAGCCGTGCAGCCGTGTGTCTGAAAAGCAAACTGGTTCAATCTTATCTCATGCTGAACACACTCCGCGGATGACGCAGAATCTTATAAATACAGCCATGCGCCCATACCTAGACACTCCTCAGCCAAAGACCTGAGTGATCTAAGACTGTCTCTGTGTATCTCTGTTTTTTCTATCTCCATCTTTACATCTCTTGCGGGTTTGGTAGAATTATGTCACTGCAGCTTTAGCGTATCTTTAGCGTAAAATCTTTTTACCCATGCTGGCCATCAGCTGTGAGATGCTGCGGCGATGACGTCGCACCTGCAAATGCCGCAAGTTTGCCGCCACCGCCGCCGCCGCCTCCGTGGATGGTTGCAGCTGCAGCTCCTCATTGTGGTGGACATCCGTGGACTTGGCCATCGCGGGATTTGGTGCGTAGCGTAGCGTAATTTATTTATGTATCAATAGACTTGTTTTATTTGAATTTTATTTTATTTTTGGTATGCGGTTTTTTGGCTTGATTCCTCTGCTCTGGCTCTGCTCTGACTCTGCTGTCGTTTGCAATTCATTTTGCATTTGCGGTGTGCATCTGTAAACGGTTTCGGTTGGTTTCAGCCCAGGGGCAGCTAATTAAACCAGAAATGTTTAATATTGCATTCATATACACTAATTAATGGTAGCCACTAACAGATTGATGTGGTTCTGGGCAGTCCATAGGGGAGAGCCCAGGCCTCTGCTATTAACCAACAATTAAGAGAAATTTTCTATGCCAGCCAATTGTTTGTCCAATAAATAAACATTGTTATTCAATCAAATATTAATGAAGTTTGCACAGCTTTTGTTTGGTTTATGGATTCACATTTTATTTATTTATTGTTTCACGATTTTATTTATTTACTGTAATTCACTTTTCTGCTTATCTTTCTTTGTTTTAAACTTTTTATTTATGTTTAATAATATTTGATTTAGTTTTTAATTTTGATTTGTACTCCTTTTGTCTACACTTTGCTTTGTTTTATTTCATTTTTATGCACTGCAATTTCTTGCGGCTCTATCTTATCTTTTTGTGGGCGACTGTCAGCGTTGAAAATGAATTAATTGAATTTTTATCACAATATTTTGTTGTTATCTTTACGTAGAGAACAACAACAAAAAAACCAAAAACGTAAACGCACACCAGTATTTCCTTGGGTGCTCACAGATACGAATATTATGTGTAAGTATCTTTGTATCTTTTGCTTTGCTTCTTTTTTTTTGGGGCTTCCAGCTCATAAAAATTTTGCACAACACACGCACACACACACACTGTGGCACAATGTGTCTATGGATTTTATTTTCATATTTTTCACTCTCGGCCAAAAGTTTAGCTGGAAGCAAGAGGAGGCGGTGGAGTGGGGGTGCGTTGAGTTGATCAAAGCAGGCCATAAAATGTGGCAGTAATTGTAATTGTAATTGCAATTGAGTTTTGGCACATATTTCCCCCAACTGTTGATTGTATCTCAGAGATTCACATCAATGCTGCACTTCTTCACACAGATATTTCGATTTTATTGGATTAACCACGTTCTTGGCTGATAAATCTCTTGCTCTTCCTATCTGTCTCTCTCTCTCTCTCGCTCTCTGTCTCTTTGTTTACATTTTGCCACTGCCGACTAACGGAAATTGCAGAACAGTATTTAGCGCGACGTCGCATTAAAGAAAGAAAGAGAGAGAGCGAGAGATATACTGCCACGCTACTGCGACAAAAGCGAAAGAACAAGAAATGAAGACACCTCGCACGCACACACTCATACAGGTACAAAAAACCGTAACACTGACACTGACATACGCTCGAGCCCCCCCGCCGAAAGCTCTCTGCAGACACTCCACACTCTTGCTCGCCCACAGCGATCAGCGATCTGTAAGAGGTGCACGCGCGCGATTGAGCAAACCGTTGCGACAATGTTGCCGTCACTTTACTTAATAATATTAACTAAACTGCGTACACCTGGCCGAAAGCTCGAAACGGTTAACGGTTAAGGTGAGCGCGCAATTGCCGCAAGCTTAGAGAGTGTCAGCGAAAGACAGAGAGAGCGAGAGCGTGGAGTAATTGGTTTCGTGTCTGGCCAACAACTGCGAAGTTCAAAAACAGCTGGAAAAGCTTTCGTACACAATTTCATTGGAAATGCGATAGTTGTCTCTTGCAATTTGAAAATTACATAGCTAATGGATATACAAAACCCAAAACAGGGTCTGCTTGGGGTATGGTATGTATGGACTGTCTACAAGGTCACACGATCCGCAAAGAAACGAGTTTGCGGCGGATTGTTTACGCTGAGCAAAGAGCTTTCGAGTTCTGCCAGAGCTTCGTGTGTGGGGTTCATAAACCTTTTGTTGGTGTGTAGAAATTGCTGATCAACTGGGAAATAGTTTCCTCCATGACTCATTATGAGTCCCAATGAAACACAATTGGAAAGACTCCGTCCGCAATATGTTGAGCTCTATCTTATCACTGGAAACTTTTACAACGAGAGCTTTGCAATTGCTGTAATCAGCATTCATTATTCAGGCCCCACTGAGGCATGAAAACCAAACAAAGCCAATTACAATTATGCCATTGATTAGATTAACCAACGTGGAATGGCTAAATGTCAACGATATAATTGATTGACACACCCACTTACATACATATAGATATCGAACAAAAGCTTTGTGGATAAGGCTAAAACAATATATGATGTATTTATGGGAAATTAATGGTGAAGTTTGCCCCCCTTTAATAGCCGCCCTTTAGCACTTTTCAATCACTGGCAGCTTCCACTGAAAATTTCTTAACGATCTGATGGCTGCCCCTCTCTGACCCCTCTGGCTGGCGTTAGCTGTCCAGACAAAAGCCAACTAATGCTCATATTTTCAGACATTTGCATTTCCAGTTCAAAAGGTTCACACAAAACAGTGTCTGAAATCAGAATTCCACACAACAATAAGTTGGGGGGCCCAACCTTCGGGTTAGATAAGATAAATGACTATAGACGCCGCCTGGCGTTGGATACACGAGTACGAGCATTGCAGGCATGAGGCACACGCCCCAGGCTGCCCGGCTGGACTCTGTTCTATACCTGCCTGTTATGTAAATTTGAGTGGCAGTTCTAGGGGATAGATATCGGCATTGAGCTATTGCAGCTTGCCATTCCGTTCAGCACACACATTTTGCAGTGGAAAAGTTTATGGAATAAGATATTCTTTTCCAAATAAATAGCTGGGCTTCCATTCAAGTCTATCAATGTCTATTCCAATGAAAGTAAAACTCTGGAATCAGATGTATGTATGTACATGTGTACGTGCCATAATTCTACCGAACTGTTCCCCTTTATTGCTATCGATATCCACTTGCACACTTTTCTTATGCCCCAAAACTGTTTATTATTGATACTTACACAGCGTTTTTGTTGCAAACTGAAGATCCAGTTGTTGTAGTTTTTTGTTCCTTCTGTCCTTTGGGTACAGTTATTTATTGTGATTCACTCTGCGGGGATTTCACAACATAAACTCACACACACACGCACACACTTGCACTAACTGAGTGGGTCAGATGAGTGCCTCGCTTATTCCCCGTTACTAATTGGTGTCGCAAGAGCAATACAATTGAGGCTCCAAAATCAATTTAAATAATATTAAAATGTTGTTAATTAATCGCACTCGCGCACACGGATACACGGACTTGCGGACAACCGAACGAGATCTGCCACACTTTGTACGCTGTTGCTATTGCTGATGTTGTTGCTTAAGTGGGGAGACGGAGACCTTCTCGAGAAACTTGAAAACTTGTTGCGCCGCAGCGACAGCACACAGCGCCAACGTTTTGCAAAATTTTGATGGAGCAAAAGCCAGGCGAACGTCAAAATATTGCAGATAGGCACGGATCGATGATGAGAGAGGGAGAGTGAGCGTCTCTCTCACTGGAAGGCAGCCAACGAACGCGCGAGTAAAAGAGAGAGTCAGCAAGCCAGAGAGTGAATGTGACACAAAGCAGAGGCAAACTAAAGAGATTTTCTAGCACGTTTTGCACCCACTGCTGCACCAACACACTTTGATTTCAATTCACTTGAATTATGTTCTTATTTATTGCACTGATTAAACTTTCTTTTAATTGAAGCCAGCGCCCTCCTTCTCCACTGTGGCTCGCGCAAGGTTTTTTTTGTCTGCTGCTCAAGTGACGTTCGACAGTTGTGCATCTCTCTCTTGCACTCAAACCAAACGAAATTACGCTCAAACCAATGAGCGAGATCTCGCTCTCGCGACACACGGAATGAGTGGAGTGAGTGAATGAGCGTGTGACTGGAAAGCAGAAAAGAGAGAAACCCAACAGCTGATCTAGCGGAGCTCAAACTGGTTTTCTCTGAACGAAACGTTGAAGTTCAAAATGTTTCGATGATGTTAAAAGTAGAACAGTTCCTGAAAAGGCACAGCTTTGGAGTTGACAGATACCAAAACCATACGTTTTTAGCGAGATCTTTTAACTATAATCTAAAGATATATAAACGGGTTTTCATTCATTGTGGCCTGAAGCGATTTTTCTTCATTTCAAAAATCTCCAAAGTTCCACAACTCCATAGAAAAAACAACTCCTCTCAAAAATGTTCTTCATATAATTGCAAATTTATTTCTATATGTATATTTATATATATCTTTTAATTCTTTTATATATATAATTTATAAATGTGTTCATTTTCTCAGAAAAAAAACCTACAAAAAATGTTTTAAAAACACAGCATAGATAAAAACATGTTGTTCTCCCCACAAATCACCGCGCTCTCTGGCAGGTGGGAAATAGGGTAGAGGATACCACATTTTGGGGGGGAATATACATACAATACAAATGTATCTACATGGGAACATACAATACAATTATTTATTGCTGTTCAATGATGCAACAACAACACGCCTACTATTGCTGAAGGAGACTTTAATGCTAAACATGCTGCTAAGCGGTAACCCTGCGCCTAATACGTACAACTAACTCTTAATTCTGGCCTAAGCATATCCTCACTTCTTTGCTTTAATTTACACAACTTAATATAACCAATCATCATATATCATTATCATATATTGTAAGTATTGTATTGTATTTTGTTTGCTTTTGCCACAGAATTTATGATACACATTATATTATTATATCGTATATGGTACTCTCTATGGTTTTCACATTCGCTTTGTTTCTTTGCATTTGCCAAAAATTGTTGATCAAAAATAGTTGAATTTTGCAGCGAGTTTCCTTGACATTCTTTCTCCGTTGCTATAATACAGATACAGATACGGATATTCTCTAAGCATTTTTGTATAGCACTATTTAAAGCTACAGCTTGTTGTGTGTGTGTGTGTTGTGTGTTTGTGTTGTGTCTGCGTTTAAACTATAATTGTACATGAAAGAACCACACCGCGCCAACAAGGATCAAAGCAGCATTTGACCATAAAGCATTCTAGCAAAAATCGTTAGCTAATCTACAAAATACACCTATAAACACATTCATCTGTATATCGGTATACATATATTATTATATGGTATATATCTTTAAATTACAATATATAAAAATATATATAGATGCGTTTATTTACTACTACCATATATATATATTTTTTATATGTATACGTACAAAAAAAATCATAAGCGTCTCGTTTACGGTTACATATTTTTGTTTGTTTTGTTTGCAAAAATTTCTGCATTTCTCTTTTGCTTTTTTATACGTTTTTCCCTTTTTGTTTTGTTTTTGACACATTTTTCTTTCCTCTCTTTCTTTCGAGCCGTCTTTGAGCCGACCCTGCCCGCTCAGGCATCCGATAGATCACTGTGGTAGGCAGTGGTGGGCGTGCTGCCGGCAACCTGCGTCTTCTGCTCATCATCCATGAGGCCATCCTCGACAAACTCGGCGGTGGCCTCGTGATGGTTCACCTGCGGCGACGAGGAGCTCTCGCCACAATTGGTGGCATACACATGTGGCCGACTGCCGCTGGGCAGCTGATTCGAGTCGTCTGTGTCCGCATCGCGAATCGAGTTGAACGCATTGCCAGAGTTGGCGTTGGGAGAGCAGGTGTCATCGTTTGGAGGATAGACGTGCCTGTGGTAGCTGCCACCGCCGCTGCCGCCACCACCGATGCTGCTGTCACCGTCCAGCTCCGCCTCCCGCACGCTGCCAAAGACGGGCGTGTGCGAGGAGCTCTTGCGCAGCGAGGCCGGTGGCGACCAGACCGTCTGGTAGAGCGGCGAGGCGAACACGTACATGTGGTTGCCGCCATACGACTCCATGTCGTAGCTGGGCTGGTAGGAGTCCGTCTCCAGGGGATTGTAGGTGGGCTGGTAGCGCGGCGTCTGCCGCAGGCTGGCCGACCCCGAGGCGCTGCCCGCATAGTGCGGCGTATCGTAGTTCTGCGACCGACTCGAGCTGCTCATGTGCAGCAGCGGCGCGTGCCCGCTGTGGCTGCCACCGGCACTGCTGCCTCCGCCGCCCATGCGATGCGCCGGCAAGGTGGCATAAATGCCACGATATGCCTCGTACGGCGTCTGCGGATAATAGGCATCGCTCCATCGGACATGATTCGGTGTGTAATCGCCTTTGGCGTACAGCTGCAAAAACCAGTGGAAAATGCGGGTTAGTAATCGATGGGGTGGAGGATTGTGGCAAAACTCACCTGAATGGGTCGACAAAAGCCCTTGTTCATGTGCCTGGGCACGCCCAAGGTGTAGCTGTGACTGAATCCCACCTCGGAGCTGAGCAAATACTCGTGGAATTTATTCGGAAAGAATTCGATTTGCTTGTAATTGTTGTAAATCTCCGGCTGCAAGGGAGAGAAGAGATTAATTTGGGGATCCTTTTCTTAGTTGACTCCCGACTTACCGTCAGATTCTTCTTCTTCTTGTAGCTGGCCCAGTTCTGGGCCTCCAAAATGAGCTTGCCCCCGGGCCGCAGCTGGTTGAACATTCGCTTGAAGGCCAGCTTGAGGCCAGCGTCGCCAAAGTTCAGGTGCATCCACTTGGTCACGGAGAGACACAGAATGAGATCGTATTGTTGCGTATCGTTGGCCATCAACGACTCGTCCTTGAGCACATAGTTCGTTTGCCGGAAGAAGACGTTCGCCGGGAACTGATTCTTGTTCGAGAGGTTCGGGGATTTTCCCGCCGGCGGCGGCAGTTGCGGCATGCCGCCGTACGTCAGCGGAAATGAGATGGGAAAGAATTCGTGCGGCTTCACCAGCAGTGCATCCAATTTGTGCTGCTGCTGCAGCTGCTCCTGATTCTGATGATTATGGTGGTGATGATGGTGATGTTGGTGGTGGTGGTGATGGTGTTGCGGATGGAGCAGCAGCTGCTGATCCTGCTGCGCCTTTCGTCGCTTCTTGCCGCGTCGCGTTTTCTTGTGCAGACTCCCGGCCGCTTCCTCCTCGTCCATGGGTTCGCTCTTTACCAGCTGCCCCGCCGTCGGCTCCTGCTTCACCTCCACCTTCACCTTCTCCTCCTTGGGTATGCGCACAAAGATGGACAGATTCCGCCGCGCGCGTCCCACTAGCTCCCGATCGATGTCGATGCCGAGAATGGTCTTTGGCGCCAGATGGCGGGCCACCGTGATGGTCATGTGGCCGACGTTGCAGCCAATGTCCAGGATGTCCTTGTTCTGGAAGAGCTCCACATGCCGCTGGAACACCTGCAGCCGCACGTCCCGGAACTCGTTCAGCTGCCGGAAGTCCACGTAGCGGTCAAAGTTGCCATAGCGATACTTCACCCCATCCGCCCGGAACTTGGGCAGCTTATGGAGCGGCGGTATCAGCGCCGGCTCCAGCATCAGCGTGGGCTCCTCCAGCTTCGGCTGCACCAGCAGCCCCGCTGCTGCTGCTGCTGTCTCCATTTCGCTGCCGCTGCTGGCCGTGGTGGCCGTGTCCGGCAGCAGGGAATCCTGCTCCCCGGCTGTATGCGACGTGGCTGCCGATGTGGTGCTCAGCGGGCTGCCCAGGCCCTGCTCCGACAAATCTGGCGTATCATCGCGTGGGATGTTCACTGTAAGCAAGCGGAAATCGGGTTTAATTAGAGGATTAAGAGGGTTGAGGCTGCGACTTACCTTCGATGAGTGGCAACTGTCTGGGCGGCTGCTCCTCTATGGGGCTGAGCACTTCCGTCTCGCTGAAGGACGTGGATCGTCGCGTGTTTGGTTTCCGTGCCCCGCTGGGCTGCAGCAAACGTGGCGGACGCTTCCATGCTCCAGGCTGTGGCACCACCGGGCTCACGATCTTGTCCATGCCATCGTGACGATGGAATTTCTGTAAAAAATGAAAAGAAAAAACTTCTTTAGATATGCGTCCATCCCGAGAGATTCTCCTCTTACCTTGCTCTTTTGAGAGTTGTTGCTTTCGCTGATTTTCCTCTTCCTGCCGCCGCCGCCTCCGCCGCTGCCGCTACCACTGCCCACGCTGGCCGCGCTGCTGCTGCCAAAGCTGAGACCTGTGCCGCCGACGCCGTAGCACGTGCTGCTTAAATCCAGGCGCAAATCCCGGCTGGCCTGTGCCCGCCTCTCGGCCAGTGTCGAGGCCACAGCCAGGGCTGCTGCCGAGGTCGACGCAGATGTTGCTGCACTCAGCAGCAGTTCTGTGGGGGCAGCCGCTGTCGCAGCGCCCTCGGACACTGCAATGGACACATGTTGCTGCTGCTGCTGTTGTTGTTTTTGTTGCTGCTGCTGCTGCTGCTGCTGTTGCTGATGTTGCTGCTGCTGCGGTGACGACGATGCAGCCGGCGGCGCTGTCGGCGATGAGAGCAGACTCATGTTGCATTCCATTTGTTCCGTTGCCGGAACAGCCGCCTCTGTGAGCGTGGGTGCCGTCATCTCTGCCGTCGCCATGGTAAGGGCCTGTGGAGAGCGCACATGCGCCTGCTGCTGGCCCATTTCCGCTGTTCCGCCCGATGCGGATGCCGGTGCGGCGGCTTCGCTCAGCAGCAAACTGATGGACGCAGCTGCGGCAGAGCCAGCGGCATTGAGTGGCGCCACTGGGGACGCAGCCGAGGAGGAGGTCCCCGCATCATCCAAGGAAACGGAAAGCGTTTCGCTGCCCTCGCCCCCATCGTCGCCTGCATGCGAGGTGTTGTTTGAGTCGAAACGTCTCCGCTTGCGGTTCTTCCGTGGCCTGTGCTGGCGGTGGTGGGCCTGCGGCTGTGCCTGCAACTTCAGGTGGCTGCCACGCGTCAGCATGCCGCCCCGCTTCATCGGCGACGTCAGCTGCTTCTCGTACTCCATCGAGTCGACGGGATCGAGCAGATGCAGCGGGTCATGGATGTTGGGCGGTATGATGACCTCCACCTTCGGGGGCGTCGTAATCGGCGACTGGCGCGGCGTCGTCGCCGGCGTGTTGTTGCTGCTCGAAGCATTCGAGGTGTTCTCGTGCTGCAGCGAGTTGAGGTTGAGGGGATCCGAGATATTGCCGCCCAGCAGGAACTTGGTGGGCGGCACAATCACCTCCTTCCGCAGCCGCTTCTCCGGCAGGAAGAACTTGGATCTTCCGCAGCAGTAGTGCACGGCATTGGCCGCCGCTGCGGCAGCTGCTGCACTGCCCGAGATGTTGCTGTTTCCGCTGAGAGAGCTGGTGTCCTTGTTACTCTGAGCATCCTTGCAGGAATTGACGCCACCACCCGTGGCATTGAGTCCACTGTTACCACCTGCCGCACCGCCTCCTCCTCCGCCGCCGCTGGTGCCATTGCATCCGGTGACCAGGCAGCACGTGTGATTGGCATTGTTTCCGGCGCACAGCACATGATGATGATGGCCCCTGAGGAGTAAAGCAAAAGGAATGGAATGAGCAAAAGGGAATGGAATGAGCAAAGGAATGGAATGGAATGAAATTCCGTTGGATTGAGGGAATTCACGTGTACCCGTATGACACTCGCTTAATTATTTATTGATTTTCTTTGCCACTTTGCTTCACTGCAGAAGCTCTTTTCTCCGCCAATTGGTTGATGTAACACAATTTAATTATTCACCAAATCCGACTCACTAAAAACTTTAAGCAAGTGTCATACCGGTACAAGTTCACCCCCATCGGATGCTCTCCATTTCGACGACTTCCGAATACCGTTACGAAACGTAACGCCACTAACCTGTGTGCCAGCATTTTCTTGTAGAGCTGCTGCTGTGACTTTAGTCCGTGCTTGTCCATCGCTCCAATAGAGATGCCATTGCCACCGCCAACACCCACCGTGCCGGCGGCAATCTGCGCCAGTCGCGTATTGTGGTGATGATGGTGTCCCCCGCCACCGCCGCTGCCGCCAGTGCCGCCGCCATGATGCGATCCACCATGATGGGCGGCCGAACCGCCGCCGCCACCGCCATGATGGTTCACATTACCGGATATTTGATTCTTGATATTCTGTATATTCTCCAGATCGGCCTTGTGGGCCGCCGCCACAGTGGGCAGCTGTCCGCCGCCACCCACAGCCGGAGGTTGCGTACCGGCCAGGCCGACGCCGCCACTTGCTCCACTGCTGCCATTGGGATGCGACTGAGCAATGCCGACACAGGCGCTGGCACTGTGTTTGCCGCTTGTCTTGTTGTGGCCCCGTTTGCTCCAGGCCTTGTTCTTGTTCTTCGGTCCCTGCTGCTGCTGCGGGGCACGGAACTGATGATGCTGCTGCTGCTGTTGCTGCTGGGGGGCTCCTGCCCCCGTTTGGGATTTGGTGGGAGGTGTGGGGGATTTGGATTTGGATTTCGCTGTTGATGTTGCAGATGTGGCCACTGTGCCACCGCCACTGCCACTACACTCTGGTTTCTGTTGTTCATGTGGTTGCTGATGGTGATGATTGTGGTGGTTCTGCTGCTGCTGCTGTTGCTGTCGCCGAGGACTGTGCTCCAAGCGGAGGGTGGGCGTCATGCTGGATCTGGTTACGCGACAATCTCCGGGACTATCGCTGAGCCTTTTATCCATCGTTTCAATGGGAAACTTCTGACATTGGTTATCCCTTTTCAATCGGGATTTTATTTTATATTTCTTTCACTTTTTATGAGTTTTAAAAATATTTTTAAATGTTTTAAATGGGTTTTCTTTTATAAAATTTTAATTTAATTTTAATGTTTGATATTTAATTTAAGTCGGATTTTATTTCGCTAATCCCGCAATAACTTTGATTTTTTAATTGTTGTATATCGAAATTCTAGAATATTTCATTGTTTTTAACACTTTTTCTATACATTTTATAGATAATTTCTATGTGGATATCTTAGTTTTCATATTGTTAATAGATTCACAATTATTTTAAGTGTATTTTCTTCTTATTTCTTTGTCTAATTTCACATAATCTCATTTCCTATTTATTTAATTGATTGCACTTCTGTTTTTTGTCTCTTTTGAGTATTTCAGTTTCAAGTTGCAGTCAAGGATCCACCTCAACCATTTTCACTTTCACAGTTGCCGATTTGCATGGAGTTTTCCATTTTCGTGGGTAGTTGCATTCAACACTCAGCATTTCATCTGAAGGATTCACCTGCAACGAAGGGCAAAACAAAATTGATGAAAATTAATTGCACAAAAATCTAATTGCTAGCAAAAACATCTCCGTCAATGAGCTTAGGGTTAAGGCTTCCCCTTGGCCGTTGGAGCTCCGTCTCTCTGGTTTCCCTCTGGCATTTTGCATTCATTATTTGCATAGCCAGAACCCAGAGGCAGAGGGAAAACTAGGGACTGCAAGAGGGACCGGGACTGGCACTGGCACTGCAACCGAAAGCAGCCCAACCATCCAACCAACCAACCAACTAACGACACAAACGAGCTTTGAAAAATTGAGTACAAACGTTGGCAGCAGGTACAACTCTCTACTCCCTGCTGCCTGCAATCCCTTTTGGGCCATGTCTAGCCTGGCATTAATATTTACATGGCAAATTGTGGACAGCACTGAGAGGCTTCTCTCGAGGCTCTTCCTCAACGGCAGCCACTCCCAGCAGTCAGTCCTTCCCCGCCACCTCCCTCCCTCCCGCACCGTTTGGCGGTTTTTGTGGGATTGCAACCAGCAACCAGGACACAGACATAGACACCATTCTGTCTCCCTCCACCCAAAAGTTCCACCCAAAGCTACGAAGAACCAACAAAAAATGCCAACAGTCGAAAACAGATTCTCGTGCAACTTGAAGAAGCAACAGAATGAAAGAGAAGCAGCAGCAAGCAGCAGAATACGAATAAAAAATGAGAGAAAACAAGTGAAGAATGAACAGCAAAAAGAAGAAGTTGCTTCCTTTTCAGTTCAGGCAAATAGCAAGGAGCAGTGGTGGGGAAAACTCTGGGTAGTAGTGGAAAACAAGTTGCATATAAATTTATTTCCCCTCATGTACGGAGTATTTGCTGCAGCAGCAGCCGGTCGCCTCCAATGAACAGCAGACAATGGCTAAAACCATATGACAGATGACAGGAAGATGCTTCCTCAAGCTTCGCTTTTAGACTGGAAATAATTTCTTAAGCAGTCCACACACAGATGCCACATTTGTGCTGCTGTGACAAGCAGCAACAAAAAACTGAGTGTAAGGAAAAGTATTTCTGTATATCTGCTGTAATGTATGTACATTTTCCTTGTTCAACACTGGAAACTGCGGTTCAACACTGGCAAGCGAGTAGTTTTCGCTGCACTTCGCTGATCCTTGACATACGCTTCTAACTCTCAGCATTTCATTTGGTAAATTCCCATCTCATTGGCATTACATTTCGTTGATTTTCCTTTGGAAATTCCTGCTTTATTTTTCTGTTTTGCTTTATTGAATTTCCCTTTCACACACACACAAAATTACAATTCCCTTTGAGAATTGAGTTGTTTATTAACGATAAATCGTGTGTGGGGTTTCAGTTACCGAGTTAATTAATTTTTGCTCTTTTCAGAGCGACAGAGACAGAGAGAGAGAGACACACAAACATATAGGAGCTCTGTCAGCCGCATCTATACCCATGGCTGGCATGCCCCTAGGGGCACCTCCTCTCTCTCTGTGCACAGTCAGCTCTCAACGAGAAGGCTATCGGAAATCAGAACAGGATTCCACTCTCTCTCTCTCTCTCTCTCTCTCTCTCTCTTTCTGTCCCTTTCTCTGACATCCGCCCAAAGGCACTTTTTATTTGCATATTTTTAGGCGCGCGAATGCGAAATGGGAACACAACACCCCACGCCTCACTCCCGCACCTCACACCGCACGGGGAGGAAAAGGTATGCCCCCAAGAAAATTTTAATTAAAATTTAAATATGCGCGCATTCTGTGCCGTGCCAAAAGGTTGCCACCTCCTGGCCCCGCCCCGTCCCGTCAACGGATGGGAAAGTGGAGCACAATGTGAAACGGAGACAGTGGCAGTGGCAGGAGTTGAAACAAAGAGGCAGCCAGGAGGCCAGAGCTCTCCCTTGAACATTTTCTGGAGTGACTTAATATAGCTAAAGAGCGTGAGAGCGAGCGAGAGAGAGAGAGGTAGTGTATACTGTACACCGGAAATTGTCAATTTTGTTTAATTTTGTCAACATTTTAATGGAGCCAACTGGTTTGTGTTTTTTTAGTTGTTTGAAATGTGATTTGCATGGAAATCAAATTAGTTCCGTTTTTCGCACTTTTCTTTGCCGCGGGAAATTGTGTTTCGAGATGATGCTCAAGGTGAGCAGTGAAGGACATGCAGGGTATGAATTGCTCCCAGCTAATTCAGTATATCCATTTGCAAGTTGTCTCTTTCCAAGGCGACACTCTTATGCCCCGTGTTCTGCTCTTAAAGACAAATTATTTCTGCTATTCCTGCGGCCTACACATGTACAGAAGTAGGCCTCATACCAGTATAAATTCTATTCTTATTTGTACTGCATATTCCCAGCGAAAGTAAGTCCCACATTTGCCATACTATAACTTATGAATTCTCACAGGGAAAGTCTTCTTTTCCATTTCCTACAGTACCCATATGTGACAGTAGGGAAAAAGCAAACATGGATAAACAAATGCTCCATGGCGGCAGGTGTTTTAAATGTGATATCGAGTCCTGAGGGAGAGCAACAAATGCCGAGCTGAATAAAGATACACAAACACAAGCACACGCATGGCAGTGGGAGAGGCAGAAGCGGAGGAGTAGAAAAACATTTGCCGCCTTTTGGGCAGAGGAAGGAGCAAGTGGCAGAGACTATGGCAGATACGAGAGCCAAGAGCCCGGAAGCAAAAGCTCGTGTTGCATATGTAATGTGCGTCATTATCAAAAGCACAGCTTAACACCTACTCGAAATGGGAGACAGAGATGGAGACGCACAGATGGAGCTGGAGCGAGAGCGAGTGACAGCCCAAGAGACAGAGTGACAGAGCAAACAGCCACAGAGCGAGAGCAAGAGCGAGAGGAAGAGAGAAGTCGGCTTGGAGCCGTTTGGGAAAACTACAGCTAAAAAGGGGGCGGAGGCTGAGGGACAGGTGGCTAATTTAATGTCAGGGTATTATGGGGATTTACGCAGACTGATGATGATGATGCTGATGATGTCGGGTGTCGGGAGGTGTGCACCGACGGGTTAAGGACTTCTTTTTTTTACCACCATATGGATAAGCTTTAAATATGAATAAACCACGAGGCGGAGGCGACGTGAACATGAACATGTGCTTGTAATATATTTCTAGTGGATTATAAATAATAAATGCATATTTATGGGGCAATCGTTGAATGAACAGCAACAAAATGAACCAGATTATGGCAGGGATAAGCGGAGGTAGCTGGTAGCTTCCCCTCTGGTATGTTCCCTGTTCCCTCAAGTAGTACTTGGTCGTAATACCCGTTTTCTTTTAATATCTCCACTTGTTCCTCTGCAGGAGTTGCCGCAAAAGATGCTTCGACATCGTTTTCCGGATTCCTTCAAGGAGTTGAATACCTTTAGTGCCCCCACATACACTCGTGGCTCTTGCCTGATGGCTGCCAACATGTCAGTGGCATCGAGCCAGTGTTACATATCCACCTACCAATTTCCTTTACACACCCACTTTTCCCATGGCAATTTCCTTGGCTTGCCCCAGTGGCCGTAGCCGTAGCCGTAGCCGTAGCCCAGCATAATGGCATCCAGCAGTGGCATCATCCGCAAAACTGTCAAAGGACTTGCCCCAACCCACGACTCACGTGTCACACAGTCACACAGATTATGAAGTTGCATAGCTGCAGATACAGCTACAGTTGTGTGTGTCTGTGTGTGTGTGTTGCAGTTGCAGTTGCACTTGGCAATCATCGACCTGATTCCCGAGCATCTCTACTGCATTTCCGTTTCCCCTTTTGCGCGCGCCAAAATGTAATTTTCCACTAATTTAAATTTAACACACATAACCCCGGGTAAAAAAAGCCAAAGAGGTAAACGGAAATTAAATTAAAGCGAACAAGAAATGTAAAAGTAATAACAAGATAAAGAGGAAGAGGAAGCACAGCAGAACAAGTTGCCAGTGGCAGAGGATGGAAAACTCCTGCCCAAAACTATTTCCTTCGACTGCCGGCACTTTGTCAGTTTTTGTCAGTTGTTCTCGGTTGAGTTCTCAGTGGATAAGTTCTGTCCACTCCCCACTCTGGCTCCGCCCTTGCATTTCCACTCTATTTCAACTTCGATGTTGCTGCCCCTGCGCTGTGTTCTCGTTGCCTTTGCACGAGTCTAGCAATAGTTTTGCCCACCCCCAAAGTAAAGAAAAAGAAAACTAAAGTACAACAAAATTACACTCTTTGTCAACTGCATTTCATGGCAAAAATCTCTCTCTCTCTCTCTCTGTCTCTAAAAAGTTCAAATCGAAAGAAAAACGAACAAGTGGCCACCAGAAAGAGAGCCAAAGCAGTGACCAAAACAGGTAAAAGAAGGAAAAGAGAGAGAGAGAGAGAGAGAGACAGATGGCTGATAATGAGAGGCTGATGATAATGGGGGATCATCATGAGGTTGTATTTCTCTTCCCATTGGCAGGGGGCAGACCACTGAAGGCGTCCACTGGACAACTGCAAAAATTTCAAGTCTAGTCAGAGGCCAGATAATCAATTATGTAAAGAGCCAACGGCAAAAGCAAGAAACAAGAAGGCAGGCAAGCAAAAGAAAGGCAACAAAAATAAAGAAAAACTTTAAAAGTCGAAAGCTGAAATACCCTGAGTCGAAGTTTTCATCGAACTTTGGATATGCTGGTGATACTTTCCAGCATAAATTTAGCTTCAAATAATAATTTTCGATTCAGATATCAATTTTCACGCTGTAAATTTGAGTTTTGTAGAGTCGCAAATGGGTTTATAATGTGATTCTAATGCGGATTACAAAGTAACAGATTATCATTTACATATCTCTGAAGTTCTTTCCCTGCTTTCAATTTATGTTACCCTCTGCGGTAAGGGTATGGGGGGAGGGGGGAATGCCAAATGCGGAACTTGCTTGTCACAGCAATAAAACGAAATAAAATGCATTCAAGAGGGAAAGAGAGAGGGAAATATCTACCTACTAATAGAGATAGCAAGCGAGTGCGAAAGAGATGCACGGACAGGGAGGACTGAGACGTTGAACAGGAGGAGCGAAGGCTGCATAATTTTGCACGGCACATTGACTGATTATGAGCGCCTCACTGAACGGTGATTTATGCACGGGGCAGGCATGGGGTTGGAAATTGAGTGATGCGGCGGTGGGGGGGCAGGCCAAAGAAGCGGTGAATAAAATTACAATGACAAATTAATGAAAATGAGCAAGGGAAAGAGCAGCGGAGGAGCTGCAGCAGCAGAGACAACGGCCGGCGCCTAGGAAATTATGGAAAATTACATGAAGAAAATCAGTGAAAGAAAATGAGTGAAGTAGGGGAGCAGAGGGGCAAGCAGGAGAGGGACAGCTTAATGTGTCGTCACGGGCTAATAATTTTTCTATGACAAAAGGTGAAAGAAAACTCGCCATGGGGCTGTGATGACAGGCCATTTCTCTGGCTAATCATAAGGAAATTATCTTTAGCTGACACTGGAAAATGGAAGATAAATTTGCCTTAAGACTTTGAAAGATAATCCTAAAGTTAAATTTCGATGGAAACATTTAAAATAAGGAAAAGTAAAAGCAAATATTGGCAGAGCTTTTGTAAATTGAATTTTGAAAAATACTTAAAAGTTTTCGGAGCCATTTCAGCTGCTAACTATTTCTTCTAAAACATCATCAAAAGTGCCTAAATGGTTCCGAATATTCATGGTACATTTAAAGCCCCTCATTGCCCCTCTCTGTATCTCTCTTTCAATGTCGCAACTGATACACTCCGTTCTCCTCTGCCGCTGCTCCCTTTTGTTCTCATTTATTCTGTCAAAGATCTTTTATATTTCTTTCTTCAAAACGAGACTGAATGGCAGAGGGGGCAACCCTAAAAATGCCCTCAACTGTAAATTTCTACAGTCAACTGACATTTTTCCTTATGTATTTCATTTTCCCTTCTCCTCTCTGGCACATTTCCTTTTCCTCCGACCGCCTTTGTGCCGTCTCCTCCTTTTTGTGTTTTTTTTTTTGCGTGTGGTGTGTTTTTTCTTTCGTTCAACTCAAACAAGCTTTTGTGTAATTTAATTGCCGAGGTCACCGAAAAGGGGGCTGCAGTGGGTTGGCTTGGGTTTCGTGTAGCAGCGAGGCATCAGTTCCATCAGTTTACTAAAAGGGTTAGTTGTTGGCCCTTTTTTTGTTGCTCGCTTGCTTGGGCTGAGGGTTGGACAGGACATCCTTGAATTTATGCACAGAATTATTTTGAATGAATAATAAGGAAGAGAACAAGCGAAAGCTGAGGCTTCAGCCAGAGTTGACAGCGTGCCGGCGGAGAGAGCGGTTTTAACCTCACAAAGGATTTTTTTTTTTTTTTTTTTTTTGAAAACAGCTTACAATGTTTGAAAAATTAATTGCAACAAGTTGAGGTTCCTCTTTGCCGCTCAAATTGTGGGGAGACACGCGAGATGCGTCACCTGCCACACAAAGAAGGTGCAGGGACAGGGACCTGTGTGCAGTGTGCTGATGCCGCAAAAAATAAAACCACTAATGCATGCAGATGCATATCTTATGATCCTTGGCCGCTTGTTTGCATCAAAATGTTGCACCCAACGACACCTCGTCTGCTTGCACCTATCGCAGCCAGCTCCCCGCTCCATGCTGCCCCACTCCACTCCGCATTACATTCTCTCTAGTGTCGCTCGAGTCAAATGTAAAAAGAGTTTTCAATGCCACTTGAATCGGAGCTTAGTTCCCCCGCCCCACGGCATCGTTTCACACTCTTGTACCACACACACACACACACACACACACAACACACAAACACAAACACATAACCATCGGCGAGGGAAAAACAGCCAGAGCGGGAGAGTGAGACAGAGGCAAAGTGGGACAAAGCAAAGCAGAGAGAGCGATGCCAAAAACAAGAACGACTGGAAGCATGGCAAGGGGTGCATGGGGGGGGGGGGGACTGTGCAAAGGAGAAGCCGAATGTGAAGAGGAAAACATAAAATCCAAAATGCAAGTTAACGTTATAAATATGTACGTAAATTCATACATACATATTTACATACATCTGTACGTATCCATACAGACATATTATGTACGGTACGGTATATGGCAATTTTCTGTGTTTGAAGCACGCTAAAGGTAAAGGGGCCACGGGCAATAGCAGGCCCCAAATTGGATTATATTTTCCAAATGGTTTCTTTCGATTCCTCACACACCCTGCACAAATGTTTGCGGCTGTTATTCTGTATGTCATTTTGTATGTTACATTTGAGAGAACTTCTTTCAAGAAGAAAAGAATAATGGGACAGCTTTATTGAGCTGAAACTTTGTACATTTTTAGTATATAGTCGGATTTCTCGTTTTGAATTAGTATAACTGCCAAATAGCTGTACCTGCCGTAAGAACAATCGGTGGAAAATGCAGATTTGTTGGGCAGAACTTAATCATTCACATTTAATCAACATCGAATGACTGTCATAGAAATATTGCATCCTCAAGCTGCCGAATGGCTCTGACAGGGTATCTACACCTTCGATATCCGAAAGCAATGCTTAATTTGTTGCTGTTGCTGTTGCCAGTCTCCCACCGCTCTCCGCTCTGCAATCTCCACTCTTCATTTGCAGTTGTTCGACTGTTGCCAGCCAGCCTACATAGTTGCTGTTGCTGTTGCTCCTCTACTCTACTCTACTCTACTCTACTCCACTCTACTCTAGCCTAGGTCTAGTTCTAGTTTTTGTGTTTTTGCTTTTCCTATTGCGTTCACCCCACTCTTCGTTCGCTTCTTGCCAACTCCAATTCTCCTCCTTGTTGCATTTAAGTTTTAAGGCCAACCAGCACCAGTCCCGCGTACTTTCTTCTTTTTTCCATGCAATTCAATTCAATCCAAAAGCGATGCCAAGTCGACTTTTCCTCTGCCAGTACATGTCTCTTGCTGTCTCCGTCTCTCTTTCTGTGTATGTGTGCGTGTGTGTCTGTGTGCTCTCCTTCCTTGTTGTTGCAAGTTTGTTTAAACAACAGTTTTTGGCTTATCCGTCTGGACTGTGCTGCTCCTCCATGGTTTGGGCATAGACCTACCTCCCTCCCCGCTCTCAGCATGCTGTTGGGGCGGGGTGTAAAGGAATAGCAATTTCGTGTACCTATTCCCCACCCCACCGCACTCCCCCTGAACTCTACTACACCGCAGAGTGGATTGCAATTGTGGAACTAGTCTGGGATTGCAATTTGAATATTTGTATGCGAAAGGGGGGGTACAGGAATGGGAGTAGAGATAGAGGCAGAGGCAGAAATGGCAACAGGGATGGGGGGACTGCTGTGGCAGAGATTGAAGTGGCCCAAAAACCTATTCATATTTGGAGAGCAAAACGTTTGAAATAAATGAGTTTGAAAGAGTGGAAGAAAGGCTTGCAAATGAAATGAATCTAAATGAGTGCCATGTGCCAAATCCTTTCCAATAGGCAAATAAATGTCTGCATAACATTCAAGATCATTATTCTGCCTTTTCCTCCTCTCTTCTCTTTGTTTCTTCTACTACTTTACTCACTCTCTCTCTCTCTCTCTTTGTCCATCTCCCTCTTCTTAAAGTTATGCTCGAACAACGGAACCATCGAAGCGACGCTTGAAATATGAAAAATGAAAACCCAAAAACAAAGTCAGGAAAAGCTGATTCGTTCGTTCATTCGTTCGGCGGGTATTTTGCCATCGCGGGGCTGAAGGTCAAATTGGTGCTCCACCCCAAACCCAGATTTCTCCCCTCTCTGTCCTGCTCTTTCTTTGTTTTTCGCTTTTTTGCTCTGTTTCTTCTGCTTAACTGATTTCTAAGGTGCTTATAATCGGTGGCGTGAGAGAGAGGGGGAGAGCGGGCGTGGTGGGCGGAGTATTATTGCTGTCGAAAACCAAACAAAGTGGAAAAATAAGTAGCAAAGAAAATTATGATATGGAATGGCAACCAACAAAAAACTAATACAAGAAAATTATACGAACAATAGTCCGCCTGAAATCGATGGTTGAGGGGGAACTCTGAAAGCAGAATCGACCCTCTATAAAACCCACCAATTACGGGGCTTAATTAAATTATATTTTAGTCTTTTTCCATTTAAGTATTTAAAAGTATTCCCAAAGCAAATACAATAAATAAAATATTCCGCCAAAAAACAAAATTGAAATCGAATTTCCCTCAACCATTCCCCGCCATTTACCATTCTCATTCCCAATTGGGCAAAAAACAAAAACATTTCGAATATGTTCAACAATATGTGAACAATTTTTATAACTTTTTCAGGCACTGTTCAAACAAACAAACACACAGACACACACACAACAAGCAAAAAACGAGAGCAACAAAGCAGCAAATATTACGGAATTTAGTGCAAATAAAATGCGGCAGATGAAAAAAATGCGACAAATAAATACAAGAAAAAGTGGATCGAGATATGCGAGAGGGAGAGCGAGATGGGTGAGTGGGTGGGAGGTGCGTAAATGCAGCAGAAAATACACATTTAATATAGGCCTCAGCAGCAGCAATGAAAGCAATTTTAAAACCATAATTCTGCTGGTTTCACTGTTCCACTGTCTCGCCGACTATCTCCCACTCCCACTGTTCCACCGTCTCCCAGCGCTGTCTGTTCGTCTGCCTGTTTGTACCTTTGTCGAACTGTCTGGCACACGTTTCACAAACAAATGAATTCGTTAAAATGTATAGTGCACATGCAAATTGCAGAGCAGCCCGGAACAGGTCTCCCGAAAGACACAAGAGAATATTAAGCAAGAGGGGAGAGTGGAGGGACAGTCGTATGGTTACAGTGGTTTATGGTTAACTGCTCGGGTTTAAATTTAAATCAAATTGTGGATAATCGTTGAACCCAGGCGGGTATCATTTACGACTGATAAATGCACAAATGGCAGAGGAACTAAAACGCCTAAAACCAAACACACACAACGAGAGTGCAGCGGGGGCGAGGGCAGAGAGAGGGAGAGGG
The DNA here is from genome assembly GCF_008121235.1 of Drosophila subobscura. Taxonomy (NCBI): domain Eukaryota; kingdom Metazoa; phylum Arthropoda; class Insecta; order Diptera; family Drosophilidae; genus Drosophila; species Drosophila subobscura. The sequence goes on along the minus strand of NC_048531.1, from coordinate 14,348,533 downwards.
AGAGCATTGTTATTTACGCTCTATTAAGCACTGAGAGAGCGAGTGCAGTTGATGGGCAAAGAGATAGAGAGACAGAGACAACGAGCGGCAGTGCAGTGGGGAAGTGGGGGGAAGGCAAAACACCAATAAAATGGAACACAAAAGACACTCGAATATCTCTGCCAATCTGTTCCAAAGTCATTCAACACCAAGGGGGGGACATTCAGCAGGGTACAACTATAGCAAATGGTACGGGTGTCAATGCTCCAATTAGGATTTGTTCCTACCATTCTACGGATCTACCCTGGCATAGGAAATGCTGATAGCGAGGGGAAACACCCATTGTCCCCACATTCATTCCCATTTACTGGTGGAAGCTTTTTGGGCGAACTAAAAGCTCTTTAGTTCGGCGCATGAATGGATCATCATCATCATCATCGTTGGCGGAGGAGACCGGTGAGAGCCTTTTATCCTGCAGCCAAAATGCATTTATGATGGCAAATCCCCTCTACCTCCCCAACGCTTCCCGATATCATTGACCCGTGTGCACACGAGATACACACACTCGTATCTCCACTCTTTTCAATTGGAGCTGCTACTCAGGGGGGTGCGGGTAGACACTTGATGAGGGTCAATGATTCACAGGGTCTGACATATTTTAACACGTGCATACATATCGTACGATTACGAGCAGAGGTACGAGTATTTGATGGATGAAACTGTGAAAATAAATAAAAGAGAACATCAGCCGAGACGCAGCTTGTGTGCTCTTTGCCGTTTGGGTATGCCTTTTGCACATAGAACAGCCCTTTAGTACAGCAGCGATGCTTCCCTTTTGTGCTCCTCTTGCTATTTTGCGCCCTTTGGCAGGTCGAGAGCAGCAGCAGCACTTCGACTTCCATCAATTTCACCCACATTTTGGCCAATTAACTTGGGCTATCATAAATCTGTTACGACCAAACTCATTGTTCATGCCACTTAATATCACCAAAGCAGAGACAGAGAACGAGACAGAGACCGAGACAGGCAGCTACAACCGGAGACAGAGACAGAGGGAGTAAGGCAGGGGCACAGAGCTCTCCGCTGCCTTCTGTAGAACCCCCCACTCCCTCATACCACAAGCACAGGCCTTTTCCTTTTGGCCTCTTTCGATTGTTTTGCTGCCTTTTATCAGCCACATCTGCGCTCCGTTGATTTTGCGTCTTTACTTTTTTGTTTTTAAAATTTATTACTCAGTTTTTATGATTTTTACGAGTATTATTAAATAATGTTGCTCTGCTGCTCGTTTGCCATTTGCCATTTGCAATATTTTTTCCGTTTGTTTTCGGGTTAAATTTCTGTGTGAAGGTCGCTGCTGCGATATAAAACTGCCCCGCCCATCCAGTGACCACCCCCAAAAAAAACAATTCACAGATGAGAGATGAATAAATTATATAAATCTGTTTACCTTTCGTTGTGGCAAATTATTGATTTTTGGATTACGGGGAAACGTTTCGTGTAATTACTCAAATGGCAGAAATCTTGTAATTGGGGAAATAATCGCCATGACAGACGAGATGGGGGGTGGCCAATGGGCAAATGGGTCAAAATGAATTCAATTGAATGGCGAGCAGGAAGGACATTGCTTGATACAGTGCCAAAGGTCAGTCGTTGGATTATTGTTGTACATTTGTGGCAGCCCTCAAAGTGCATTCAATGCAGAGGCTTTGCATAACTTTCACTGCAACCCAGAGATTCCGTAGTTGCAATTTCGTAATTACAGATCACACAATTCATGGAACAGTCTATCAATAAGGCAATCCTTCTGCCTTTTCCGGGGAAAATTGCATTATTTATGGAGAGGAAATGTTCCGAGTACGTAGTACTCCTCTTGTTGCTGTTTATTTTTGCCTGGAAATTGGATAAACCTCGAAAGTTTCGAAATTGTTTATTAACTATTTATGCCAGCCAAGAGCCAAAGCAGGAGCAAAAGCAGCCCCCTAACTAATTACCCAGCTGATTAAATTGAATTAACTTGGCCAGCAGAACACACACACACATAGGTAGAGAAACCACACATACATACATACATATGTACACACAAACACCAAGCAGCTACAAACAAACATCTATGGGAGTTGGCAATGGAAAGAGTGGAAGGCTCACACGCAGGCCATTTTGGAGTTCCTAAATTTCCTGAACTTCTGTAAAGCTCAAACACACACACAAAATAAATTCAAAGCTAATGAGCATTAAGAAAAGCTCAAAGGAATTTTCCACTTACCCTTTGCAGCAGCTAATACAAAGCTGGACAATGGGAAAACTCAGCAGGGGGCCTAAACTTTTGAATCTTTGCAATAACCGAAATTCAATTAGGAAATTGTTAATGCCATTAGCAAATCTGTTGACCGTATCCCTATCTGTTAGCCATATCAACAGTTTCCATATAATATCCAGTAAATCCATTACAAAATTGCATCTTAAAGTGGTCGAAAGTCTCTCTAAGTCATGTGTTTGGGGTATTAGGTATCAGTCAGTCGCCACGCGCACACTCCTCTCACATATCAGTGGGGGTTTGGCCTGTTTGTGCATCTTAATTAATGATGCCCAGGAATGTGTGTGTGTGTGCAGATTTAGGACCAGGCAGAAATCAAGAGACAGCACAGCACTTGGAAAGAGGAGCCACACACTCACACACCACCAAAGGCGAGTAAACATAATGCGTCCATCAGAGAGGGTGGAGCCTGGACACCCACTAATAATCCCAGCCATTGAGCAGAGCACAAGGGATGGGGCTGGGGTGTGTGGTGCTGTCTACTCACAATCTACCAATTTGTATTGTAAGCCCAATGTAAGACTATCCCTCCAACAACTTTCGCACGTCGCTGAACTATCGAATATACCAAAGCACACACACACACACATAAATATTTGCCTGTAAATGGGAGCATTTTAATTAACACAGAAGCTAGGAGCAGCAGCAGCAACCAGAGTGGAGTGTCTAGACTACGGGCTGCCCTCTAAGTAGGTGGAATATCCCCAATCCAAATCCCCTATCCTTCTACCCATCTAAATCTGGACATACCCGCACTGCAATCAGAGTATTCTTTGCTCTTCCGCTCAGATCTGTAGAGTTTTCCCCATCAGAAAGCACCAAATGAAATGTGTTTTCTTGTGTGTTCCCCCCCGTCATGCACTTTTCGTCAAAAGTTTTGCAAATGCGCTTAACTTTTTTCACCGAAAAACCGAATGAAGCAGGAAAATCCGAGGGGAATGCTAATGCCTTTCAGCGGATACGCGCCGCCATTTTGTATTGACCTTGAGTGTGGCACGAACGGGGTGAAGAGGCAACGGATGAGCTTGCATCGTTTAAAGAGTGCCACAAACCGGGGGGGATTGGACTTGGAGTGGCATTGCTGCGCGAAAACTGCTGCCGATTGAAAGGCAATGCAGCGCAAAAAGGGGATTGATGGGATTCTTGCTGATGATGATGATTTCATGTACAGTCTCGCCAACAACTGGATTTAGCAGTTCGTCTGCAGCGGCCTCAAAAAGGCCTTCAATTTGTGATTGATTTTTATGACTTCGATATGAATCGAGACCATGAAGTTGGTAAAGCAGTAACTTATCGATTTATAATCGATTTTCGATAGATTTTCATGGGGCAAGCCGCAGGGGTTCCAAAATATATTTCTATGGCTTTTTGTACACGGTTTTTCTATCCTAAACTATTGCCAAATATCAAAGTGTTCAATTTCAAAATTTACATTGTACAATTTTCGAGTCTTCTTGCCGTTCTTTATCCAATAAATAGCCCTAAACCGACTTTCATGTTGCCAGTTTTGTGCTGCAGGCAGCCAGTCAGCTGGAGCGTGCAGGGCAACTGCTGGAAACGCTTATCCAACGCCGAACAGACACACCAATTGCTATCGATGCTGGCACGAAACTGTACATGCCCCTTCGCGATTTCAGCCATGTAGGAGAGCGTCGCCACCGAGGCCATGGAGCGCAGGCAGGTCTCCAACTCCACGCCAATCTGCAGCTGATCGCTGCACTTCAGGCAATGTCCCAAATGTATGCCCGTCGCCCCAATGGTGGCCGATGACACGGAGCGTTCAGTCTCGTAGCGGCCCAGCAGCGAAACCATGGCCAAGTGTCCGCGCGGCACATTGGAGCCGCACTGGTAGGACAGCTCCGAGCCGATGGCCCAGCGGCGGGACACAGCCTGCAGAAAGTTGGCAACGATCATGCCACAGCCAGTGGCCAGTCCGGGCGAGGCCAAAGTCAGCGAGCAGCTAAAGTCCGTGCCGCGATAGTCAGCCGATGCCTGGTGCATGGCATTCTGACTGCCCGCCTGGAATTGAGCGGCTAATTTGCAGCGCAGACGCTCCGTCAACTGATGGATTATGTTGCAGTTGACATTGCCCTGTCCGTCAACATCGCCCAACAGCACGGGATAAGCTTCGCCGGGAGTGTGCGCCTGTGTGCCCACGTAGGTGCTCTGCAGACGATAGCTCGGCATTGCGTTGCCCAGCTGGATGGTGTGCGTCATCTGGAAGTGGTTGCTCAGACCCTTGTTCAGCACCACCTTGGCGCCATCGAAGCAATTCGGCTGAGTCTCACGCACCTTCCGGAACAGTTCCTCCACGCTGCCAGGATTCTCGAGGGTCTCTCTTTTGGCCAACTTCTGGTACCATGAGGGAGGGGCTGGCTGTGCTGCCCCACCACATGATGCTCCGCGAAATAAGTATTCCATTTTTGGAACAAAATATGGAAAGTGTTTGATATCAATTTGTTCAAGCTAGCAGTAAAAATTACTTTCCCAGCCAGTTGTGGTCGCAGCGAGAAGGGGAATTCAAATGAATTGAAAGTAAATGAAAAATTGACTTCCCTTTCCCAGTGACAGATCGAGAAAAAGTGTCAAAAATTGTTCAAAAGGAGTTTTCAGTTTAATTCTCGACTTCGAAATGGAATATAAATTATATTTAAATGACAAAACACAACACAAGAAACCCCAAAAACAGAAAGCGAGTGAGACAGATGGCTGGGAGGAAACCGCTATAACCACAACACGTTGCTGCCTCGGTGGTTGATGGCTCCACCTGAACGAAAATGGAGAATAATTGCACAGTGTTCCGCTCTCCACTGAGTGGCAGGCAGCACACCGCACACCGCACACCGCACACCTTCTCTCATCTTCTCTTCTTTCCGACACCTGTACCTGTGTCGCTTGTTTGGCTTCTGCCGATTCTGGTAATTATCTCAAGCAGTGGGGAGGACTTGGCAATGACTAGACACGCTTTGATGTGTGTGTAATTGATAAACTTTTGCAAGGCAGAACTGGACTCCTTTTATTGCGTTAATTTCCCCACCCCAAAAAGACCAAAAGATGAAAAAGAAAGTCATTGAAGAAAGGCGTCCAAGGACGCCGTAAATCCATAAATCATTTGGCCCCCAACTAGCCATAATTCCATTTCTTATGGATATAATTCTATTAGATGGAAACGGGCGTCCACTAAAGCTTATCCTTGGTTGTTAATCATCTTTGTCATGGGGTGAGGTGGAAAAAAATGAAATAAAATGGAAAAAAATAACGCGGGGTAAGCTTATTATCACTTTACTTATCCCAAAGTTCCCTTTTTTTAACGTTCAACACTTTGTTGCATTTTGAAAATTAAATTCCGAAGCAGTAACCAACGAGAACTCATTCGAAATGTGGTTTTTCCTTTGACTTGAGTACTTGTCATATGCAGAAAATAAGATGAAATTAAGGCGGAAAACCGCAAAAGTTTCAAAGCTGACAAATGAAAGGGAAAATAATAGAAGGAGACATAAAAATTTCGTTTCCTCTCCTTTCAAGCAGTGGCCAAGCAGGGGTAAGCCTCTCCTTTCAAGCAGTAGACAAGCAGTAAGTTCACTCCACACTTAATCAATCAAGCAGTGAGCAAGCAGTGAGAGGCTACTATCACGTCCAGTCACGCTTGACCATTCATGTTTTCCCTCTCTTCCCTCGCAACAATGTGTGCCCGTGTGTGTGGGCGCTATTAATTTTGCTCATTTAACTAACGGAACATATTAAATGCACGCGCTCTACGCTAGAGGGAGCCACAAATGGCAGTGGTCGGCGGAAAGGGAGGGAAGGGAGGCAACGCCTCATTAATGGCACGCCATTTCCATGCGTCTCAACACGGATTTCCCACCATTCCACCTTCGGATCCACTACTTCTCGACTTCTTTTAAAGGTAAGTTCCTTAAATGGAGCCCTTGCCCTGCCCCCATCCCACCATTCCCTGCCCTTTCCGTTATACTCCCGCTGCTGCTCTCCCTCGCTCTCCCTCTTCCCGCTGTTTCTGCACTCCCAATCTTGCCGTTATACTCCCGCTGCTGCTCTCCTTCGCTCTCCCTCTTCACGCTGTTTCTGCACTCCCAGTCTTGCCGTTATACTCCCGCTGCTGCTCTCTTCCTGCACTCTTTGCTCTTCATCGTCGATATTTATGTTCCCTCAGAATTTATTAGCTTTTGGAGTTGGATATTTATGGGGCAAATGAGTGTAAGCGAGAAATTGGGAAAATTGACCATGGGAAATTGACTGAACGTGAGGCGCAACATGGGCCAGAGGGCGCTCGGCTCCTATGGCTCCAGTGGCAAGGCCATATCAGTGTGTTTGGTGGTAGGTGGGGTAATAAAACTCCGAGTAATGGCAACTTTACTTCATAAAATGCTGTCACACAAGTGTTTGTCAAGTGCTGCCCGAGCATTGGTCCAGTCAAGGGCGGGAACAGGCACAGGGAGCGGCACAACAGCCGCTTAAAGACACTTAAAGATATAAGCGAAATGCCATACAGATAGAAGAGAGAGGAATTGAAAAACAAAAACCATGCCCAACATTTTTCCCAACATTTTGCTGACTAAAAAGGTTTTTATTTTGTTTTCCCCCTCAAAAGTTTATGTCCAACTAAAAGCTGTTTTCCGGGCGCACAACTTTTTGTGTTTGCTTTACGTTCGTTTCGTTACATTTCCATTTCCGCCTCAATAATTGACAACTTTTCAGTTAATCAGCAATAATATGAATTATAAAGTTGCACAAACTTTATCCCCCGCCACAGCTTTGCGATGATCAGCCATGGAGCGGGGGGTTGGTTGTGTGTCGCTCGTGTCCTTCCACACACACAGGTGGTGGAATCGTTAACATAACTTTTAGCTACTTACAGGAAAATCCGATTAAACTTGCGGATTATTCTGTGTATGTGCCTATCAAGGCGCTGCCTGGATCTACCTTTTGCCAGGACCACCACATATTACACACAGACTTAATACACTTTTGGCCCAGAATCAGAGTCAGGAAAGCAAAAGTCAAAAGCAACTTCATTTTCCCCAAGAAAACGCACTAAACAAACTTTTCCTCCCCACTAGGGTCTACGCCTTGTCTCTCCCTCTCTCACTCTATGTAGTATACATATGTATGTACATATAGGTATATCTACATTTCTGTATATGTACATATACATATTCATGTATAAAAAAAGCCTCATTGACTCGACAATACAGCAACAACAGAATCCAAACTTTTGCTACAAGTTTTCAGCTCTAGCTCTATGGCAGGAGAGAGAGGAAGAGGGACAGGGCGAGGAACAGAGAGAGGGACATGAAATGGAACAGGGAGAAGCACAGGGAGAGGAACACATTGAGTGGGTGGGTGGCTTGAGGGGTACATGGAATAGAGCTGCTCGTTGGAAAAGTTACTAAGAAAATATGTCTACACTTGCCGACGACATCCGCTTTCCGTTTTCGGAGACGTCAGAGCAGGAGACTCAACGCAGCGTTGCGGCCAAAAGCGTGTCAGGAGCATGAAGGGGAAACAATAAGTGAAGGGTGGCAGGAAGGGCAGGGCAGGGTGCGGAGTGCCGCAACAGGAGGTGTAAGTAGCGGCGGAGACCCGTTGTTACAAAAGCTAATAAACGCACAGGCAAACCACTGAGAGAAAGCAATCACAGGCGAAGACTTAAAGAAAATCATACAAAATCTTTACATTTTCTTGCAGTGTAGAAAAACTCTTTTGTGCGTGTGTGCGTATGTGTGTGTATGTGTGTGTGTATTTTGGGTTCGTTCGCAGGACACACGCATTCATTGTGTCTCATTTGCGAGTGGGGCAGGGCAACATTGAACGCAAATGGCGCAAATTCAAATTACAAACCAACAATTTCCGCAAAATGTTACTCTCCTGCCGCCACACACTCTGCCTGCCCCTCCAATTGTGCTGCCACACACACCCACACACACACACACTCTTTGTTTCCTCTCATGTACCGTTAATTGCATGTTGTATGAGTGGGTGGGTTGATGGGTGGCCGCCCGAAAAGTATTGCTGGTTCTGCCACTCGCATTAAACGGGAATATCCCCTTTTATTTATTTGCTTCTTTCATGTTTTTTGCTCTTGATTTTATGTTGATTTCAACATTATTTGTTGCACCAACCAATTGTGCCAAAAATTGCAGTTAAAAGATACACAACAAAATGTATGCCTTGAAATCAGGCAGAAATAAATGATAAATACATTTTCCTGTTTTTCTTTCCGACTCGTTTCTCTCCCTGCTCCCCTGCTGTACCGTGAACCTGTTTATTTGGCTTTTCTCTTGGCATTTCTTTTGCCTTTTTTCCGAAGCAATCTCAAGTGCTTCACCTGCTCTCTCCCTCTTCCACACAGACACAAACAGAGACAGAGACAGAAACAGACAATCAGGGTTACAGCAGGGAAGACGGTAAGACGACAGACGATACCATAAATGGTATTTCATTATCAAATAAATTCACAAGAGAAGTGAAGATCCTTCTACAAAATCGAAATCAATAACCGCCTCTTGCAACACCTCCTCGTCCTCTCCCACTTCCGCTCTGTCTGTCTCTCTGTCTGTATGTTCGCATAAGCCGCTTTGGCCGCTTCCTCTGTGGTATGCTCTCCCCCCGTTCCGTTTAAAGAGTGGAAAAAATGAAACCCAATAGGGCGCAAGTGTATGAAAAAATTTACATTAATTTCAATATGCCACAGGAAAAAATGAAATTGCTAGAGACAAGGGTAGAAGTTGATCGACGGCAAGTTACCCTTCTTTAACCCAACTTTCCAAATATGCAGAAAGATAAGTTCAAGGTCTCATACAGATGCAAATTTATAACTGTTATACAAAGGCATACACTGTTATACTCGAGCAAATATTTTTCCCGAATAAGCGGCTGTCCATAGAGACTGTTATACAAACTGTTATATGGATGCACAAACTGTTCTACTGGTGCATAAAATGTTTTATGGTTTATAACCTTTAATCCGTTTCAATATTCCCACACGCTTCTTTTTATTGCCATAAATAATTTCATTGCTATGCAATTGTTATAAAACATAGAAAAAATCTGCTGCTGTCATGCATAATCGTTACTCTTTATGATGTGGTTACATAATAGTCCACATAACCAATCCCCCCCTTGGCAGACCACAACAGGGCAAACCAGTGGGCATCGCAGCTAAACAGAGAAAAACAAGCCAAGGAACAATTTCTCATCTTCATTTCCATAGTAAAAAAGCCAACCTCGAAATTTGCATGGATCCGACATGCTCCTCAGATTGGTCGGCCCCTAGCCCTAGCCCGGGCACCCCCCTCCACCTACCAAAAATGAGAGAAGTGAACTGTGGATAGTCTCCCCTCCCCATTCGTCTGTCTGCCCGCTGGTATCGTTGTTATTCCTGTTGTTGCTGCTGTTGCTGCTGTGTCTGTTACAGAAAATTACGAATAGGCCTGTAAACAATGGATGTGTGTGCTGTGTTGTTGTTGCTGTTGCTGTGCACAACATGAACGTAATGCACATTGAGGAGCTGTAGCTGGAGCAGAATCGAAGGTAGAGGGGAAAAGGCTAGGGCCCCACAGACCCCAGACCCCCACGAGCTACGGGGACAGCATGTCTAACGCGTTGCTTGACTGTGCCAATTTTGGAGGGTTGACGGTTCGTTCGTTATTTTTTTTGTTTTTTTCTGGTTCTGCTTGTTGTCGGTAGTTGAAGGGCAAAGCAGAGTTTGTGTTTTTTTTTTGCACAATTTTCCCTGTGATTCGTTGTTGTTTTCTTCGTTTTCTTTGCCATCCCATGCATACGCAGCACAGCGCACAGTTGTTATGGAAAATAAATTGGCTGAGCTTATTTGGTGGCACAGGTTGCTCTGATGGTAGCGAAATATGACAAGGACGAGGACGAGCAGGAGTCTGGTAAAGAGGCGACAGACCAAATAATAGAAAAACAAACTCTGAGCAAATTGAACCGTTAAAGCTTCCACTATCTACACACTTTTCCTCTATATACAATTTTCAATCAACATTATTTCCCCCTTAACCTTGACATTAACACACACTCCGTGTACATATTGCAGGCCTACAGCTGCCACCGCCACCCCTCTGTGCGGCCCTTTCCAAGGTGTGACAGGCCGACAGTCGCCTGTCTGACTGGCAAATCCCAAATAGACTTTATAATTGGGCAGGGGCAAGTCTTTTTCCTCACGAAATATCTTGGCTTGTACGTTCCTGGCTTTAGAAATGCCGACGGCATTTACTTTTCAGCTCCCACTTCCTATCTTTCTGTATCTCCCCCCTCTGCCGCTCTATTTTGTTTGGAGTGTGTCGTCTCGTGCCATTTTATTGTTTGCTTTTAGTTAAATCATTTCCTCGCGGGCGTTTTTTTTTATTCTTTCTTATTTGTTGGATTTTTATTAGAGCGCCACATGAATGCTTTTCGGTCCTCCGCCCATCCCATTGTGCCACGGGGCTTCTAGCTGCAGCTCATTCTGTTTGCATTTTTGATTTCCTTGCATATTTTCACATTGTTTGCTATGGCATTGCATTTCACAGAAAGACATGAACAGAGAGGGGCGGACAATGGGAGACAGTGCTCGACTCGTCTTTGTGTATTTTGCATATTTTGGCACCCAACGACACAGCAACACCAAGAACAGCAGGAGCAAAACATTTTGAGGTCTTCAATTAAACAAGAGCTTTTTAAATCGATATTTTGGGGCAGACAGACCGTCAGACAGACACACACACACAGTTGGAGAGTCCCTCGCATGGAGAAAATCTCTTGAAATATTTGGAAATATCCTATAGCTGACATTAAATGTTTTCCCCCGCAGCTATCCGATTTTCCACAGGCTCACACACATACACAGAAAATCAACACAGGAGGAGATTTCGTGGCCAGTTTTGGGTTACAGTTTTCCTGCAGTTTTCATTTTATTTATTTACTTTACCACATTTATTATTTTGAAAAATTGCCTTGTCTGAAAATCCCTCAAAGCCTTGTTTTAAGCCATTTAAATGCAGGGGGGGGGAGGTCAAATGTTGAGGGGTTTTATGTTATTTTTGATTTAACAAGCTCACAAAAACTGACGATCAAAAGTATTCAATTCAATTATATTTAGTTTCAATGAGCGAAAATAACTGAAAGATTTAATCTCTTGCAAATTTTGTGCTCAAATCAACTTAATTACAGCCTGTTGGCTGCACACAGGGGATGTAAAATATTTGATATCTCATATCAAGGGAATCTGTACAAAATTTCCTATTTTTCCTGCCCATTGGTTTTCGTCTATTGCTGGAAAAGTTGCTCTGTACCATTCGGTTTGGGTTTGTGTCATTTTCCTTCATCTTCTACTATTACTCCGTCTGCGTTTATTTTCCCTGCTCCTTTTCTGCTTTTGCTGTTTTTTGTGTGTTTCTTGGTTTTTGTTGTTGTTGTTGTATTTTTTCTCCTTTATTTTTTTTGTTTTGTTTAATTGACTTGAAAACCAGTTTTATTTGTTTGCAAGCAGCAAAAAAGGCAGCAGCAGGCCGCAGCAGCAACAAGCATTAAAAGCAAATATAAATTGTGTGCCGCACTGCTTGTTGGGGCTGCATGTCTCCTGCTTCGTTGTATACCCTCGAACACACTTCCATCCGAATTTCGTTGGGAAAAGTTTATTTAGCTGGTCCCTCTTTCCCTCTCTCAGTATCTAAGCTACCTTACTTTTTATCTGTCTGCTTCGTTTGAGATCTATTCATCAATAAAGTCCACAAACCATATCGCATTTCAAAGGGTATCAAAGTTTCGATAAAGTTTGCCACGCCATCTCGCCGCTGTTACCTCTTTTTCGTGGCGCACACATACACACAAACATATACACAGCCACAGATAGAGAGTGAGAGAGTGGGGCTGAGCGAGAGTTGGTTGGCTGCGCTCTTTTTTCTTATCATAATGCGATTATTTTTGGGCTGCGTATAAAAATAAAAGTATGGAACTTTTATGTGTGTGTCGGCCACTCTCTTCCTCTGCCCCTTTCTATGACCGACTGTGGTCTGTCTGTCTGCTGCTGTGTGCACGTGTGTGTGTGTGAGTGTGATGGTAGCGTGAGGCGCGCCAGCTCAAAAGTTAGCGGAGCTTTAAACTCGTTATTGCCCGTGTGTGTCGCTAAGCAGCTTCATTCTTCTCTCCATCATTCTTCTCTCTCCTGAACATTCTACACACTCCCTAGCTCTCTCTCGCTCTCACCCCTACAATGATGCTGAGAGTCTGCTCTGTTCTTGTTTTTCGGACCCTTCCCTCTGCCATGCCTTATTTTGTTCGGTTCTTTAATGTTGCTTTTAATTAGAAATTAGTTCTGCTTCATTCAAATTGTTTTTGTTGAATGTGCAAAATGCTGCTGCTCCTAGAAAAGAGAGAAAGGGATGGAAGCTGCTAGACGGAGAGGCGAGCAGTATCTGCTAGAGAGAGATATTAGACAGCCGTCGCTTTGGACATTTGTTGTGATTAATTAAGGCACCATAATTTGATTTTATTTTTTACACTTAGTGTTTCCCACTTTTTTATCGCAAGAATTTTTTCCCTTTTTTGTTTTGTTTGTTGCACATGGAGCGTGCGTCAAATGCGCTCGCCATGTCTAATTTATGCAAATTTAATTGCCGCCAGACATTTTAATGAAATTGAAATGGGCCTCCACCACCAGCCACCACTCTTGTGATGGGGGTAAGCAGGGCATTGGGGCAAGATGGAGGGGAGCGTGTTCATCGTGGGGGCGTTGCCTGGTTGGTAATTTTTGTATAATTCCAGATTCTGGGCCACAGATTGCAAATTATTGAGGTCAGAACGCCTTGATTGGAGCAAACTTGGGCACATTTTTTTAGCAACGTTTAATTAGCGATAATTCAACGATTACAATAGTTTCACAGAGTTTCTTGCCCATTACAGACAATTATTTTAATCTTTAAAGTTAGCCAACGTTGAAATTCTGCGAGTCTAGTGATTAACAATAATTGTAAAATCATAAAAAAACACAATTCAATTAGCTGGAAAAGCATCGATTATGTATAATAGATTGGGAAATTGTTTTGCGCTCATCGAGAGCGGAAAACGTGGGAATTTTCGAAAAATAATGCTGGAAACAATGGTTCTCACTCTCTGATCAACTTTAGCAACGTTGTGAAATTGTTTACTTAGTTTAATTTCTCAACAAAAGCATTCCATAGTGTGTACAAAGTTTTACAACTTTCAACGCAGCAGGAAATTCTGTTTCATAAAGTTAGGCAATGTTGCCCGACCAATTAGGGAACCGTTTCAATAGTTAGTTATGCATTTATTTGATTGTTGTGAAATTTGGCAACGTTGCTTACCCGCTAGGATCATCAAACATGACAACTTGACCTGTGAAGTTTGGCAACGGTGCCGACCAAATGACTGTACAGTGTACACAGATCGTTGGCTTACAAATTATTCTCCTTTGCATTTCGCTTTCCCGTTCGGCACTCAATAGGCAATTATTTTGACCTCTGAAGTTTGACTGCGTTGCAAGGGGCAAAAGTAGACTCTACTCTGCACATTTCACCTTTGAAGTGTGGCAACAGTGCAACTGCGAATGACTTCGGAGATCACTTAACAGACAAATTATTTGCACCTTCCGTCGCCCCTTCGCCATAACAGCTACCACTACAAAGCAATGCCAACTCCCAAGGGGCTCGTCACCTGGCCCACCACAGGCATCCAATCCTCATGACTGGCACATTAGGATTTAATCACTAATTAAATATCAGTTAAGATATAAGCCATGTCCATCCGTCCATTCATCTGGGGCGGATTCACGGCATCGCCTCACACTCCCACACACACACACACACACACACACGCACACGGCAGAAGAGCGGAAGAAGAGGGGAATCTTGCCAATTTCATTTTAAAATGCTTTAATTTTCCTGCCTTAATTATTTTCCCGCACTCAACGTCTCTCTCTCGCTCTCTTTCTTCGCTATTGATAAATATTTCTTGCTGTTATTTATAGGATTTCCTTTTGTTGTTGTTGCCGCTCCGTCGTCCGTTTCATTTCACTACGTTTTATTTCTCGCACAGTGGTTCACACACATACAAAATGGTTCTCATGGAATTGAACACCAATTAGTCGCACTTTCCATACTCTCTACACACTGTGCGCGCGTTCTCTGCGTGCAAATGTCGTTGCAAAGAGGAAGAAGAAGAAGAGCATACGCTAAACATCTTTAATTGTTGTTGTTGTGCGCTATTTGAACTCGCTCTCTCTCACACACACCCACACAAACACACACACTCTTTACTGCATTTTTCGACACTTGCAAGGGAGTGAAAAGTCACTTTTTAAATTTTATTGCGGTTAATACTTACAAATATATTTTTACGTTTTGAATTATCCACAATCGCTATCTGTTGTTTAAATATTTGTTTAAATTCTGCATCAGTTTTAGTCACTTTGTTTACGCACCACTAATCTCTGCTTTCGGCTGTAGCGTTTTGCCGTCGGCGTTTCGGTTTTTTCAATTTATTTTCTCGCTGGTTTTTACGTTATTCCGTAGATAATATTTCCGTGGGATCGAACGAATTCACTCAAAAATTGAACAATAATCCTCCGCAGTTTCATAGCGTCACGTTCGTTTGTTTTTTTTCGAGTGGGGTTTGGGCGGCAAGGCCGTTTCTGTAGAAAAAATATATGGCCCGGACACAAGTTGCTAGAAACATGCTGACGGCAGGGTAGAAAACAAAGTATGGACACCAGGCAGAACGGATCAGAAAAGTCAACGCTGGCAAGCCAAATTCCACCGTAGCTCGTAACATGCCATGTTTTTACTCAAATATGCGCTTTAAGTGTGAGTTTTATGTTGCTGACTCATGCGGCTAAAATAAAATAAAACCGGTTGTGGTGTGCAAGATTCAAATCGTCCGCAAGGTATGTGGACAGAAGAATGGAGAACATAGAAAACGCCTAGCAACAGTCAAGAAGAAGCTCTACCTCGTTATCTATACATTCCCTGCCAACGCCGTCTAGCAACATGCGGATGTTTCTTTGGCAACATTTCCGACTAAAACCGAGAGAGCGTGGAACATGTGACTGAACGACCGACAGAGCGACCGACTGAACGACTGACTGACTGTGAGATATGAAACGCTTTTGTTGTTTTGGCTGTCGGAACGTCAGTCGGACTGTCTGTCTGTCTCGCTTACTCGCCGGCCCGCCGACTGTCTCACGCTCTTGCTCTTGCTCTTCTCTCGAGCGAACAAACATGTCGGGCACACATTTCTGTGTGTGTGTATGTGCGTGTCGTGTATTGCGCCATCGCCAAGTTGATTTTCTGGCCCCCGCGTGCATCTGTATGTGTGCATGGACGTGTACGTGCACGGCTGCGGCTCTGGCTGCTGTTTATATGTATGAATGTGTTCCGTGCACATTTTCGTTTGTTTATAGTTTTTCAGTTTTTTTTTTCGATAGGGAAGGTATCATCACTCTTTGAATCATTACGAGCTAAAGGTTAGCTTTAAATTTACAGAGTTTAAATGTTCCAGTATTCAAGGTGCGCTACTTAAACTGTGCACATTCCCGCTATATTCGCTTGTATAGTATTCGCATAAGCTATTCCCAGACTCCATAGAGACGTACGCTGGACTTCTAAGGGTATTCAAAGTACGTTTCTTTGCTCTTCAGCTTTTCGCTTTCCCCAGGTTTATGTTTTTCATTGCGTTTGATTGTTTTAAATTGAGATTTGTGTGCCAAAAGCGGCGCTGCAGCCGCGCAGTTGTCATTCCTCTTTGTTGTTGTTGCAGCGTGGACTGGACGGTGTGCAACATACGAAAATGTATAATAAATTGTGGCCACAGGAGTAATCTACGAACTTTTTCGGTCTACGCGTTGGGTATTTTTCGTTCTATCTGCTGGTTATTTCCATTTTTGTTGTCTTTTGCGTGTGACAAAATTAATTGGTTTTTTTGTCTGAATGGGGGTGCCCACGGCACTATTGGAGCAGCGGGGTTTGTGGTAATGGAGCAAAAGTTTCTGATTAGCTTTCTTGTTCCGGACACTTCACGGCAATCGGCGGCCATTTGGCATGGCTCTCATAAATTACGTACTAACCCAATTAGGGATCGTCTAATTTCGTTATGGTGCGCGTACACGTCAAAGCGCGGAGTAAGTCCGTGTGTGGATGAGGGGAGCAATGCACCCATTGAAGTTGTAGGAGCTAGAACCACCAAGTGAAGTGCGGCAACCATGGTGGGGCTTGAGACGGTGTATTCAATGGCAGAAGAGCCGCCGAGCCCCTCCCCCCATTCAATAATTATTTTTATCATTTGTTGGTTCTACTGTTTTTGGGTGTGAAGAAGTTTGGCAACGAGGCCGGAGGGGTGATGCTCGATGACCTTTGACGAAACCCAAATGCTTTTAGCCCCAAGGTCGATCTGCCCTGCATAACAATTGAGTGTGGGGCAACTCCATTCATGTTTGTTTGTATATCTTTATGGATAGACCGCAATTGTGCCGCAAGCTGCATCCACAATGAACGATAAATGTAATAGAGACACACAGAGAGAGACGCCTCACACACGCACACACACGATCATATTATTGCCTTAATCAAAGAGAACAAAATTGATTGCATTCTCGACAAGCCGAACGAAGAACGATAAGCGAAGCAAATGGCGACAATCCATAAAGATATGTTCCCTCCCCCCCACCAACAACAAAACCCAACGAAAGGGGAAGACTAAAAGCTTCAAGGGCCGAGTCTATTGATACCCTTGGCACGTCATCGTTCCCATGGCAGCTATGCAACCCTTTTGAAATTTCAAATCTGTGATCAAAACCATAATACCCTGTGCAATCATAACAATAACCGCAGCATATACAACCAGAGAGAGAGAGAGCCGAGTCGAGTGGTATAAAAAATAGAGAAGAGAAAGAGGAATTGCAGGCAAAACTATAAATAGCGAAATAATGTGATAAGCGCGCACACATGAAAGCGACAAGCGGTATTGTGCCCATTACATTACCACATGGGTAGTGAAGAAGGTACAACTGTGAAGGGGGGTGAGTGGGGAGAGTGTAGCAGCGACGACGACAAGTGCCGGGATATCCAGGACGATGCAATGCAGAGATGCCCAACGTTAACGTCGCTGCCAACGCCGACGCATGCAGGGATGCAAACGAATGCGAACAAAGCGAATAGAACTCGACGTACTCGGTCTCTCTCTTACTCTCTATCCCCATCTCGCCTTCGCTGCCGAACATACCCAGAGCATAGCAGAATTTATCGTTGTCAAGCTATCGCCACATACTCGACAACGACTTTGCACGAGGGGAACGGGCCAACGGCCGGCATCAGCGGGGGACGTTCTTTGCCAACTGCACAGTGGTCACAGATTGATGTACTCCAGTCGTATTTCCACTTGATTGGAGAGCAATTTTCTGTTTCCACTGTCGTAGAAGTTTTCCTCACTCCAAAACCACCCGCTGTTCTTTCTTGTTGTGTTTTGTGGCTACGTTTTTCACAATATTTCCGAGCCGGTGCAGCCACTGTGCGAGTTTTCGTTGGTATTCTGTGTGCTTTTTGCGGAATTGGAAATTCGTGTTGTTTCGGAGAGTGGCTAAACTCTCAAAAAAAAAATGCCCGAACTAGTCAGCGTCAGTGAGTGAACCTGAACTAGGGATGCAAAAATAATTAGTTTTTGCTTTTCCGTATAGTCCATATCACGATATTGCAATGGGTTCCACTGTTCCCCGCTTTCCCACTGATAATTTCTGCTCATATTTCCAGAGGGCCTTTCTGTCTGTCCGTTTGTCGGTTCGCCCATGGTAGAATTACTAATAGGTAACGGATTCACCACAGTGCTTCTCATTCGAGGCCGGTAAATCTTGTCAGTCGTTTGCCAAACGTCGACGAAAGAGGTTGTGTAGCGCACGAATTTTTTCATTGTCTTCTTCTTCTTTTTCTTCATTGCTTACGAATGAAGGCGTAAGCGGAAGACAATGAAATTAAGTACTGAACATGCAAGTACTTTTTTATTTTGGATGTATTTTTTATTATTAGAAATGAAAATGTCTGCAAAATATTGTTTGCTGTGCCGATCCAAAACTTTGCATGGAAGTATTTTAGCTCCATTATTTAGCTCATTTATTATCGAACATCTTTTCTTTGCTGTCAGCAGAAACAATAAAAACGAAGAGTGCAGAACGTAAAACGTTTGCTATCTGCTAGAGAGAGATAGCTTGCCTCTCTGAGAGCTGAGAGAGCGTGGTGAATAAGCTTATGGGCCTGCACTCAGCTGACGACGTTACCTATTAGTAATTCTACCATGGGTTCGCCTTTCGGTGTGTCGGTCTTTCTGTCTGTCTCTTTCTAGCTACATAGTTTCACTTCCAGTCGGAGAGCTTGCTTCGGTAGCTGGCAACATTGTTGTTGCTCTCTTGAGTGGTGCGGTCTGTGGTTGTTGTGTTTGCTGTTGTCAATTTTTTTAGATAATAAAAACTAACAAGTTGTGTTTATTAGTTAACAAAAGCAAACGGCAAAGTGGCAACAGGTTCGTTGACCAGCAGCCATCGCATCGACACATTCAACGTCATGAACATCGAAGAGCCGAGAGCCGGAGGAGTAGACAGCGCTACGCAAAAAAAAAGTAAAACCAAATGCATTGCTGCTTGTTTGTGTTTGTGTGTGTGTTTTTTGCGATAGTAAAAATAGTAGAAATTAAAAAAATCTCATGCTCCCGTGTGCTTCTCATTGTCTCTGCTATGCTATGCTGCCTCTTCTTCGGTATCAAGGTCAGATTGTTGGTATTTTAGTGAGTGCAATTTCGAGCCAAATAAATTCGCATAGAGCTCTGCCCGGCACTAATGAGAGTCGCTGGCAGAGGCAGTGACAACACAACAGCGACAGCAACATGGCCCGTGGCCAGAGGCGGCTGGGCAGCGACGCGGGCAGAGAGCGGTGACAGATGCACTAACGTGGATTAAAAATGTGCAAAAGGCAAACACAAAAGATTGCGGGACTTAAACAAAAGCAACGACAGCAGGAGAGTAGGGGAGAGAAACACAGGGAAGCGCAGCAGAAGCAACAGAAATACAAGAAGAACAGAAACAATGGCACAGCAAATGTCTCTCTCTCTCTCTTTCTCTTCCACTATCTCTCTTTTGCTGGGCTGTCTTAATCTCCCCAAAGTGTGTTTAAATAAGGTGAATCATGACCAAAGCGCGCTCACAAGATGAGTGTGTGTATGATAGTATTGCAGAGAGTGGAAAACTAAAAGCAGAAAGCAATGGATCACGTCACCCCAAATTAATATGCCTGCTCTCGCTATGCAAATGAAAGGAAATGGAACAGAGGTAAATTTCGAGTGAGTTTCGTGGAGCAAGCAGAAAAATAACACTAGCGAAATTAAGCAGATAAATTATACAGAAATATGTACACACATTCTTTGGGGGTGTGTATTTGTGTGTTCGACTTATTGATTGCTTGTTAAAAATGTTAATTAATTTATCTATGAGCTGGCCACGGTAATTAAATTGAGCGTTAGGCAAACATGACAACTGGAAAGAGTATTCCCTCCCACACATTCATATGCACAAAATCTGTATTTCTGTACACAGTGACACTTGCCTTAAAAAAACACCCATGACCAGAGTCAGAATTTAAAATATAGACACAAATCATCAATGAAATTTTCAAACTGAATTTGTCATCACTTTCATGTGCTGTCATATTTGGTGACTAATTGAGCTCGAATGTTCCATTATAGAGTGTTTAACCTGTACAATATAATAAATGTCCCACAAACAGTCCGTCAAAGTCCCAAAGGGGAAATTAAACGGTGTTTCTTTGCTGATAGCTGCTCTACTCAGTATTTTCCTTTTTATGCTGGGGGTATTATGTTTTCGAACTTACGTAAGAATAGGGCCTGAAAGGGTATCAATAACTTCGGCACCTGAAGATAGCAATCCTTTCTTTTATTTGAAATATCAAGTGCTTGTGGCTATTTTGGAACTGACATCGAACCATTTTCGATAAGATTTATAAAGTGGTCGTTACAAGTTGAATATTAATAGTATCCCAAGTGGATAAGACTCCGCCAAGTCAAGGTCGTGAAGGGGCCAGTTATGGCACCATCGATCGATCAAATGCGCAGTTTCTGTGACTCTGTGTGAGTAAAATTTTAATTGAGTCGAGCTGGAAAGATGTACAGCTTAAATCGCATAAGAAATTCACAAAAAATAAGAGAGAAAAGAGAAATACACAATGTAAAATATCAACCACAACGTCAACGGCAACGCATAAAAATGCAAATGAATACAAATACAACAAGCAAGAATGGTATATTCAGCAACTCGCCTAGCATATACCCTACACTTTACCCTGTAAACTGATTATTAAACTAAGATGCATAATATAAATGAGGAAGCAGCAAAAATGGTGTCAACAATACACGAAGGCTGATCCAAAACCCTTCATCTGGTAAGGATCATCATACCCGTCTTAACCCACGCGTACCCTGTAAAAACGCTAGGCAGCTTTGCTCCGTATATGTATGTACTTTTGTACGTGTGGGAGCGGGAGCCCACCCTATTTGTGTGTGTGCATAAGTGAGTAGTGGAGCTAGCAGCTGAGTGAGTGGAGGAGAGGAGCACTGAGCACGTCGTCAAGCCGCTGCCGGGGTCGGCTTCTGCTTCGGCGTCACAGTCGACGCAGTCAAATGTCATTTTCCATTGCAATTCAATGTGTGTATGTTTTTATGTATGGATGTGGATGCATATGCAGAGCATACATGAAGTACACGCTCTCCACATCCTCAGAGAAACATTTATAGGCATGACACACACACAAAAACACAATTGTACTGAAGAAGCTGTCGCAAAAAATGTGAAAAATGTAAAGCAAAATTCGAAATTCTTTTGCATATAAATTCGTATTTTTAGTCGCCTCCTCTCCCACAAGCCATACGCCTCTGCCAACAACGCGAGGCAGAGTTGAAACCTATGGTGACGTCGCTGCTTTTCATTCAGTTTTTACATTTTCTTTAGTTCTGTTTTGTTTTCCTCAACTTTTGCACGGCTTTGTTTTCGCTTTGGTTTTCTTGGTCTCCTTTTTTATGCTTTTGACTCATTCGAAGAGTCTTTTTCGCTGTTTTGACTTTTTTAGCATAATTTATGCTCGGAAATGTTGTTGATGTCATGAGCAACAAAACGGGACTTAATGCAAAACTTGACAAATTAACATATGTACATATAGGGAAACTCTCTTGCCCTGGGGGGTGAAGAGCGACTAAACTGTTTTCAGTGTTAAATAATTTAGAGTACATCCAACATGAGCCCGCTTTGTAACTGTAGTTAAGACAACCCACATCAGAAGAGAGAGGCGCTCAGTAGAACAGAAGAGAATATTGAGCTCATGGAAATGAAACGGGATAGTGGGAGAATGAAATAGGAATTGTCAGATGCAGAAGATACCCCAGTCGTAAGGACCAGTGGCACACAGCAGGACTCAGGGCATAACATTTTTCCTCTCTTTATTGGCATCCGGAAGCCCGTGAAATATTTAGCAATAAAAAACAAGAAACAAAAACTTTTCATCTTGAAATATAATACCGTACAGTGGGAGAGGGGGAACAAATGGGACAGGAGGAGAGGACACGCACATAATGCGTGTGCGTGGGTCACATTCTCATACCTGCTAAAATACACATGTTGAAAATATTAGTAGAAACGGGAGTACCAGCAGTCGAACCTAACCAAAAAAAAAATTCCTTTTTATAGCGCTCTGCCAGCATTTTCCGGCTGATAAGAAGTGGGTGAGGAGTAGCAGGGCGCCTGAGAGTGAGTAATTCTCATGTATGCCAGTTAAAAGGGAGGAAGGGGGGGTCAGGGGGATACATACATAGATATTGGCATAAAGCGAAGAAGTAATCGTGGACATACATAAATTCTCTCGTTTTTTCTCTCTATTTCTCTATCATCTTTCCTTCTTTTTCTTGTTTAGTTTTACTTGATTTATGACTAGCACAAATACTAACAACCACACACACATCCATATAGGGAGACAGAAATCGAAGCTTATTGATAGCCGCGTTGTGGCAATAAAAACAAGAACAACAGACTGCATTTTGTTCGTCGAATCTGCTGATACCCTTGCATTTGGCTGTGCTGCTATGGTTGAATAAATACAATATACCCTTGGACCCCCTCCATGGGTAATGGGCACCAAAAAGTGAAGGCGTACTGACTCTGGGCGTGGCTTTTGTGAAGATGCTGACAGAAATGTTTTGTGGGCGTGTGAGTACGCTGTGCGTGGCCCTGTGTGTGTGAGTGATACGATAGAAAAAACAACAAAAATATATGCCATGTTTATGTTTGGCACTTGTTTATAGCCAAGAAAACTGACAAAAGCAGATGACGAAACAAAATAAAATCGGATTGGGGCAGCATCCGAGATTGCAATACCCTATCAGATTTCAGATTCAATTCATACCCTTTAGAATGGTTTTCTTGAATGAGTTCTGGTCAGAATCATCACCAAATTGGATCATTTTCTCATTCTCTTTGAGCATAAAACACGGGAAATACCCTTTACAGTTGGTCCACCACAGTTCCGATTAGGGTATTCCGCTATTTCACATGATTTACCAATTGTCTCTAGTTTGGCATCAAACAAAGTTTGGTCTTTCACTCTTTTTTTGTATTTTTCTCGTTATTGCAAAGAGACCCAAAAGGAGGTCAGTAAATTGAGCTGGAACAGCCGAAGGGGATGGAGACGGGCAGCTGAGAGAAGCGCTCTGCTAATGCTTGTCTGATGTTAAATGACATTAAAGAGCGAAACGAAACCAAAGCCATTGACATCGTGTCACATGAGGGGGGTAAGCAGAATGAGATGCGCCCATCAGCCGATGCACAAGCAAACAGACTGAGAGAGGGGCAGAGCAAGAGAGAGGCACACTTAGGCACCTAAAAAAAAACTGTACTGTATGAAAGAGTTACGTGCCAAAGCCTTGCCAAAGCATGGGGTTGGGTGGAAGCCGAGGGTAAAGAGCGCGTGACTTGAAGGCAAATGGAACACAAAAAAATCTCAAAGGCAAAGCCAGAAAAAGTATGAGACGAGAGCACGGAGCAGCCTGTCAATGGCAAGAAGAGAGCAGGGCGGCTTAATGAGGATAACTTCTAAGGCCGCTTAGGAGTGGGTGTAGTGTAGGGGAATGGGAAAATATGCTAACGCCAGGAGGTGAGGAGGTCAGCAGCGTGGAGCACCTTTTGCCCAAAAAGCAACAAGCAAATAAACAAGAAACAAAGACAAAGCAGTCGCCATGCAAATAAAACTAAACAAACAAAAACAATTGGAGCAAAAACAGCAGCAAACGCAGCAGCAACAACATCAAAAGTAAACAAGAGAGGAGAGGAAAGAGACGTTTTGGGACGTCGAGGCATTGGATACCCTTTGGCAGCTATCCCATGATATTAATTAGTACTAGAAACAGACAGACGCAGACGGCTACATCGAATCGAATCCAGAATGTGAACAGTTTTAAAGTCTTAAAATTGCGCCTTCCTTCATTATGTTTTTAACATTCAATCATAATCGTGATACCCTTATTTGCCGAAGGGTACAATAAACAAAACTTCAAATGAAGACAGCACTGCGGGTGGGAAGGGGCAAAAGTGTGCGCATAATGGAAAAAAATGTACGAACAACGCTAACAAGCAAAGCGGCAACAACACCAACAGCAACAACAAGAAAGTCGCTTTAAACGTGGCCTCTGAAATTTTTGTTTCATTTGCCAAATTGTTTCACACACACAGCCGCACACCAGCACGAGCGTGAGAGTAAACTCGAAGAGAGAACGCGAGAGAGAGCGAAGCCAACAGTTTCAACGTTTTTTTTGTTGTTCCATGCGTGAGCTTGTTGGCGGCATCCTCTTTCCACTGCCCCACATCCCAGCAGACGTCTCTTTCGCTCCCACTTCTGTCGCCCCACTGACTTCGCACTTGGTGCTAGAGGAGCTTAGCATGGGGCACGGCACCGTTATGCTTAAACGCAATGTGCTTGTGTGTCTCCCTCTATCTTTCGCTGTTCCCTCCCCCCAAAAGCCACCTGCTGGGGATGCAGCACACACCCGCAAGTGCAGCACATGCTTGAGTACGACCACGCACAGTGGGCATACATATGGAATCCGAAATATATTTTTGGATGAAAAGTTAATTTATTACAAATAGCCAATGGATAAAACCATCTCTTACCATTTCCATTTATTATTGAATTTTTACATTGAACAACTGATGTCCAGCCACTGTGCGCAATTGTAACTGCCGTTGTTTCCATGTCCACCCGCCCAAGGCGTCCGCCCTCTGCTGATGATTTTCTTACATCTTACTTATTCATCTTGTTCCCCTTCTTTTATTCACGTAGCCTTTTTGCTTTGTAATTATTGTCATTACGTCATAAGCAGGCAGAACAGAACTGCGACGCGCAATGCAAGACGCCAAACCACGCACCCTTCGCCCTTCTTACAAACACAACACCACCCTACATAAAGCATCTCTATAGCTCTCTCTCTTTCTATCACCCTGGACCCCAGTCCCCATCAGCCAAACACATCTTTCTCACTTTACGGCTTTAAGGCCCCCTTTTTCTCTCTCTTTCGTTTTGTTTTGATTTGCCATGGCTTTTAATTTGGCGCGGACGGTACTTTCAAGGTACATTACGGAGAAGGTAAGTCAGTGCCTTCATATTCAGGTACCAGAGAATGAGAAATGGGAAAGATTGAAGAGAAGGGGCAGAGAAAGATCAACAGCCAGTGACGACTTTTGACGACTCTTTCTCGCTTATTTTAATGTGCATTTAAATGTTTGCTTTTACGTAATAATTCGCTGCTTTTTATTGTTAGAACATGCCATGAATGTCTAATAGGAAAACGATTTCGCAGGCATGCAAAAAAAAAGAGAGCCCGGCAATTAACTTTTAACATCTAGAGAGAGAGAGAGAGTGAGAGCAACGCAAGTGACGCGTAAAATTGTTCAAATTGAACTTGAAAAGAGAGATGGCATGCATTTTGCTATCCAATTGAGAGCGGACGTCAACTGAGAAATGCAATTAAAATCACCAACAAAAAGGAAGAGCACAAATCACTCTCACTTTTGTATATGCTCTAGCTCCCTCCCTCACCCGCTAAAACGGAACTTATGCGAAGAGTGTGATAATGTGTGTGTGTGGCACTGAAGCGGCGTGCGCAACAACAACAACAAGAAAACAGCTGAGCGGGAACGCACACACAAACACACCCCCACATAGACTCCACACAAATACATATGTACGAGCATTGGTGCTTTTAGCTTAATTAACTAAAACAAAAAAAAACACTTATGAGAGAGACTGTAACTTACCGCTTAGTGGCGGCTCTCAGCGCTCTCTTTGTATCAAAAATTTATCAGAGTTGCTTGTAATTAACGGAACTCGTTAGCACTTTTCACTGTTAATTTATTTTAAAATTTAGTCAGAGTTCACATTTTTATCGTAAAAAGCCGCACAGACATTTTTTCACCGCGAATAATCCGCAACGCGTGTGGCTCCAACAATAAAAAATGTCTACTGGGGCTCCAAGCCCCAAATTGTTCGTGGCGTGTCTCAATTTCCAAAACCGCCGGGTGTGCCATGATGCGTATGGAGTTATCTTTACCCTGTTTGCTGTATTTACGCTTAAAAATATGTTTGCCAGCTTCGCCAGAAACAAAGCGATTTGGAAATTGAGAAAATTATGAGTTTTTGCTTTGAAATTTCCGATCATTTTAATCATGATGGAGAATATTCAGAAATAATGGCCACCGAGATTACTGTGCGTTATAATCTCATCAACTTGACAATATTCTATCCCTCTAGGGTATCAAGCGCCATCGATAGTATCGATAGCTATGCGCAGAAGAAATCACGCAGACTTCATGTAAAGTACCAATAGAGGGCGGTGTAACAGCAATGTACGACGATTGCAATGATGCGATTATTGCCTACCATTTGTCATCTGCACCTATATTCTGATTTGTCAAGTTTAATTATCACAATTTTCTTTATTTTGATATCAACTTCCATTTCTATATTTTTGCAAGAATATACATATATTTGCAAGCCAACATTATCGATACATTCATATATCGATAATGTAACATCTCTAATACGGACGAAAAATTCCAATATTGTTCCTGTAATTGGATTAAATCAACGAGAAAATGCTGTAACTGGGTGAAAAAGAAGCGTTACACCTACACAACACACACGGAAACAGAGAGCGCACAGCCCAGAAGAGAACTCTCCAGCAGCGACAATTGTCCAAGCGGATGGCCAACCGCACTATGCGAAGCAACACGACCAAAGTCGAAGCCCTGATCGAGAGCTGTCGCAGCGAGGGCAAATGGCAGCGCGTCATCGATCTGACGGACGAACTGAAAACGGGCTCGCCCCACAATGGTGAGTGAACTCCAGAGTATCTCTATGGATATACTATTCAATGTCCACCCCCACAGAATGCCTGGCCAACTTTTTGGTGGGTGAGGCACGACTGGAGAGCTACCTGGAGGAGAATGCCTTGGTCGCCGAGTCCAACTTTGGCCGCGCCAAGACGGGCCTCTCCGAGGCGCGACGCTACTTGAATCTGGCACTCGGAGAGAGTGGCCAAAAGGCGGGCATAGCCTTGGATGCGTACTTGCTGCTGGCCAAACTTAGCTTCGCTTGCGGCGAGTACGAGCCAAGTCTGGAGAACTTTGTCAAGGCAGAGCTGAACACGCTGGCCGAAAAGGAGCTAACATTGTAAGTGGATTGCACTGTGTGGATCCACTGATAAAGCAAAACTAAATCATCTTTCTTCGTTTACAGACGCAGCCTCAAGATTCTGGCCGAGTCGTATGCCATCAAGGGCCTGTGCCTGGAGCAGCAGACATCCAAGCCATCGTCCAAGTTCAAGAAGGCCGAAAAGGACACGGAAATGGTGAGTGATTGCCAGACATTCGTCAAAGGGTTCGCTAAAGCAATTCCACATCCATTTCCAGATAAGCTGTTTCGAGCGCGCCTCGGACTTGGGTCTGCTGTATCTGCAGGAATACGATATTGTGAGTGGCAGCAGCAGCTCGAACAACTCCACGGCCGGCTCCACGCTCAATGTGAACGCCAGTGTGCAGCAGTCGAACAGCAGCTTTGCCATCAGCAGCACCATCCCCGCCAGCAATGCGGCATCCCACGAGGTGAATCGTCGCATGGGCGCCATTCTGGAGACGGCGCTGCAGCGTGCGCCCATCGTGCTGATCAAAACGGGCAAACTGCAGGAGGCCGTGGAGCGGTATCGCATTATGCTCAATGCCATCGAGACGAGGGCCACGCAATCGTTGCGTCTGACGCTAACCCGCCAGCTGGCTGAGGTTTTGCTGCGCGGTGTTTCGGGCACCATTTACGCTCCGCCGTTTACCAGCAAATCGGGCGGCAGTACGCTGCGTGGTGGCGCCTCCAAGAAGCTGTGGAAGCCGCGCAAGTACCAAGCGCGCCAGCAGTTCTCGCCACGCAACCAGCAGGAGGAGGTGATCCTGCTGCTGCTCATCGCCGAAGCGCTGGCCGTGCGCGACACTGTGCTCTCGCAGAGTCCCGAATTCAAGCAGGCACGCCAGCACGCCATGGGCAATGTAACGGCCGTCTACGATCTGCTAACGCTGGCCACAGTACGCTGGGGTCTCGTCCAGCTGCTCAACGAGTCCTTCGAGAAGGCGCTCAAGTTCAGCTTCGGCGAGCAGCACGTCTGGCGACAGTACGGCCTCAGTCTGATGGCCGCCGAAAAGCATGCACATGCGCTGCGTGTGCTGCAGGAATCGATAAAGCTAACGCCCAGCGATCCGCTGCCCTGCCTGCTAGCCTCTCGGCTGTGCTACGAGAGCCTGGAGACGGTCAAACAGGGACTGGACTACGCCCAGCAAGCGCTCAAGCGGGAGCACAAGGGTGAGTAAAGGAATTTCTAATTGATTTATAATTTATTCGCGTCTTTGCTGCAGGTTTGCGTCCCTCGCGTAGCCAACTGTTTGTGGGCATTGGGCAGCAGCAGCTGGCGATTCAATCGAATCTGCGCAGCGATCGCGATGCCTGCCACAAGCTGGCCCTGGAGGCACTCGAGCGGGCTGTGCAGAACGATGGCAACGATCACCTGGCGGAGTACTATCTGTCGCTGCAGTATGCGCTGCTCAATCAGCTGCCCGAGGCACTGGCCCACATTCGCTTTGCGCTGGCACTGCGCATGGAGCATGCCCCGTGCCTGCATCTGTTCGCCCTGCTGCTGACTGCATCGCGACGTCCGCGTGAGGCTTTGGGCGTGGTGGAGGATGCGCTGCACGAGTTCCCGGACAATCTGCAGCTGCTGCATGTCAAGGCACACCTGCAGCTGCATCTGGAGGATGCGGAAACGGCGCTGGCCACCGTGCAGCACATGCTGGCCGTTTGGCGTGAGGTGTACGAGGCGCAACTAGCCGGCGAGGAGGAGAAGCACTCCGACACAAAGAGTGGCGTGCACATGGTGCACTCATCCCAAATGTCCGACAAGGATTCAAGTAAGTTTGGGGCAACCCTTCAGCCTTTGTCTGCCACTTGCATCTGAAACAATTATCATGATAAACTCTACTAACGTCTGTGTCCCACATATATATGTCCTATCCCCGATCTTCTGCGGAATGTGTCTCTATATCTTGTATATACCCAAAACAAAATCCAAACAATCCAAACAAAAACAAAAACACTCCAATAATTGTAAGTTTCCGACATAGGACAATGCTGTGAAGGCCCTGCTCTGATATCATGATTAACGGGCAGGTCCCTCCACACATATTCCTCGTACTTTTGCTACTCCGTTTTCAATATCTTTTTGATCGCCACACCACACACCTTTTTGCCTGCTACTCTGTTAGTTCTTTGACATTTTTTGAGCAATCTTTTTGCCTGTTTTGTGTCTTGCTTTTCCTCACAAACTCTCACAACTGTTCCATTTCTTTGTTGCTTTTGCCTTATCGTTTGTATGCCATTTATATAATGTTTAAATCTTAAAGATTCCGTGTATGCGGCTTCGCTGGCTGCAGTTTCGCGCGTGGAGCAGGCTTTGAGCGAGGCGGCCAGCTCGTTGAGTTCGTTCACGCAGCGCCCGGGACCACGCCGGCCCTGGATGCTGCAAATTGAGGTGAGTTTTGCAGTACCTTTTTGGTTCCTTAACTAAACCTCCTTTGTCTCTTTTCCTTGCAGATTTGGCTGCTGCTGGCGGATGTCTATCTGCGCATTGAACAGCCCAATGAGGCGCTCAACTGCATACACGAGGCCTCGCAGATTTATCCGCTCTCCCATCAAATTATGTATATGGTAAGGCCAGAGCCTGCGGCACGTTTCAGATCTACTTTTTATCTCATCTGTTCTCCCTTTTGCAGCGCGGTCAGGTGCATGTCTACCTGGAGCAGTGGCGTGATGCCAAGCAATGTTACCTCAATGCTGTGGCCGCCAATCCCAATCACACGGAGGCACTGCGTGCCCTCGGCGAAACCCACCTGATCTTGGGTGAGCCACGGCTGGCCGAGAAGATGCTCAAAGATGCAGCCAAACTGGATCCAAATTGTCCACGTATTTGGTGCGTAAACAAAAGATTTGTCCCTCTATATTCCACTCATTGTTTCGCACATCCCTTAGGTTTGCTTTGGGCAAGGTTATGGAATCGTTGGGTGATTTCTATGCTGCAGCGGATTGTTTTGCCACATCACTGCAGTTGGAGCCATCGTGCCCGGTGCTGCCATTTACCTCCATTCCACTGGTCTTTGAGTAGAGCCACTGGCAACCTCTGGTACTTCCCCTTCGTTTCGTTTTGTAGAAGATTCAACCTCGACTAACCTCAAAAAGTGAACAGCAATATTAATTACTTAAAAGTCTCTATATAAGCCCCCCCACAAAAACGCAGTCTGGCAGTAATTGTTATTAATATTTGTATTATTTAATAGTTTTTCTTAATTTTTGCTTAGTTTTTTGCTTAATTTTCGTATTTTTTTGGTCAGTATTACAATTTTTCGTGTAATTAATGAAGTTTGGAGATCGGTGTCGGTGTCGGTGTCTGTGTGTGCGTATTTGTGTGTGTAAATTATTAGCTAGCTAACAAAATGTTCCAAGTTGTTGTATATACAAATATCTAACTATTTAATGTTAACTATTTAACTTCTGTAATAATCTTTACCCGGTTCTAAATGCGCATTAGAAAGTGGAGTTTAATCCTTTTTTAATCATTTTTCTGTTGTTTAAATTCTGTCTTTTTCCACCTAATTTATTTCCCTGCAATGTTAACTAATGAATAATAATTTGTTTATAAATTAAATCCTAGTTCTAGCCGAATTTAAAGTTTAAACAAAAATATATGCAAAGAACCTTAAAACTGAGTGAAGGGAAAACTAACTTTTGGCCCACAACTTCTGCCTCTGCCTCTGCCTCTGCCACTGCCTTTGTCCTTGTTTTCTACACTCCTTTCCGCAGACCTTTCACTTTTCGCATTAGCTAATTGACGTTGGTAATTTCCGCATTCTGTTGGAGGCCAGAAACTAGACAGAAATATCACCCCAAAGAACCTCTAAAACTGTCAGAAAGGGGGCTGGGGCGGTGCCTGTCCTGTGTTTAGGGGTGGGCTATCGTTGCCCGTGGCAACTGTGGCTTTTGCCCCAATCAATAGAAAAGTCAACAAGCAAGTCGGAAATGTCGACGCAGAGCGAATGGCACAGGAATTTGGGTTGATTACGTTCTAGCATCGAAATAAATTCCCTGTTTAGAGTGTGGCCTCATTGGGCGAGGACTGAGAGCAGTAAACTAACCCATGGGCCACTAGAAGGAGCAGCAGAAGGAGCAGCAGCGACAGTGGAAGAATGACCCCAAAGCGTAAGCGTCGCGGACGCAGCGAGTCTCGGGCCAAGAGCAAAGCCAAGCTGCAGGCAGAGCATCTGCAGCTGCTGCAGGAACTGGAGTTGGCCGACAGCTGCTGTGACATTTGCCACTGCGATTGCTACAGCGCACACAGCAGCAGCGGCAGTGCGAGTGGACAGCAGAAGGAGCACAACGAGGAGCTGCAGCAGTTGGATCAGGACATACAGGCTCTGGAGCACTTGCAGCGCAGGGAGAGTGCCCGAACGCGTGCAACATCCGCAGGCAGGAGGAGCCACAGCAGTCAGCGGCAACGAAGTGCTTCCAGATCCCCCACTGAGGTGAAGTCTCAGAGCAGACGCGGTTCCGCGGAGTGCCAGCCGCGTGCCTCGACTTCAGGCAGGAGTCGAAGGTCCAAGAGCGCCGGCAGCCAGAGGAGCGACTCCAGGCAGGAGCAGCCAAGGCAGGAGCAGGTGGAGGCAAAGCCGCAGCCAAGACAGCGACGCGGCGCACAAAGGGATTGCAAGATGCTGCAGGTGAGTCCGAGGAATGTCTCTAGGGAGTACCCAAAACTACATCCATTCTCCCCTTCCCAGCACTTTCTGGCACCTCTCTGCGATGCCCCTGCTCTCTCCATCCATGGCAGAGGCAAATCCAAGTCGCAGGAGAACATGGCCCTGGTGCCGCTCGCCCAGGCACAGGCGCAGCACAAACGCAGCGATGGCAAGTCCCTGTGCGCCTCCATGGCCAGCCTGTGCCTGGCGCCCACCGTGCGTGCGGCCTACCAGCAGATCCCAGACCACGACCAGAAGATACTCAACCGCATGGCCGTGAAGCGGAGCCAGCAGGCGGCGGACAAGGAGCATGCCTGGCTGGCGCGCAAGTACTGGGAGAACGAGCGCCTGGAGCGGCAGCTGCTCAAGGTCGAGCAGGTGGAGGAGTACAAGCGGGCGGTGCATGACAAACAGTTCCAGGACTACCTCATGACCAAGGCCCGCCTGCAGGCACTGGCCGAGCGCGATCTGGCGGAGCTGCGGCGCCTGCGTGGCGCTCTCGATGCCAAGGATGCGGCGGCCAAGCAGCGACTCGCCTCCATGCGACTGGAGCGGGATATGACGCTCTGCCAGCGGCGCTGCGAGGAGCTGCGTCGCAGCGAGGCCGTCACCGTGCACCAGGAGGAGCAGTACCTGGACTCCACGCTGCGCAAGCGTGACATTTGCATGCGTCTCAGCCAGCGGCTGCGTCGTGCCGATGAGCTGCGCGGCCAGCTGCTGGAGGCGTACCTGCGGCGTCTACAGCACGACAACTACGTGGAGCAGGCCCAACACGAGGAGCACTGGCGCGAGCGTCAGCATCTGGAGCGCCTGAAGCAGCAGCAACTCAAGGAGGACATTCAGCGCAAGCGCAGCCAATCCCAGCGCTTTGTGGAGGGTCGGCAGCGCCGGCAGGAGGCGCGCTTCCGCACGGCCAAGATCTCAGCGAGCCTCAGGGAGCTGGTGCGTTCGTCGGTCACTCCTGAGGGTGGCGCTGCAGCAGCTGTGGGGCCGGATCAGCAGGCGCTCAACTCGTATGCCCAGCAGCAGGTGCAATTGGGGCGTTTGCTCTTTGAGCGTTGAGGCTAGGGATGGAGGCTTAGTGGGGGGCATTGTTGTTGATTTTTGTGTAAATAAATTGTATTACAAGTTGAGCAAGGGTAGAGGGAAGGGCACGCAGAAGATTGGGCTTAGACTTAGCGCAGTTTGTGGCTTGATAGCCGCACCAAAGACTCGCTAAATAAGCAGCAGAATCGGTTCTTCAGGCATGTAAATAGGTGCACAGACACTCTCCTTAATCTCTGCCACATTTATCTGCATAAGTAGCCAGCCATCATTCTCATCTGGCATCGTTTCATATCAGTTTCTGTCTTTCATTGACCCGAGCATAACAATTTTGGAAGCAGCAATTCAGCAGATTTATAAGTACAAAGAACTCGGCAAACAATGCGCGAATCGTACATCAATCCCAAGCAGGCTGAATGATAACAAAAGAAAAGGTACGGGAGTCGCGTCAGATGTGTTGGGTTTCCATTATTTATGTAGAAGTGTAAGTACTCTTTAAGCGAGAGTGTAAACCCCACCCAGAAACTACAGAACAGAGAGAACACGTTCGCAGACAGAGCCACAGATGATCCCCAGATCAGCAGAACACAAAGAAAAAGACAAAAAGCCTTGATTGGGTCACTGTCTCGGACTGGCGCACGTTTTCGACAGGGGGCTAAGCACACACACACCCACACCCACACACACACACACTCCACGAGGTGTGAGTAAACGCATTAAGGAAATGCCAACCAACCCACAAAGGCTGGAGAGACGAAGGTTATCATCAACGCTGCGCATCCCGCTGGACTGTGAGTAATTTTACATTCCATAAATCTCCGACCTAGGCCATCCTCCCATTCCATTCCATGCGGTCACTTCCACGAGTGTGAGCTTTGTCTTTTTTTTGCTTTTATCAAACTTAATTAGATTAACACTTTAAGTACCCTTTTTTGTTTTTTGCGTGGTCCAGCAACACTCAAGTGCATAATTGTGAGCGTTTCGTAATTGAAGCCACATTGAAGCTGGGGGGCAAGTCTTCGCCGCACTGCGAAGGGGAATTGGATCTGCCTGGTGGGTCTGCTGTGGATCTGGGGGCTGTTTGGAGGCTCTGTATGGTGGAACTGCAGTGTGTGTCAGACAGTGAGGCGTTTGTAATGAGGCGATACCAGAGATCAGTACTCGGATCAGTGATCAAAGCAGTAGCCCCTCCATTGGTGACTCTAAAACGCAGAAATGTGAATCCCATACAAGATTTCCAACCCTTTTCTGTTGCTAATTTGCACAGCAAATCTGCCTTTTGTGGAACGTGCTGGAAGTGCTCGTTGAAACATTTTTACTTGCGCTTTTTTTTATTCTTTCCTTTCTTTTCTAATACAATCTAGCACTGAATCGATTCGACCCTTTGGCCGGCCTCCGTTCGCTCTATCTCTATCGCCCTCGCCGCCGGCTAAGTTTTTAACGATTTGTGTACATATTTGATTGTTGTATTTATTGGTTGTCGACTCAGACACATGAACAGACAGAGGGAGAGATGTTGATAAGAGCCCTAGATGGATGGATGGGTTTCATAAGACCCTGGGACATTAGTCTGGAATGTTGAATCCTTTGTTAAATATTTGAGAAAAATGTAGAGAAAGAAACGAGATAGTGGAGCGGGTTTCGGGAGGGTTTTTTGACTCTCTTTGCTCTCGCCTTTGCCGTGTGATTTCTATCCCTTTTTGTTTGTTTATTGCTTCGTTCTTTGATCAACTTTATTTGCCGTATTTATTGCTCTATTATTTATCTCGACTTTATCAATTTATTCTACACCTTACACACTATTATTAATCTTTATGCTATCATTTCTAAGCGCTCTACTTATTATTAGCTTTTTGTTTTGGTTTGGATTCTCCTCCAACGTTTTTTTTTTTGCACCGATTTCTATTTCAGTTTATTTTGTTTTTTGGGTTTTTGATTTGATTTTTTTTTATGATTTTCTGGCGCTTTCACCTCGTACCCCAAGCAAGCCCCTGTCTCAGTCTCGAACCCAGTGTGTCGTTTGGCAATCATGCAGCAAAAATCCACACACGCGAAACCGAACAAAAAATAAAAAACAAAAAAATGTTTGCGGCTCTTGCGACATTGAAACGAGCGGCGGCGGCGGCGGCGATAAGCGATGGGATGGGGGCAACAATGTTTGCCAAATCTCAGAGATTGTGCAATGTCTAAACCGCGCGTAATACTTGATCCAGGCCAGGCCAGGCCCTGGACCCGGAACCCCCAAAAAACTGCCCCGACCGCGCCACTCTCAACTCTCAATGGCCTCCATCTCCAGCTGCGCCTCGATGATGTCCGCATGCTGGCGCACCATATGATTGTTGAGATTGCCGACACTCTGGTAGCACTTGTCGCAGTAGTCGCAGCCATAGGGCTTCTCGCCCGTGTGCACCAGGATGTGGGAGCTGAGATGGCCGCGCGTGAAGAACGATTTGTCGCAGCGATCGCACTTGAAGGGTCGCTCCATGTGCGGATCATGGGAGCGCATGTGTGTCCGCAGATCCGACTTGGTGGGCCACGTCTTGGTGCACTTGGAGCACGCGAAGATCCGCGGCTTCGACTCCCCCGTGTGGGTGCGCACGTGGGAGCTCAGTTGGGTGCGCAGCACAAAGGACTTGTCGCAGTGGTCGCAGCTGAAGGGCCGCTCCGTGGAGTGCACCGACTTCACGTGATACCGCAGGCTGTGGCGACTCGCGAAGCTCTTGTGGCACTCGTCGCACTGGTACAGCAGCTCCCCCATGCCGTGCACCGCAATCATGTGCAGTTTCAGCTGGAAATTTCGCGTGAATTTCTTCTCGCACTCGGTGCAGGGATGCAGGGACCGCGGCGAGCCAGGGGAGCGCACGGCAGTTGGGGCGGATTTCGGTCGCTTACGCCGGGGCATGGCCTTGGGTTTGGGCTTGATCAGGGGCTTCTCCGCCTCTGGTTCGCTGAGCGGTGGCGTCATGGACAGCAGCTCGAGCTGCTCGTTTGCTGAGGGAATTTCCAGTTGCAGCAGCGCAACGCCGCTGTCCGTGTCGGGCTGATGCAGCGGCGTGTTCAGCGGTCCAGCATCGGCCACCCAGAGCAAAGGCGCCTCGTAAGCACTCTCCAGGCTCTCGTGGAAGTCCAGGGTATCTACAGCAGAGAGCGAACACACCAATCAGTCCATCCGTCACCGCCAAAACTCTCCCAAGAACTCACCAAAATCCACAGTTTCCAGCATGGGCGCCACATGTGCCACCGGTTTGCCCTGCTGCACCGGCAGCATTGTCTCCTCGAGGCTGCCCACCTCACGCTCCAGACACTCGAGCACATCGTCCAGGGCGAGCGCATCGCCGGCGGCCACCGTGTGCTGCCACTGCTCGTGGCGCGTGCGCAGCACCAGCTCCGAGTGCTCGCATTCGCGTTGAAAGTTGCGGGCATCGTGCAGCCGACGCAGGCACAGGTCGCAGATGACATCGGTGAGGCCGTCGCCGGCATCCAGCCGCAGAGTGGGCGCCAGCGCCTGCAGCTCTGCGTGGAGCTGCCCGTCGTGGATGTGGCGGTAGAGCGGCGGCTGCTCCAGCAGGCAGCAGCGGCAGATCAGCGGTTGCTTCAGCAGCGAGAACATAATACTTGGAGCGCGTCTGCTCGGCTCGCCGGTTGCGGGACGTCTGAGTGCTGAAGTGCGGATCAGGCCCAAGCCCAAGCCCAGGCCCAGGCCCAGGTCCGTTCCCGGTGATCCCTATCAGGGCAGGCGCACCGATAGCCCTTGGCTTAAGCGATAAGGCGCTGCGGCGGCGTCGCCATGGCTGTGGATGGGGCACATGCCGGAGGGGCGGGGACAGCGCGGAGATATGGACAAGCAGCGGGGAGGAGGAGTAGGAGGAGCTGGAGCAGTAGGCTGCGGCACTATGGAAATTCGCTAATTTGCAGTTTTGTGGCTTACTAATTGAATACCCATGGACCGTGCATGTGCCTGGCCCTGAACCGCGATAAGGAATTGCCAGCATCGATCCATCATTATCTCATCGTTATATTTGGGTGGTCCGCAGCTCCCGTCCAGCTCCCTTCTCCCTCTCCCCCTCCATCCAATCACCAAATAGACTGATTGCTCTTATCGCTCAGCCCTGCCGAGATCTGCGGCTCAAGCGGCTTCCCCATCTTTTCAGTTGTTGTATTCACGCCGGACTTTCATCGGGCAAAAACAAAAAAAAAGTGCCCAAGGAGCCAGAGAAATGTTTGGCCACTCCAGGAACTTCAATCTGCATTGCTCTGGCCTTCGTTTGATGTGAAAATGGTGCGAAACTTCCCATAAATAAAAGGGTTTCCTTTGCGAGCAAGTGGAAGCTTTCCATTTCGGATGATCTCATTGTCTGTGCGGGGGTATCAAAGGTTCACATGTACCTAATGCTGGGGGATTCTACACAGAGAGTGTTTTTTCTACTATCAGTTTGATGTACATATATTCTGAGTGCTTTTTTTCTATGGAAAAGGAGGTTACAGTTTGAGGAAAGAACAAAAGTGATCAGCGAAAGCTGCAGAGGATTTGGCATTGAAGAGTTCATTGAAAGGAAGCAAAAATCCTGCACATGGCTAGGCTTTTGCATTGCAGATAAAATCGACGGAAACTTGGGCAAGTTCTTGCATACAAATACCTCTAAAAGTGATCGAAATTTGCTCACCAATAAAATGCAAAGGGTACAAACGAAACTTTCCACCCCAAGATCTTTCCATTCTTAGCTTCACGCTGGCTAGAAAGTAAGCTTTAGCCGCTGATAAGACACACAAATAGATAGGCTGCATTATGCCCAAGCAAACAACTGATAAGGCTTATCATTGACTGCTGCACAGAGCGCGGCCTACGTGTCGGGATAGCCCCCCCACACGAAAAGGCGTCGCTTTATTGATTAATTGTGTGTTGGAAAATCTTCAGTGTTTGAGCTTAAGCATCCGACATGTTGGACATCTGCTCGCTGAGCTCCAGCTGGTTCTTGACCAGCGAGGAGAGCGTCATGGACATCAGTAGATCCCGCACATTGTTATTGAACATGTGACGAAAGCGCTCCGACTCCACCGGCGGCACGGCGGCCAAGGCATCATGCAGGGCACGGCCCACGGAGTTGTCGGGGAGTCGCTTGTAATTGAGGACATCGTTGATGTAGCTTAGCATCAGATTGAGACGCAGCTGCAGCTCCTTGGTTGACTCCACAACCTGCTTGAATTGGGGCACGGTGGGGCCCGCGTCCTTGGCCTGGCTGAGGCACTGCTTTTTCATGTGACGCAGGGCCACAGTCTCCGCGGAGCCAAAGTAAATCTCCATGGGCAGCCGCGTGAACAGCAGGCCCTTGGTGCCCCCGGGCACGCCCGTCTGCACGGCACAGAAGAGGCGCGGATTCATGAGCTTGCCGCGCAGCGATGTGTCCATCAGCAGATGCAGCGGCTGTCCGTTTTGGCACCGCCGGGCGTAGTATTCGTGCAGCTCCACGGCGGCCTCGGAGACGTGGCTGCCGGTGCTGAACCAGCCCAGCACCTTCTCCTGCGGATAGGAGAACTGCATTAGCTGACACATGTCGCTGTCGTACCTCAGATCCAGATCGATGTGGCTGCTGTCGTCGGCGTGCAGGCGATGCACCACGCTGTAGCACGAGGTGATGTCTATGCGGCCCGTATTGCCAGCGACGGTGCCCAGCAAAGTTCCCATCACCTGAGCGAAACGAAAGGTGAAGCGAATAAGTTACCTGTACCGGTTCCTGTGCCTGTGCCTGTACCTGTACCTGTGTGTCGTCCATGGGGCGACGCTCGTAGGCATCGACGATCTGGAACATCACGAGTGGATGCAGCAGCACCTTGGACTGCAGACTGTAGCTCGAAAGCGACATTACGGCGGCGGATGACTTTATATTTGTGAGATAGCAAATTAAGTTTTTAGAAACTGCCACGCTGGCGCCTCCTGTCCAAAAAAGAAGTTTGTGAGTGAAGTTGGCTGCGCTTAAAAGCAGTTTTTGGCCAAGCTTTTGCAACACTGTTCGCTGGGAACTGCAGGAAAGGGAACGATAATGCAAAAAAAGAAGTGTGTCCGTTGGCATTTCAAATGGGAAGTGGAAACTTTTCCGCTATTAATAGCAATTTGAACTTGAACCGCAATCATAAGGCTGGGAAGTTCGTAATCGTAACAAAATATGCACAATTAATGGTCGCTGGTCGCTTTTCTAAGACGAGCCAACAAATGAGCATTCAAATAAATTGAATTAGCAGACGCAAAGACACTGCGAGAAAGCTGTTGGGTTTTGAAAAGGGAAAATGGAGGAACCAATACAGCTGGAAGGAGCCGGGAATGATCAAGTAACACTTTAATTACGCTTTCTGTGGCATTAATCGGGAATTGGTGGAACTCCTGCCTTCTCCCCTGCCCAGCCAATTTCTATTGGGCTGCTGGTGATCTGTGCCATGTGCCATGTGCTTTTTCCCAGCATTTGCTTTGAATTCTTCAATTTTTATCAGTGTATGAACGCTGTCTTGGCGCGCATTCAAAACCCAATCAAAAGACAGCACAAAATCTTATTAATGCCGACGCCGCCTTGGACAGTGTTAATGCTGGAAGCTCAGAGATATGTACACAGATAATGTAGCTGTATGTACAGATATACGTATGGATAGCACACGGCTTGATTGCCCAGAATTGAATTCAACATTTGCCTGCCCCTGGCGTTGCCATGTTGCATGCTGCCTCCCTGCCACACCTACTCAATTACCCGATTACCCGATGATCCTCAGCCGAGTTGAACGTGCTCGGCTGACATTACTCTCTCTCTCTCTCTCTCTCTCTCTCTCTTTCACGAGCTCGTAATATCTACTATATAGAGAATCGGACCGTGATACTTCCAATAGTTTGTTCTTATAGCATGTAAATATGTATGTATTTATGTACATATATATATGTATGTACATACATATGTATATGTACATATGTATGTACATATTTTTATGGCACATTCAACGCCAGAGCTGTGTTGTTGTTGGTGTGCGCTTTTCTCTGTTTGAAATAAATTGTAAATGATTTTGATTAAAATTTCCGCTTAAATTTCTCAGCCGCCATATATCTGCGGATCTCTTTTTTGATTCTCACTCTCGCTTGCTCTCCCTCTCTCTCCCTCTCTCTCTCTCAGAACTTGGAAATTCTTTGGGAGGGAAACTGATTTGTTCGCCTTTATTTGGCCAATTATATTTATGGCGCATAGTTTTTCCTCGAATTTCTTTTGCAAAATGACGCACGACACTGACATTTCTTCTCGAGTGTCTCGCTGTCTCTTGATGCGGAAGCCTGTGTTTCTTTGGGTAAAAGCGTGGGAAGAATTTCTACTATAATGAGTCCTCATATGCGCAGAGCGCGCAGGTCGATTGGAGGGATTTTTAAGTGCTGTTTTGTATTCGCTGGATTAAAACTAAAATTATGCAGCCATTCTTAAGCATTTAAGGGAGCTTCAGAGTAAACATAGAGAGGCTTTATCCCTTTATACATAAGTAACTCCCCTCTCTGCCCATCTTGGAGTACTTCGAATATATGGATGGTAAAGCCTAAGCAAACATTCCAAACCAATCCATAAAGTAAACTCAAACACTTGTGCAGTTGCTTCCAGCGAAATCCACACTCTCTGTTGGTCATAAAAACCCCTCGCCGAAATTCAAATGAACTCCCGCCGATGCGGCGTTGGTAATTCCCATAAAAACCTTGCGCCGCGCAGGCGCAGAAGAAAGTGGCGATTAATGAGCGAAAATGCGACCTTCAGACTGTGGCCAGCAACAGCTGAGGCTGGCTGGCACACCTGTACATGGGAACAGGTATGCGCAGGAAAGGCGAGAAAGATTTTTCCCAAAAAAAGCCAAGACACGGCTCAGACCGCTGCAAACCGGTGCAGTGCAGAGCAACAGGTGAGAGAGAGAGAGAGAGAGAGAGAACGAGCAAAGAGCGCAGTGAGCGCGCTGAGTGAATATCACGTGGAGGTGGCTAGAGCGAGAGAGAGAGAGAGCTGCAGAGCGAACGTACTGTAACTGTGCACGTAAAGGCCGACTGGCGACTCTTCATTCCATTCCGATACGTGGTGCGTGGCGGTTGTGTGCGCGCAACTTTCTTTCTTGAATTTCTTTTGCTGTCATTCCCGGTGGAAGGCAGACTGGCGGGCAGTCCGAGGCGCCCACTATTGAGAGCAGCGTCGAATCAGTGGCAACAATAGACACGACACAGAGAGTGGCTGCTAGCAGCTTCTCCCCTCCCAATCAAAGGCAATCAACTAGGGGACAAAAGACGCAAACAACGCGCCAGCCCAACGGTCACTGAAATTGAAATTGTGCAGCCCCAAACGTAAGCGCCCCACGTACCCCACCGAAAAACGTAAGGCCGCTGATCAGACAGAGACAGAGCACCGCAGTCAGTCCGTGAGACGGTCTCATAGCCAGCGGTCGCCGTTCCGTGCTCGCTCCGTGCCGTGTGCCCCTTTACCCTGCTCCCCCACAAAGAAAATCTGTGTTCCCCCCTCAGCCGACAAAGTGAAACGTACGATGGGCCACATCAGTGCAAAGTGTGTGAAAAGTGTGCAATTGCTTCAATATTACTAAGATAAAGGGCTGACAACTGCTGCAAAAAGCAAGGAAAATATCAAATAAAAATATATTGAATACACTCGGTTCAAAAAGCAAATCTTGGATACGAAACGAAACGATTATAGCGAGAAAAATCACAAGCGAAAAGGTAAGTGCAAGTGAAGATAGTTTCGCAGTTTGGCAATCTCGAAGCTTCCTTTAAGATGAGTGCGGGGTAAATCCTATGCGAGACAGGGGTGAACCGACGCTGCCAGGGGGTTGGAAATTTGTGTCAATTGCGTATTGCTGTGTGGAGAAATGCTGCGAAAATGCGTTGTAGGAAACGCAGAACACTGAGCAAAGTTGGATGAAGAAGTTCCTTGAAACATAATAAAATAATTCTAATAATTCATCTCCGCTTTTTTGCGGTGCACAAACTACGAAGCCCTCTAATAGCCTTCAAGTGATGTCAGTAATTCCTCGCATTAGACAAAACTTTGCCGAAACAGAAACCGAAACCAAAACAATTCCTTCAAGTGACAAGCGGAAACAATTGTTCCAAAAAAATAAATACAAAAAATTCAACTCAATATAAATAATAATTTCGAGGCTAATTTAAGTTTAGAATTTAAACTGGTGCGATTTAATGGGATTTCTGTGCACTGGCAATAAAAAAGAACTTAACGAATGTGTTTTTGTTTCGAGTTGTCGCTGCCTGGCATTGCAATTTGCAACTGCAACAAATAATCTGCCACTTTGGGCCGGTCCAAGTCCAACTTTGACACAACTCTTTCATTGGCAAAAAAAAACCCCCGACGAGCTGTTTCCAAAGAAACTGAACACTTTTTGACAGGTAAATTAAGGCAACACACACGCGGAGAGAGACAAATTGCAGCTGAGGGGGGTCTACGGCTACGGTTACAATTACACCAGAGGAGACACAAAACCAACAGCTGTGATGTGGAAACTGGAACCAAAATAGATACGATACCCGAATAAAATTCAGTGGAAATTGTTCAAGGAAAATATACAAAGATTGGTCAATAGGCAAGACTGAAATGGATATGCATGCAGTCATATGTATGTACATATGTGCTTCAGTTTTTGGACACAAACTCCAACTAAAACCGATTACATAAAGAAACACCAACAAACACCCGGGGTGGAATGATCCGGTTTACCAGATTGGACCTGACTTTGGGTCTCCGCTAACATAATCGCGGCAGTGGCGGAGTCTTTGGTTGCAGCCCAGTTAATGAAAGTTCAAGTGAAATTT
The DNA here is from genome assembly GCF_008121235.1 of Drosophila subobscura. NCBI lineage: Eukaryota > Metazoa > Arthropoda > Insecta > Diptera > Drosophilidae > Drosophila > Drosophila subobscura. The sequence goes on along the minus strand of NC_048531.1, from coordinate 14,305,915 downwards.
TGCCGAAATCCGAAATCCAAAACCGGTCGAATGTCGAATGTCGAACCACTCTATGGGGTGATCAATTTTCATATGTTAAATACAACTATGTTCAAGGCCAGAGATCCATGTAACAAAATTCGGTACAGCTGTGGCAAAAGGGCAGCAACAACAGGTAGCTGCATGGATCTTCCTTTTGTTTGGGTTTTCCACAGCAGGTAGCCTGGCATGCACCTTGAACTGGTTTTCTTTTTGGGTAAAATTTGGCCAAAGATCTGCCGCTGCGATCGATTACTTTCGGTTCAATTTTATGGCTCAATTAATCAGTCACAACCAACAATTAGCGACTCCACTAGCAGCTAATAATTTTGCTAATAATTAAGCTAAAAACACGATAATTGATGTTTGCACAAATCATTCACAGCAAATGCTCGAAATGTTGCTTTAAAGTGGAAGCCGAAACCGAGACCCGAACCCGAGGCATTGTTCGTGGACTGCCGACTGTCGCGTGCAAGCTGAAAGGAAAAGTGTCTAACGCTGCTCTCCTCTCCCTCTGTTAAGGCTGCCCCAGAAGATCTCCACTCACACATAAACCTCATGCTACACCATGCCCCATGCCATACCATTTATAATGATATGTGATCAGCATTGCACTTTCTTTTTCCTTTCTTTGTGTCTTTCTCTACCATTTCTTTTGCCATACGTTTTTTTTCCTATAGTTTAGTTTAGTTTTTTCTTCTCTGCTGTCATCTGTGTGTCAATTGGTTGATTTATTAACCCGACAGGAAAAACTTTGTCATAATTAACTAATTTCCCAAGGAAAGTGAATCCAAAGCAATCAAAAGCGTTGTGGAAAGTGCAAGTTGTGTTTCGCTCAATTAACTCTAATGGAGCGATGAATTAAGATAGCAGAAGACCTAAGATTGGTTCTATTATAATAATATATTTTATGTTCATTAAAAGCTGCTGTGGAAAGCGACACTTATGGGGAGAGATTTATACCTATTCCTGCCCTTTAGGCTAAGAGCTGTCCAAGCTCATTGACTCTTCAAATGGTTTTTAATGCTTCTGACAAATGTGTTATGATAAATGGCTAAGCCAGCTGAGTGTGAAAGATTAGTGAGAAGGAATGCCCTGCCTACCCTACCCCTTTCGTATCTCTATAAACGATCCCCCGGAACTACCAATCTCAAGCACCCAGTGAATGTCTTTTTAAGCTGCATTTAATGGAGCGAAATCAGATTAGGCTGCCTGCTCCACTGACCCACAGATCTGTGAGTGAACCAAAGACCCAATAAATCTCAAATCAAAGGGTTTTCTTCAGCCAAATGGTTAATTAATGCAAGAGGCAGACAAATCAAAATAAAGAGCGCTACACGAGGAGTAACTGTGTGAGAGAGGAGGGCGCTTTGTGTGTCTGTGTGTGTGTGTGCGACTGTGACCCAGTTCCAGGCTGAACGCATGCATGAGCCGCCGTTCCCTCTCTCAGTCGTTCCCCTTACAGTCGTTCCCCTTACAGTCGTTCCCCTTACAGTCGTTCCCGTTCCCCTTACAGTCAGCTCCCTCTCTCAGTCATTCCACTCAATCCATCAAGAGGAGCAGCCAAAGTAGAAAGTGATTTTGTGTCTCGGCCTCTGCCTCGAGGCAGAACCTGCCCTAGCACCCTGCCCACTATAACGTCCAATAATAAATAGAAAAAAAAAACACAGCTAAGGCCCTCCATCAATGTTAATTTGTTAGCCTCGAAGCAAACTAATTAAAATTCATTGCAAACATTTGTGTGGCAACCAATTTGAATTGTAGGCAGACCTTTTTACTGTTGCCAAAAAGACACACACACACACACACACACACACACATCTGATTCAGCTTAAGTCCGCTTGACAATAATAATTATTAAGAAAAAAGAAACACAAACAATGTTCAATCTCTGGCCATATGTCACGCCCACGTGCTAAGGTCAGCCTCAAACGTCAATTGTCGATCGACGCTCGTCGATTTGTTTCTTGTGTTCTACTTCAATGACTTGACCCAAATTTCGGTTAAGTTTTGCCAAAAAGATAAACAGCCACCGATATTTCGAAAAGCACACATTCCAGAAATATATTTAAATATTAATTAATATTAATTTTCGTAATTTGTTGTTGGCAAATATATCGGCAACAATAAACCGCAAGCTGCCTGCCTGCCTGCCCGCCCGCCCGCCAGGCTGCCACGCACCAAAAGTGAAAGTTGTTGACTTGCTGGCCCCAGAGAGAAGAGGAAAACAGAAAAACTGACCAAAAATGTTTGCATTCGATTCGTTTTGCTCGCCTCGCAATCAATTTTTGTTGTATTTTTTGCACTGCTGCCTCGGTTTTTCTCCACTTCGTCTTCTTTTGCTGGTAAATATACATTATATAAATTGTTTAAGGCTGGCAAACATCTAAAGCTGGTGCCGGTGCTGGCTGGACAAGACCGGCAGTTATGCAAGCGAAAAGCGATTAAGCTGATGATGAAAATGTACCAGCAAGTTTGCACATAAAAAATAACCCCAAGAACTGGTAACCGAAAGCAGCAGCCACAAGTGAGAGGGGGGAAAAAGAGAGCAGCAGTTGGGCAGAAAATCCAGGAAAGAATGCAGAGTTCTGCCTTCACTTGACCCCAAAGCATACCACTCAAAATTGAATTTATGTATGTCAAAATTCTGTCAAAAAGAAATCAATTTTAGAAAAAGAAGCAGCAACAGGAAAACACATTAACAATAAAGCCGCACGAACAATAAAACGTTAAATTGCTCGACACCGAAAGTAAAAACAACAAGAAAACAAAAGACTGAAGCGACAAACTCATTTTGTTTTTGGTCAAGCCAAAAACTTTCTCAACCCCAAAAACGTAAAAGCTTTTGAAACGCATTCCAATGCCCACTAAACATTCGCATTTACTTTAAACATTATTGGAAGATTTACAGCCAAGAAATGGGGTTAGCAAAAGGCAGAAGAATCCGCCATGAATCAAACCGTTGTGACCTACAAATTATGCAAAAATCTAAGCCCCACAAATACATGTATTTTCGGATGGTATCTGGCTGACGGGTTTTTTTTTGGGAGGGAACTCAGTTTTCTTGGCACGCATTTCGAGGCTCCTCAAGGCGCTTGGCGCTCACTTGAGCTGTGAGTCAGGTGTCGATGGGACAACAACAAATTGTGATTTCAGTTTCGATGCGGATTTCAAAAGTTGCCCCACACAGCAGCAAATCGTTTTAGTCATAGCAACTACTGGAGGGATTGTAAAGAAATGATAATGCATTTTGGGGAACACACAACTGACGTCAAAAGGTTTTTGCCTAAAAATATGGAACAGACGATGATGAAAACTGAAGCTGAGTTGATGAGTGGACTTGGAGGCGAACTTGCGACATGAATTTTGAACCGAATCGGGGCACGGAAGGCAAAGCCAAAGCCGCTCGTTATGCGCGCCTCTAACAATATTGTACAATATTTATTTTTAGCTTTAATTTGTTTGTGCTTTGCATAACTGCAAAAGGGCTGCGGCTGCGGCTGCGGCACCCCCCCATGGGTGAGACATTAATTGATAATAAGAGATGTGATTAGGAGAGTGAGGTGGTAATGGCAAGCGGATTAAATGAATGAGAAAATTATAGCTAAGGCAGCGAATTATGATTTTATAGCCCAAAAGAGGTGCATAATTTGGTATTTATCAACAGCGTCAGCCAATGAGCAGCAGTCTGCCAGTTAACTTTTGTTGGCCTTTCTTTGCTGTTGATTAACTCACATTGACACAATGAACCGTTATGTCACCAGAGTGACCAGCACACAACCCCACACCCGTCTTTGAGGCTGGAGGCTGGAGTCAGAGTTGGAGTTGAAGTTGAAGCTGTAACCTTGAGGCAACGGTTTCGACTCCATTTGGCGATCCATGGGGCAGGCCAGAGCTCTCGGCTTAAGCTCAATTCGAAGTGCTCGACTTAGCCATGTTGTAATCTCAGCGTTTGCATGCCCACACAAACATACACTCACACACACACATAAATATGTGTGCATTGCATATGTAATTGTTACAATTTAGTAAAAGTGCAGCGTCAGTTGTCGTTGAACCCGAAACGAAGCAGCAGTAAAAATGGAAAGTAAAACTGGGCTCCACTTAACGTTGCTCGCAAATTGAATTTTTCGGCTGGTCGATCGCCTGCATGCAATCCACCAGACCGAATAATGCTCGAACACGAAATATTTTGGCAGCAATTTGACACGAGATGACAGCTTCACCTCTGCGCCTGCAGCTTCAGGCGCCATTTTGTTATCGGAGGTTTCCTTATGTCCCAGTGTTGTGCCTGAGCTAATGCCAAAGCTAATGTTCTATTCATGTTCGGTACGAGCCAACAGAACATTCATTTATAATGCCTATGCGCCCAAATTGGTGGGTGACAATCTGTGTTCGGCATGACAAATGGCCACAACGAAGTGCGCAGCTTGAATGTACGGAATATACGCAGAAATATTCATAAATATATGTGAAGCTTAGGGCCTTGAACAAGGAACTGTTTGACAAGGCAATTAGTAGAAAACAGAGGCAGTAACAACAAAAGAAATATACGGAAAAGAAGCAAAAAATTGCAAAATAGTTATGAGAAACTGATATACGACAATTTTCTTAGCTACTCCCGACAGACGAGCAACTATTTGTTGCTCAATAAATCTATGCAAAAGCAAAGCCTCTAGAAAATTGTATTTTGCAAGAAAGACAAAAGAAGATGCAAAAAAGTTAGATGCGCCCCCGGGTGGACTCGAACCACCAACCTTTCGGTTAACAGCCGAACGCGCTAACCAATTGCGCCACGGAGGCAGTTGTTGCTCTGCCGGCGATTGACGTAGTTGTACGTTGAGCGGTCGCTCGCTCTGCTGCCGTTCTCACCTATAAATTACAAACTGTTTAGCATTAAAACTTATTTTGGGGTGCGTTTATTCTTAATCTGTTGTGTTAGTGTAGTATGTTGGAGCAGGCGTAATTTGTGCTGATTTTTCGCTGTCTGCATGGCCTCCGTGGCGCAATTGGTTAGCGCGTTCGGCTGTTAACCGAAAGGTTGGTGGTTCGAGTCCACCCGGGGGCGCACCATAACTTTTTGGCCAATATTTTCATAACTTTTATTGATTTTTTGTGTAACGAAATGATATCGCTGCGTACTTGACTTCTATAATCATGTCAATGAACGTTATTAGGTGTTTCCTCGTTATTGTTGCTCACACTTGTACTTAGTTATTTTTTAATATTTATTTTTTTTGTGAACAAGGGCATTTTTTCGAGATTCAAGTGAGGCAGTCCAAAAACAATGCGTGTCTAAAGTTTAAGTTGAAGGTGTCGATGAACAAAGCCAAATAGACACGGCAACAACACATACGACTACAGATGTATCTCGATATACATACATACATATATACGAGCAGCACTCATAATAGCTCCAATCTGTTGTCTTTTCACCTTCGCCGGACAAATCGCATTAGAGCTCGACGCCATGCACGCGATACAGTGCCGGAGCAGAGCTCTAATGTGATATTAGCTAATGGATCCCCATTGTAGAACATTGTTCAGAGTTCAAGCTAACATTATCTTTGGCTTTTGTGCGCTCTTTACAGATGGCTTGCGGCATATCGTGTGTCGACAAGACACTCAACAAATCGTTCTACCATCTGGGCATCAAGATAGCCAAACATCCCGGCTATTTCATCATTATACCAGTCCTGCTCACACTGCTCTGTATGACGGGGTAAGTTTATACCATTCTAAGTTCTACATACATATATGATATCTTTGCTAATCGTATTTTCTGTAGCTATCAACAATTGAAGTATCAAATCGATCCCGAATATCTATTCTCGCCAATTGCGGGGGAGGGCAAGACTGAACGTGCTGTTGTTGAGCAATATTTCAAAGTGAATTATACGCATCGCTTCAATGTCGGACGCATTACAAGGCCCGGTAAGTGACATCCAAAATACATACAATGTACAAACTATAACTATGAATCGTGTGTGTGGGTTTGATGACAATTATGGCAAAAATTGGGCAAGTGAAATGGGCTCTCCCGACAGCGCCCATTTAGAGTCGAGTCTGTCGCTGACGCTGCCTGCGTCTTCCAATTAAATGTTGCCACACTTTTTGCACCTTGACGGATGTCGTCAGTCAGTACAGGCAGTACATCTCTCCTCCCCTCCCCGAATTTTGCAATAAATAGTTTCAGCACTAGTCGGGAATAGAGACACAATACCTTTGCTTTTTATTGGGGTCTTGAACTAGTCTTTTACAGACTATTAACTGCGCTAAATGGTTTATTAGGCAAAGCCGCCAACAACAATGGCAATCAGCAGACAAACATTAATAATAATAATAGCAACAACAACAGGCAACACATTTCAGGCAAATGGCGCCTAATTGCCAAATGACATTGTGCCACAAAGGCTGACAAGCAAGAAAGATGGGGGAAAAACAATTTTAATAATGAAATTTCAAATTTAATTAGAAAATAAAAAAAATTGTGTTTCCCATACCGGGAATCGAACCCGGGCCTTCTGGGTGAAAGCCAGATATCCTAGCCACTAGACCATATGGGAGGAGGTGACTGTGACAGGCCCAATCTTGTCCCGACTGTTATATAAGCTAAAAATAGTCTGCCTGCATTCGGTTTTACTGCAAGTTGAGTGTGCGAGTGCGAGTGCGAGTGCGAGTGGGAGGGATTGATGGGTGCACTCGCACTTGGTCGCGTTGTTGCGTTAGTTAAGCGCACCTCAAATGTTTGCTCCAACTCAATGTTTATCCAAAGTACAGTTGTTTCTCTTTCCGACTCTGTTCGCCATTTGCATAATTTGGCATTAATATTTCACTGGCAAACACACAACGACGAGCAGCAGGCAAAATGGGATGGCTGGTGGGGGGGTGGAAAATGCTAGAAACGTGTGCTCTAAGCAAAACTGAGCTTCGCTTTAATGTGAAAAAAAAACCTCATACGAAATGCATCATCATAGAGTACAGCGAATGTGCTTTCTGATCTGGTTTTATGGCTGCAAACAATTTCGCTTCGAAAGAGCATTTTGCAATTATTCTTGCGAAATAATTAACCTCAATTCTGTTGGACTGCACTCGATGTGCAATGAGCATCTCCAAGAGCTTCTCCAACTCCCCAAGAGTTCTCAGTCTCCCCAAGACTTCTGCATCTTATATGCAAAGCTGACATCTCTTTGGCTACGTGGAGATTGGTAAACTGTAAAGCAAATTCGAGTTGCTACGCGCTGTATCCATTTGAAAGTTGCCAGCTTCCAAGTCATCATTGAACTTTGCTTTTGACAATCGACTGGCAGTGGCAGAGATGAAACTTGCCGAGTGTGTGGAGGCCACAAACCACAAGAGATCATCGACAGATACAAGCCGCCTCCAAGTCAGCGCCTCAACGGTATTATCTAGAGCGCATTTAGTCGGTTACGACCAGTTAGCCACCAATGTGCTCTGTGCTCTGTGCTTTTGCCTCTCCACGATTGCACTTTTGGCCGCAGCTAACCGAATGTGCCGCAAGATTGCAAATAGCAAAAATGTAGCTGCTCGATGCTCACTGAGCGCCCACTTTCCCCCATCTTTGGACAATTCGTTTATGGAGCGCAACAACAAAAAGCAGACGAAAATTGTTGCATTTTGTTCGCTTTGTGGATCCCGCCTAAATGTTATATAAAAATTGATATGTCCGATAAACATTTCATGTATATTATTTTCTTTTTTTTCATTTTTGTTAATTGTATTGTCTGGCAGTTGGGATATCCGGCTCGATGAGGTCTCTTGGTTTTCCGTTTGGGATTGTTGAGAAAATTGTTGTGCGCTTTTTTCTTGTCAACGAGACACTTTCCTGCTCAGTTCCTCAATTTGTTTGATAGATGCTGAAGACTCTCGTTTATTCGAGTGTTTTTTGATCATTTTTCAGTCGTTTCGGTGGGACGTGAATGGTTTGCTTATGGCTGTAAATTTTTGCACAGTTCCCAAGTTCATTCATAAAAGGGAAAATAAAGTAGGATAGAAAACGAAGTGATGAATACTCTAGCATGTAGATCAATAAAGAGCTGATTAAAGTGTAGTATTAATCCACTAAGGGCTCTCCTGGAAAGAGCCCAATGAAGTTGCTCCCAAAACTAATTCACACCTTTGGGGTACGTGTACTGTGGCACGTTTGCCAGTAGCTAGGCGGATACTTCTTAGATATATCTATAAGGATTAAGTGTAGACATGTGCAGATCATACAGACATACAAACAATCACAATCACAATCACTGACGCATGTTCCCGAGGCTGCATTTGTTATGGCGCATTAAATACAAATAACGATTGGCACAATCAACCAATATCAAGTGGTGGCGCGTTATACGAGCAAACACAAACGAAATAATCAAGTAAAATAAAGACAGAATTGAATGAGATTCGAATTGGAATTCAAATTGAAATTATTGTCACGTAGCAGCCGTGCGGGAGAGCAGCAGCCCTCGGGGCTTCGGAGTGTCCAAGCCCAAGTCTAAGTCCAAGTCCAAGTCTAAGCCCAAGTCCAAGCCAACAAAAGATATCTAATTGTGCGCTAATGACCCTGGCTAATCCATAACTATGCTTACAGGTCGCTTTGGGCGTGTCATAGTGATAACAAAGGATGGCGATGAGAATATGATAAGGCGAGAGGTGTTCCAGGAGCTGCGTACGCTGGACAATCTCATACAGAATGCGTCGAGCACCTACGATGGGGACACCTACACCTACAAGGATAATTGTGCACGCTGGGAGAACGAGTGCTTCGAGAATGATATACTCAATCTGGATGCACTGATGGATGATGTGAGTAGCAGACAAAACACTTTCCCATTTCCTACTATACATTTGTCCTTCCTTTTCCCTTTAGCTCGAAGCGGGACAACTGAATCTAACGTTCCCATTCATGTTCAATCCCGTCACCTGGGATGCGCATCTCTTTCCCGTTTTCTTTGGCGGCACAAAGCTAACGGAGGACAATTATGTGATCAGTGTGCCAGCCATCCAGCTGGTGTACTTTGTGACTGCCGACAATAAGCGACAGGATGCCAAGTGAGTGGAGCAACACACAAATATTTCCGGGATATTTATGATTGTCTTTGCAGGGGCGCCGAATGGGAGGAGACCTTCCTGCGTGTGGTGGGTCAGGCCGAGGAGTCGGGTCTGTTCAAGCACATTTCCGTGTCCTACTTTGCCTCGCGCACCCTCGACCACGAGCTGGAGAAGAACACCAAGACGGTGGTGCCGTACTTCAGCTCCACCTTCCTGCTGATGGGCCTCTTCAGCATCATCACCTGCATGATGGGCGATGCCGTGCGCTCCAAGCCCTTCCTCGGACTGATGGGCAATGTGTCGGCCATTATGGCCACACTGGCAGCCTTTGGCCTGGCCATGTACTGCGGCATTGAGTTCATAGGCATCAATCTGGCAGCGCCCTTTCTGATGATTGGTAAGTGGAGAACTGTCCCTCCCCTAAGCTCTCTTTAAGCTCAATCTATGCCCAATTTCTCCTTGCAGGCATTGGCATTGATGACACATTTGTGATGTTGGCCGCCTGGCGACGCACCAAAGCCAAAATGCCGGTGGCCGAGCGCATGGGACACATGATGTCCGAGGCGGCTGTTTCCATTACAATCACCTCGGTCACTGACTTTATTTCGTTTCTGATCGGCATCATCAGTCCCTTCCGTTCGGTGAGGATATTCTGCACCTATTCGGTGTTTGCCGTATGCTTCACGTTCATGTGGCACATCACATTCTTTGCGGCATGCATGGCCATCTCGGGGTACAGGGAGCGCAAGAATTTGCATTCCATATTCGGTTGCCGTGTCCAGCCGATGTCGGTGGCGATTAAAGGTGAGTGAACTGAGGGGAGTGTGGCTTTTGTTTTGCTTTTTGCATCGATGATGATCCAAAGTCCAATTGAAATGTGGCCAGAACCACAACCGGCTTAGAGCTAAGAGCTAAGAGCTAAGAGCTGCAGCTGCAACATGAACTTGATCGTGACAAAAACTAGACTAGTCGCAGTGGCAGTGCCAGTAGCTGTGGCTGCGTCTGTGGCAAGCAACTGCCTGACACAAATTGAGGTCAATGGGAACTTGTCTCACAGCTCCTAACACTTCTTTTTGCTTGTCTCTGTCTCGCTTTACTTTTGTTTTGCCATAGAGAAACGCAACTTCCTCTACAAGGCGATCATGGCGGGCGGCATTGACAGCGCCGATCCCGATAATCCCATTGACAACAAGGATCACATGCTGATGGCCTTCTTCAAGGACAAAATGTCCGCGGTGATCAACAACAAGTGGTGCAAAATAATCATTATACTGGCCTTTGCCAGCTATCTTGTGGGCGCCTGCTACGGCATTACGCAGATCAAGGAGGGTCTCGAGCGGCGCAAGTTGTCCCGCGAGGACTCGTACTCCGTGGAGTTTTTCGATCGTGAGGACGATTACTATCGAGAGTTTCCCTATCGCATGCAGGTGAGTGGTGACCAAGGAGCTCTGGGAACTCTCAACCAAACTGTTCCTCGTTGTCTTTCGCAGGTAATCATTGCCGGTCCATTGAACTACTCGGACCCATTGGTGCAGCAGCAGGTGGAGAATCTGACGAGCACTTTGGAGCACACTTCGTATGTCACGTCCAAACGTTACACCGAGTCCTGGCTGCGCTCGTTCCTGTCCTTCCTGGAGCGCAACAACGAGCTGCTGAATGCCACCATCGATGATGAGCAATCCTTCATCGATGCGGTCAAGGAGCACTGGCTCTTCCCCGGCAATCCCTTCTCGCTGGATGTGCGCTTCAACGACGATGAGACGCAGATCATTGCCTCGCGTTTCCTCATTCAGGCTGTCAACATTACGGACACCAATCATGAGAAGGAAATGGTGCGGGATCTGCGAAAAATCTGCCGCGACTCTCCGCTGAATGCTTCGATCTTCCATCCGTATTTCGTGTTCTTCGATCAGTTCGAGCTCGTGCGTCCCGTCTCGCTGCAGGCCATGATCATTGGAGCTATAATCATGATGATCATCTCGTTCATCTTCATCCCGAACATCCTCTGCTCGCTGTGGGTGGCCTTCTCGGTGATTTCCATTGAGCTTGGCGTCGCCGGCTACATGGCCCTGTGGGATGTCAATCTGGACTCCATTTCGATGATCAATCTGATCATGTGCATTGGCTTTTCGGTGGACTTTACCGCTCACATTTGCTACACGTACATGTCCTCGAAGAAGCGCAGTCCCAAGGCGCGTGTCCGCGAGGCGCTCCACTCGCTGGGGCTGCCCATCGTTCAGGGTTCCAGCTCCACGATTCTCGGCATTGTGGCCCTGCTGCTGGCACAGAGCTACATCTTCCTGGTCTTCTTCAAGATGGTCTTTCTGGTCGTGTTTTTTGGCGCCATGCACGGCCTGTTCCTGCTCCCGGTGCTGCTCTCCCTCTTTGGGCCCGGCTCCTGCCTGACCTGGACGGGCCGGGATGATGGCAGCGAGGACGAGATCGATGACAGCCTGGACGAGCGCAAGCCGGAGAAGCCTTTCTCTCAGTCCTACTACATGCAGTACCCCACGATGGGCATCAATGGACCCTACGGCTCCAAGGGCTTCCTCGGCGCGCCCTACAAGGCGTATGGCGTGGACGAGAAGGACCAGGGACTGGGCACCTCGGGCGAGGATTCGTCGGAGAGCAGCTCCAGTCGATCGCAGCGCCGCCAGCAGCTGGCCAATGCCGCCGCAGAGGAGGAGGCGGCGACACAGGATCCCCGCCGGCGTTACGAGGAGGGTTGGCGTCGCTCCTCCTACCAGAACATTTACGGCCCCAATGCCAGCATTATTGCCGGCCATGTGCAGGCGCAGTTCCAGGCACAGCCCGATCTCTATGGCCAGCAGGTGTCGGCGGCCGAGTGGCGCCAGCGGCTGGACGCCCACGAGCAGCAGCAGCAGCAGCGCAGTCGGCAGCGACGCAGCCCGTACGAGAACTACGACCTGGACATGCAGCGAGCGCGTCGCAACTCCCACGGGGACATCATTGACATCATGCAGGGCACGCCCAACTCCTCGGTGGATGAGCGACTGCGGCGTCCGTACACCAGCCAAGATCGAGCAGTGCTGAGCGGTGGAAGCGGCGACGAGGGCAGCTATAGGCAGCAGCCAGGCCGGGACTCACCACCGACTGCCGCACTGCCGCCACTGGGGCATGCATCCTCTGCCAAGCGTTACCATCGCAGACGCTCCTCGGAGGACTCGACGCGCCACCATCAGCGCTGGCCGGCGAACATCGAGGAGCGTCGTGCGCGACGCACCCAATCGCCCGCACAGCGCCAACCAGAGACTGCCCCGCCGCCCAGCTTCGCCTATCGCTCATCCTCGCATCACAATCTCTATCAGCCACACAAGAGCGGCCACAAGGCCACCAAACAGCCACCCACCTACCAGTATGGGGATTACTATCATTAGAGCAGGAAGGATCCATGGAGGCAACTGAAAAGAGAGACAGGAAGGAAGAGAGCAGCGTGGAGCAGAGCAAATTGTCTTGTCAACGTGTTATACCAATTAAGTTAGGGCGAACCTTCAAACGGAACTAACTCTCAGCCGATTTTGTCTTCAATCTGTAGCTTGCCCCTCCCCCGTCAGTTGAGGCAAACACCAACAGGGTCACACTGCCACAAAGCAGTGTGCACCCATCGAAAATTTGTCAGCTCATTTATTTATGCGAAAGCGAAACATTTCAAACAAAAGAGCGCCCAAGTCACACAACTTAAGGTACCATCTACACACAAATACTACATTCTACATACCATAACTACATGCATATGTAATTACATATGTAGATATATTTAGCATCATGTCTAAATGTTACTTGAGTCAGACTTAGGGTTCCTTTCTCCCCCATATCAGTGTTTATTTAAATTAATTTCTAGCTTTAGTGTTCCAATGATGATAAATATATAAATATAAAATAATAATAATTACTGTAAAGATGTAAAGATGATGCAAATGCAAATGCAAGCGCTGAATATTTAATAACTATTAATTGTTAGTGGGCCAAACACACACACGCACACACACACACCTAGGCCTGTCTGTATTCGAATATTAAGCAATATCTGGGGACAAGTTTTTGTAAAGAAAAAAAGCGTTTACAATTTTTTTGCTATTAAATAAAAAATTTTATATTTTCCTAGAAAATACTCTGCCAGAGTACATAACAATCAAGTGTTCAGTTTTCGGATAAGTAATTGCTTTTTGAGCGACTTCTGATGGCATTCTTATCGCTCAGAATATATAAAGGGTAGCAGCTAGGGCAGAACTCTGTTTAAAATGATTTTCATATTGCTCATCGCTGTCTGTGGTGTCGCCGTCGCCTCGAATAATACCAAGTTGGAGTTCGTATTCGGTGCGGACTGTAATCCTTTGCTGCAATGCGATGAACATTATTCTGTGGCAACATTTGCGAAGGTAAGCCAAAGGTTACAGATGTTTCTGTGCTTATCTTTTGGTCTCTGCAGGTCAACTGGTTCGAGGCCCATCAAATATGTAACAGCGTGGGAGCCGTTCTGGCCACGGTGAACAATCGGGATCAGCATTCGCTCATGCTGCAGCGTGTCAAACGAAGTAGTAAGAAAAGCCATGACCCTTAAGGCATCCCCCGTTATTGTTAACCCTTTCTCCTAGATTTGGTTTTGGCCGATAAACGCTTCTGGCTGGCCGCCACAAATCTGGTGGAACGCAGCAGCCTGGGGACCTGGACTTGGCTGAGCACTGGGCTACCCATGACGTACAGTCGCTGGGCCAGGAAAGAGCCCCGCTCGAATAAGACTCACGGCGATGCCTGCCTTGTGCTGGGCCAGGACACCAAGTGGCACAGTGCACCCTGCAATGAGAAGATCAGTTTTATATGCGAGAATATTTGTCTATTGAATGAGACCATTATAAACAATCAAATATATGTTTAAAGTGCAATTAAATGCGAAAAAGTATCAACAAGAAGTTGGAGTTTGTTTCATCGTGCTGAGAGAACCCTAAAAAAATAATATTGGAATACAGAAATCTTACTTCAACAACACCTAAGTCCGCAATTGGCATACAAAATGTTCCATAAATTCAAATGCGCCATGAAGTTGCCTCGCATCAGTCAGCTTTTGTTTGAGCAAAAACAAGAGCTTAATTATGCCAGAAGCTTAATGCTGCCGCAAGCTTTGGCTAGTGCTCAATCAAAAGCTGACTGATGCATTGGATGCAAAGACTGCTGCTGCCTGCTTTGAAGCAACTTCATGGCCTTCATTCGAAGACATTCAAAAATCATTAAATTCTGTTTTGCTGCTGATTATTTTATTGATGTTTGTACATATTTATAAGCCAACACCGTTATTGATTGGACCCATAGTCTAGTCCTCGAACAGGCAACGTTTCTCACAGACAAAGTAGCGCTGCTCGCTGCACTCCTCGTTCACCCAGGCACCAGTAATGGCATAGACGGCTAGGCAGTTTCTGCTGGAGCTGGGATAGTAGCTCAAACCGTTCTGGAAGTTGCGATAGGTGAAGGTGCGTCCATTGCTGAACCAAATCCAGGTGTCTGCATTGGCCAGATCCGTGCCCGAGGTCCACAAGGGTGCGTCCAGCAGTGGTAGCTGGGCATTGCCGCGGGTGTACAGGAAATTGCGCACCGCGCGCTGATCGCTCTCCGTGGTGATGCTGACCAGAGTGTAGCCGTAGGAGGCACAGGTGGCCTGAGCCTGATACCAGTTCACCTTGGCAAAGGTTCCTAAAGCGTACTTGCCATCGGTGACAATGAACGGCGAGAATGCAATGTCCGATTCGGTGGAGCCTTCTTCGCCCGATGGAGTCGTTTGGGCCCAGACCAGGCCGAAGAATAAACAGATCAGAGACAGGGAGCGCATCTTGGATTCGTATAAGCCAGTAGAGTGTGGACATAATCCTTATATAGCGATTGCTCACCCTTGACTTGGCTCCTCCTAATTGCCTTTCGCATTCATCACGACTGTCACTCGATAAGCAGCGGATTCTGGGATAACTAAGCACTTTGTTCAAATTGGTTTAGCTCCGTTGGGTTCTTCCCCCCTTTAGCTTTCCTCTCGTTGCACTTTGCAGTTTGGCGTTTGCCATAAATATTGCTCCCCAGTAAATCTCAATTTTCAAGCTCTGCGCCAAATCCGTTTGCCATTTTTATGTTAAAGTTTTTCGCTAGCTCTCTTTGCTAATAATGTTATCCCTCCCCTCCCCCACCAAAAAGCTGTCGGATCCCAGTGCAAGTGCAAGAAATTTATCGAAAAAATGTAAAAGCATATCTCATTTAACTCTGCTGTCAGCTGGGCGAAGGGGACGACGTTATGACGGGTCAAGGATTGAACCAAACGAACCAACCCCTCGGTCCAACTTTTTCCCCACTCAATCTCAATGCACACTTCCTTTGTCCCCCCGCTCTCTCGCTGTGTGGGTGTGCGTGTTGGCCAAGTGTTTACGAGTCCCTTTGGTGCTCGGGCAACAAACGAAATGTGCAAACACAGATCGCTGCATTCCATTCTATTCCTTTCCTTTCTATTCCCTTTAAGAGTGCTGGGAAATTGACATAAAATCAAAAATTGCTACAGCATTCTGTGTGTGTGTGGGGGCGTATGCGTAATATGATTTCTGGGAATGTCTCTCCCCCATTCAGATTCAGATTCGCATTTGCATTTGGCAATTCTGCACAAAAGGTTCACATTGCGAACAAGGTCATTCAATTCGTTTCTAGGGGGAGACAGAATTCCAAGGGTATTGGTAGAGTTTTTGGGTATTTTCCATGTATTTCCAAAATGTTCTAAAAGTTTTGGAACTTTTTCTTTGGTAATCACTTAAATCTCGTCTAACCCCAAACCCTTTCCATATCTTTTCAATATCGGAAATCAGTAATCAGTCACCCTATATAACAACTGGTCCTGTGGCGCAATGGATAACGCGTCTGACTACGGATCAGAAGATTCCAGGTTCGACTCCTGGCAGGATCGCAGAAGTTTAAATTTTTTTATTTTATTTTTTTAATATTTAAGTAGTCAATTTTTGGATATTGCTTTATAACCTTTAATGAACTATACGTTTTTTGTTTTGATCATCATCATTTTTGTATAATTGATATATTTTTAACCTAATGACTATTAAATTAGTGTTCTTCTTTGAGAATATCTATATCAATATCTGTTTTATAAATATGTGCGTGGATTAAGTATATTTTTGATATAATTATATATCAAAATGCCAGCTCTATTTCAGTCCACCACAGCATTTGTTTCTTGTTTTTCAAAATAAACTACAGAACGCATGAAGCACTGTGGTTTTTGTTTAAACAATTTTTCCATATACCGATATTGTTAGGGTTAAGCTAACTTTAACCCCAACCCATTTACATATTTCTTCGAAAGCGGAAACCAGTATTTAGTCGCCCCAATACTAACGGGTCCTGTGGCGCAATGGATAACGCGTCTGACTACGGATCAGAAGATTCCAGGTTCGACTCCTGGCAGGATCGCAGAAATTTTTTTGCTTCCTTTACTTAAATTAATTATTTTGTAAATTTAAAATATATGTATATAGTACATATTGTTTCAAAAAAGATTACGTAAACTTTTGTAAGAATTTTTCCAAATTTATTCCAATTTAAAACAACTGGCAATAAAAAAATACAAAAAGTTTGTTTTCGCCCAACGTGGGGCTCGAACCCACGACCCTGAGATTAAGAGTCTCATGCTCTACCGACTGAGCTAGCCGGGCACTTGGATGTCCAGTCGCAAAATGCTCATTTATCGGGAAGAGCATGAAGATCGGTCTGTAAATTATAAAAAAATGCGTTCTTTGCATAATTAAAACGAGAATTGATGTATCTTTCCACATAAACATTTCCGCGTTGGCAACATGAATATTTATATAAATCTATAAATAAAATAGATTGTGGAAATTTTTTATGTCGCAATATAAAAACGAACCCAGAATTGAGTCAATTTCCCGCACATTCTCCACTCTGTTGAACAAATTGAGCAGTTTCCCGGTGGCCCTTTGTTGAATGTGCGCAATTAAATTGTAAAACTTGTTGACAGGATGACATGATCTATTAGCTTTGGTTATTTGTCTTTGCTTGGTTCGTTGCTTGCAAGGAAACGGAAAAATTGCAATTAAATTGGTTGCTCGATGCTGCCAAAGGACATGCCCACTCCCCCACAAGTCACAAGAAAGTCAAGCAGGATAAATGCAACGAAACGTCGTCCAATGAATGCTGTTCCTGCAACTCCTGCAGCTCCTTCCTCAATCTAATTTATGCGTTTGCCGCAGGGATAGGGGGTTTGTTCTTGGCTTTCAGCTGTTGAACATTTTCGCAGCACGTAAAGCGAAGGTCGTCAAACGCTTAGCTTTGTTTTATGGCGTAGAAATACATCTTGGTGGACCCTCAACTTGCTCGCTTTCAAAGTCCTTCCGGTGAATGTCATTCGCGTGAGATTGGACAAGGCTGCTGCGATAATTGAAAGATGGGGCTGGAGTTTGAGTGTGTGGAATTGAGTGATTTCTGATCAAGTCCTTGTCCTGGGAAGCTCTCTTTCTGTCCTTCTTATAACTTTTCTTTCCACTAAATACTTTCATTTTAGGACCTTAAAGACCCTTGGTCCCTGCTGCTCCTCTTATCGCCTAAAAATCCCTGCAACCGAGTCGAAATGCTTCATTAAGATTGTATCGTGGTCGTTCCTTTTGTTCGCTTTCCCCAAATGTCCGCCATCAAAGCTAAAGACAGTGTGACAGAGGGTGACCCAGGGCAGCCCATTCCTTCCGTCTTAATTAACAAATTTTCCCAATATACGCGTACTCCTCGCTGTCAGAAGGTTCTCCGTTGGGGTAAAAAGTTTCCAGCTAATTAGAAGACCAGCAAGAACGAGAGGGGGGAAACGCGTGCAATTTGCGAGTTTATTAATTTAATGTCGATTTGCATGCAATTACTGGCTCAAGGCGAAGCTTTATCTCAGTTGCAGTTCGTTTATGATGCTGCATCCGAGCGTAATCTAGCAGAAAGACATTCGTGGATGCGCCACTAGCTAATTAGAACTAATGGCCGACTGCCATCAGGCATCTGGCAGGGACTCCAAAGGTGCAGTTGCAGTTTCGCTCGTTTTTTTGAGTGGCTTTCCTTGTTCGATGCCATTGGCAGTGGCAGTGGCTGTGGCTGTGGCAGTGCAATTCAATCGAGAGACAAAGCCACTCCCTCGAAAAGGTAGCAAAAGTTACGCAATATAAAAGTGTGGCACGCGATTTTCGATACGCTCCCACCCATTGGCCCGGCTTGCAAATCCGACACGAAGGTCAGTGCAAAGTCATTCAGTTGCGTGCCACGCATTTCCCAGTGCCCCTGGCAGTGGCAGTGGCAGTTGCAGTTGCAGTTGCACCACCCCTCACCAGAGAACAACTCAACTGTAAATTGGCTTAACTGTAGTTTATCATTAAATTTGATGTCATTTCATTTCACGTTGCCGGGGCACGTAAATTTTTGTTGTCTTACATGTGCATGCGAGAGGAAAGCATAAGCCATCCACAGGGAATGCTTTTAAGTGCCCAAAAAAAGGGATATAGGGGAGAGAGCAGAGTCAGTAGATGGAGCAGGATTACTGGAGGTAGAGTCCAGGATTTTGGAACAGATTTCGGTAAATAAATACTTCCATCGGGTGATTTCTGTTTCCTTTGGCAAGTCATCTCAATCATTCTCTCTGCGAAAAAATACCTCATAAATATGGAAAATAAATATACATATTTTGCTCCTTAAATTCCATTTGCAAAACTAACAATCTATTCCCGTTCTAAAGACATACTCCTCAGCGATAATAACCAGCCACAGGTATTCATTTTTCTCCAGCATTGTGCAACCCCAAACCACTGATCAGTGTATCAGCCACATACATATGTACTCATATAATGGCCGGTACTCTACGTATAATTAGCCAACCCCTAGAAGCCCATTACGTGAATACTCCTCCTCATTGGGAAGCCGCTCATTAGGCGACATCCAGCCCTGCCCTCGCCGAGATGCTCAACTCTCGTGCCGAGAGAGTAAATTGACAATTGCATTAAGTGCGTTAAGTGCTTTCAGTGTGTGAATGTGTCCATGTCCCTGTGACAGGACATGGACACAAAGCAACCAACAGCTTGTGTTGTGTAGTGGAAGAGAGCAAAATGTTTTTATGTTGCAACTTGCCGGCAAACAAGCTGCTGTGGCAAGCCATTATGACATTTTGTTTGAAGGATAATTGTCCACGGGGTGTCCTTGACAGGGAGTGCTGGGAATGCCAGGGGGGGGAAGCAAGGTTAAGCGGTTACATAAGCAATAGCCTTGCCAAAGCGTCACTGATTGAGTCACCCCAACAATGTGTGGGGATTATAGATAATTAATGCAAGTAATTTAACTCTGATTTAACTAATCCCCGTCAAGTGCGACCAAAAACAGGTTAGGCAACAAATAATAACTGGCATTGAGAGGCATACAAAGTAATCGTAATGACACTTGAAGCTCTTAGTCGACTGTAGACTGAGCTCATAGTTGAGTTTCTAGCGCCAATAAAAAATAATTAATGATTAATAATTCCTAAAAAATAAGTATAGCATTTGAAATAACAATTTATAAACTGGCAACCATATTTACAAAGGAACAATCTACCTTGTAGATAAAGCCAAACAGAATCTGCTACACAGATCCTAAGCCGCAACCCGCTCCACCCGGAGGTAAATCTCATTCTTGCTGGCAATGACAGCTGTCAAGGGTGCAAATTCGATTGTCTTCGCCGTCTTGTCGCACCATTTCACCCGATGATTGCGCAGCAAGATGACGAGTCCAAGCTTCGATTGGAGCAGACCCAGGCGCATGCCAATGCAGTTGCGGGGACCCACACCGAAGGGCATGTAGGCGTCCATGTTCAGTTTGTCCCTGTTGGCGGGATCGAAGCGCTCCGGATCGAATTTATCCGGCTGGGGCCAGTACTTGGGATCACGCTGTATGCCCAGAGCAGAGACATAGACGGGCATGCCATCGGGCAGCTCCATGTCGTGATGGGGCGCCAGGGTGAAGCGTTCACCCTCTGCGGGCTGGGCACACTCACGCTCGGCATAGCCCACAATCGGGTACATGCGAAGTGTTTCGTTGACAACCTTGGTTAGGTAGGGCATCTCCTGAATGCGCTCGTAGCTAATGTGATCCTCGCCACCGAATGATTCCTCGATCTCCTGTCGCAAACGCCTCTGGATCTCCTCATTCTTGGCCAGCTCGTACAGGGCCAAGGTCATGGTGGAGGAGCTGGTCTCGTAGCCAGCCGTCTGGAACACCGCTGCCTGGGCTATCAAGTAGTCCAAGTTCTTGGCCTTGTTGTTCTTGTCGGGACTGGCGGCAGCCTCTCGTTTGAGTGACAGCAGAATATCCACAAGATCGTTGCGCCGCAGCCCCGACTTTTCTCTCTCCGCCATCACATACTTGACGCTGCTGCGAATAAAGTCCGATGTGGATTTGGAGAATACTTTCGCCCTGGCCAATGTGACTAAGGCTGGCAGCATGAAGATGATGGCAAAGTCAATGCCACGCTTGAAAGATGGCGTAAAGATGGCTTGATTATGGTGGAAAAATTCACTCTTGGGATCCTGCAGGGCATTCGCGTCCAGGCCAAAGGCTATAGTCGCAATCAGATCGGTGGTGAAGCGGGCGCACAGACTTTTGATCGTCACTATGGAATTATTCTCCTGACGCGCGATGTTGTCCTCCAAGTTCTTGCCGATCTGTTGGGAGAACCAAAAAGATTAGCTATGGAACATATTTGCAAGGTTTCTTCGACTCGTGCTCACCTTAACCATCAGTGGATACATCTGCTTGATCTTGCCCGAGGTAAAGACCGGCGAGATCTTGTTGCGCAGCTCCTTCCACTCGGGACTACGCACGAAGAACATATTGTTGTAGCCGAGGGCATCGTGATGCGGATCCGTTTGCAGTTTGCGATTGGTAAAGTAACTGAATTTCTTGATCATCACCGTCTTGATCAGTTCCAGATCGCGTATAACCAGAGCTGGCCGATATGCCAGGTATACCCCAATGATGGGCTCATTCTCAAGCCCGGGAGTCTGGTGGAACTTCCTGATCTGATCGAAGAATGGCAACCTGCCGGTAAGGAAGCCCACCGTATCACCCAATATGGGCAGTGGACCGATTTCCTTCACTCCATGGCGCTTCCAGAAGCTATGGCGACGCTTCTGCCACACATAGAACACAATCGCCAAAGTGGCGATCAGAAAAAGTAACTCAGTGGACATGATCGAACAGCGAGCAACTGTTTGCCTGCCAGCTAACGCAGTTGCTTATAAAGCAACGATCGGCCAGAGCTTTGCTGGGCTATAGCCACAACGTAGATGCTCTAACAGTTTCGCTTATCATCAAATGCCAAACCAGTGGCAGGCAGCCAAGCCAATACAGTCCCTAGTGATAAGGGTATGCCAAAACCCGCCAAATAATGTTTGCCTGGCAAACTTTTTTGCCTAGCTCCGATGACTTGACTAAAAGTTGGCATGAATTGTAGCTCCCAGCGACTCGAATTCAGTCTCTGCTGGGACTCAGTATGCGTGTGCCGTTTAGTTTGTTGAGGCATGATTAGATGGCAGCTCCTACGACCTGTGTTTTTGCTGGCACCAGAGTCTCGCCTGCCTGTTATCAATTGTTATTGTTTTGGCTTTTTATTATTGCTCTTTAATATGGTATGTAACTTGTATGAAAACGGCGATCCACTTACATTTACCATTGATGCCATTTATTGATGGCTCTTTGGGGTCATCAATCTACACAACTGTCCCTCTCTCTCTCACGATCTACCTCCATCCATCTCCGTTACGTACAGGTAGTCTTGAGTGTATTATAATTTTTTCGTTTTGTTTATTCACGTGTTTTTTGTTTGTTTATTAAGTGATCTGAGAATAGACCAACTCAACGTGCCCAAAACCGATTATGCTGTGGACTTAAGTAAAGCTTAGCGCCGGCGTGACTCAACGGTCCTGTGGCGCAATGGATAACGCGTCTGACTACGGATCAGAAGATTCCAGGTTCGACTCCTGGCAGGATCGACAAGACTTTTTGTTTCCTTTCAATATTTCCGCTACATTAACCATCCAAAAGGTAGTTTTTGCTTATAAATATTTCAACATTAACTAAAAATATATTTTGATATTCAAGTCACACACAAGATCTAGCATAGATCTAATTTTCAAAAACTTTTGTTTCTATTAAGTTTAAATAGGTTTACGATACAATTTTCACGCATTTTTTCGAATCGAAAATATTTAATGAGGCACAGAAGAAAACTGTTTTTGGGCGCTCGAAAAGCATGTGGTCCTGTGGCGCAATGGATAACGCGTCTGACTACGGATCAGAAGATTCCAGGTTCGACTCCTGGCAGGATCGAATTTTTTTTCAAAAATGTTAATCATTTTCGATACATTTTCAACCTCATGGTCTTCTTTTTTGCATGTGCATTGGTGGTACGCTTGTTCAAAATAATTTGCTGCAGTCACTGTCGGGTAAGCGGGTATCGCTTAAGTCTCACCTTAAAAGTCCTTGGCGTCTCATAAGCCGCATCTAACCCCTCTGGTTGCTGAGTGGAAACTTTCAGCTGTTTAACATAAAGCGCCACATAATCCACACGCTCTCCACACTACGCCATTTGATTTGCGCTGAGCCACCGCAGCTGCACTTTGTCATTGAATCCCAAATCCCCATCATATCCGTGGCCCTGCCCCACGTCTTGGCTGCTTTCTTGATGCAAAAAAGTCAGAGACTCACTCAAACACGTATGAATGACACGTACATGGGGGGTGTAATGTGTAAGTGCGAAATCGAAACCCAAGCAAGTTCCATTCTCTGAAGGGATACAAAAAATGTGATAAAAAGTTTAAGTTTTTTCAAGAAATACAAAAAAATTTCGATCCTGCCAGGAGTCGAACCTGGAATCTTCTGATCCGTAGTCAGACGCGTTATCCATTGCGCCACAGGACCGCATGTCAGCTTCGAGCTCAATGGTTGTGAATATTTATAAGCTCTATAATATGAGCTTTTCACTAGTACAAGCTTTGGAAATTAAATATTATTGTAATAATATTATCACAAAAACGTCTGAAATAAACGTAACGTAAGTTCTGCAAGAATTAAGAAACGAGTCAATACGAAATCACTGGTAAAAAGCTATCGTACACAACGCAGGTCAGAAATAAACTTTGCCAACGTATGCTCAAATGCCCGGCTAGCTCAGTCGGTAGAGCATGAGACTCTTAATCTCAGGGTCGTGGGTTCGAGCCCCACGTTGGGCGAAATTAACTTTTTTTTTAATTTTTGTTGCTGTCGTTTTGGATTCGAATATATTTGGAAAATGGTTTCGAAAAGTTTACGAAATGTTTTTTGGCATAGTAAAGTCTAACAATGATAAGTTACAAAATAATTGAATACAAAAAATTAAAAAAAGATATCTCTGCGATCCTGCCAGGAGTCGAACCTGGAATCTTCTGATCCGTAGTCAGACGCGTTATCCATTGCGCCACAGGACCCGTTGGAGACCCAGTGACAAAAGCTTAAGAAGTCTGCAAGCAGGTTTGCTATTCAAGTAAAACAACCTTGTTATCGACTGCAAGCAGTGTTGGTGTCAGTTTCGCTGCCCCAACGGCTCCAAAGCAAGCGGCAACACCAACGGACTCATACTTGAAACGCAAAAATGAGCTCTCTTCACAGTATGTTTAGTAACAGGGTGGATTCTACCTTGCATGCCTTGTGTTTTTTGGGCCGATTTGCTTGTGGGCCATTCCCTTTTTTAACTCGCCGGCAACACACATTCGTGCAACATTCGAAAGTGGGCGTATTTGAATCGGCCTTGCCGCCCCCAAGCTCGTGAGCATGAATGAAACATTTCGGGCATGTCTCCCCAACTCGCGAACGGATTGAACGTGCCCGCGGAAACGGAACGGAAAGAGTTCGTCGAATTTGTTTCTGAACTCAGGAAAGTCCGTTGCGGCTTCGGAATCCAAATGGAAACGTTTTACTTGTGCGGCAAATGACAACGAGAAACAGAAATCCCTCGAAACTAACCGTGCTGCTCTCATATTTTGTTTATAACTAAAAGAAGTGTCGTGTGTGTTTACAAAGAAAAGTGCGCTTAAGTTGGGATTCGATCTGTGATGGGATGATAGTAGGCCTTAAACTCTGTGTGAGAATAACTGTCGCAAGCGTCCCAGAGAGCCAGCGAGCTGCCTGTAAGTGTTTGTGTTTGTGCCTGTGTGTGTGCGAGTTCTATGTAAAAAGCAAAATTGCAAAGTGTTAAATGTAAATAATATTTGTGTTCAACTATCTATCGTCTCCTTTACGGTAAGTTGCATCCTCTTTTTTGAGTGTCTTGTCTTCCTTCCCCCTCCCTGTTTCTCTGTGCTATCTGATGTTTCGCTTTCGGCTGGCTGTTCTTCGACTTTATGCCGCTCTTCGTCTCTCTCTTCGACTGTCTTTTTTTACGTACTTTTTTGTTTTCATCGTCTGCTTCGGCTGAAAGCGAACGAAAAGCTGTGTCAAAGCGGAACAACAATAAGTTCTCGTTGTTGTTGTTTCTTTACTTCTGCTTCTCATTCTCATTCTCTGTGTAGTTTTGTTGTTCTTGCTGTTTGTTTAGCTGTCGTTTTCTCCATTTACATACACCACTACATTCTCCGTTCGTGTGATGCTCTCCGTCTTGCTTTTGGTCGCCGCCGTCTCTCTCCTCACTGGCTCTCTTTCTGCCCACGTTCTTCTCGTTTCCTATGTGTGTTTGTAGGCCTCAACAGAGGCGTCGCTTCGCTGCCACTGGCTCTGCTGGCGACGCGGTTAACTCGTTTAGCGACTTGTACTTTCCCACCCTTGCCCCCTTCTCCACCTTTTAGTAGTTAATGCATGAGTCTAGACACTCCAGAGGTTCTCTAGCTACTACCGATTTCAACTTAATGGTATGTGTAGCCCTGCATGAACCTGAAACAAACGTGATTCCGAGTATTTTAGGGAGCCCTATTTTGGTTAGTGAATATATTATGCATTCATTCTAAGCATTATTGCAGTGTGGTGTAGTTGATGCAGGTCTGGATTCTAGAGGTACACTCCAAGTACTTTGGACTTAAAAGTGCCGTAAATTGTATAATTTGCTTACAAAAAAAGCCTTTATTGACAATATTGACCTTAATCTTGCCCCAAGCGAGATTTCGGAGCGTAGAAGGCGATCTATCGATGTCATAGAAAAATGTCACTCCATGTATCAAAGTTTGCAAGCTTCAAGCGATTTTAGTTTTATTCTGGACTGGCTAAGTTCCGGCTAAGAGTTGACAACTCAGAAGACGCAAAATAGAGGATCTTAAGCCCTCTATAAAACTCTATTCTTGTCTTGGAAACAGGCCCCTCTTCAGAGCCCCATTAACCTGCAACAATCGGAAACTGGTCTGGCAGCAAACTACATACACTGCATGCTACAGACATCTTCGTCCTCCATTTTGGGTTGCAACTTCGGCCCGGCAGTCGCATCATCCATCGGCGTACCGGGAGGGACGGACGGACAAAACGGTCGTTGAAAGCGAAAATAGCGCAGAGAGAATTGTGTTGTGTTGGGTGTTCAGCAGAGTTCTCGCTGGGTTCTCTATCCGACTGAAATGTATCTCGCAGATACATATCTAGAAACTGCCGCATAGAATGCAGTAGAACCAGACACAAGTAACTAAATATAATGTGCCCCACACACAGATGCACGGCTATACGCACACAGACAGGGACAGCGACATGTATAAATATATCCCGCCTGTCTCTCTGTCTGTCTATGTCTATGGGCCGCTTGCAATTTCATTTTCATTGCAACTTCATGCCCCTGACATCGGGCAGAATGCCTGCCTCTGCGTCTGTCCCCACCACAGTACCACATCACCACTGCACCACAGCACCGCCTCCTCCTCCTCATCGTCATCCGGTCGTAGTCTGCTTCGTTGCAATTCTTCAGCATTTTGCTTTCATCTCTTGCAGCTCTTTTGCACCGTCTGCCTGTTTCTACGCTTATTCTTCGACAATTGCAAGTTGTCGGACGGGACGGACAGGCCTATTGAAGTTACGAGTATGCACCCCTTCACCCCCGTCTACCCCTATCACACGCATCTGTATCCCTGTACACTTGTGTGTGTGTGAGTGTGTGCGTGGGGGAGCTTTTTTTTGCCCTAACCTACACCACAGAAAACGTATTGCGTCGGCTCTCCGTTTTCCTCCACCACCGCCGCATATGGCCCCCATATCACTTCATTTTGCATCCACGAAGCATGCATTCATCGCTCTACGTTCCCCACTTATTTTCTCTCCCTTTTTATGGCTATTTTCTCTTTATTTCTTTATTAGTTTTCCTTTCATGGTGCATGCATGGGAAAACATTTTTCATTGATGCCTTTTCTGACATTCTTCCCCATATGTAGTACATGTTTGTGTTTTATTTATGACAGAAGAGTTTTTCTTATTTATTACAGCGATATGGCCACAGTTATGCGATCGAATTCTGTCGTCAGCGTGCAATAAATTAAAACTAAACCAACAATCATCGCATTGGTAAGTCATTAAATTGAAATTTTATGAAGCATTTAGCAAGTTTAGCACTTGCATTCCTAATCGTTTTGCTACGAGAGGCTGAAGTTAAACATATTGACCGCTGCGATCACATGGCCCATTAGCTCAGCTGGTTAGAGCGTCGTGCTAATAACGCGAAGGCCGCGGGTTCGATCCCCCCATGGGCCAGAGTTGATCCTCCTTTTTTCGAAATATTTTGGTTCATCGATGTTCTTACTGCATTTCGAGTACCCAATAAGTACCGGAACATAGCCTTAATTAACTTTATTGATTACAATATAAGAATTCCACATATTTGTGAGAAGCTTCGATATCTCTGGTGCGATCTGGTATTGATTCTTCCTTTGGATCGTCTAGGTTAGGTAAGGTTGAGGCGGTTGTCGGGATTTCCCTCCATCGATCGTCTATAACATACAAAATTTAAATTTGTCCAGCTTTTTTTAAAAACATCCTGAATACAAGATGGCGTCAAGAGGCCCATTAGCTCAGTTGGTTAGAGCGTCGTGCTAATAACGCGAAGGTCGCGGGTTCGATCCCCTCATGGGCCAGAATAATCTTTTTTGTTCCACAAACTCTGCCTTTTCACTTGATGAAAAGTAAAGTAAAGTATATTTATAAAGTTCACATAGGAGGGGCCCAGGAAAGTGCTTGAGATAAAATCAAAACTTACCAAGAATCATTTGGGGATGACAGAATAATGAAATAAAAATTATAAAACAAAGTAAAAAAGTAACTCCTGGCCCATGGGGGGATCGAACCCGCGGCCTTCGCGTTATTAGCACGACGCTCTAACCAGCTGAGCTAATGGGCCGTTGCTTACCGTCTGCCATACGTAATACTTAAGCATTTGTCAGCTGGTCTGCTTAGAATAAATATTAGTTGCTATCATACGACATACAAAAATAGAAAAAAAAGATTACTCGCCCAACGTGGGGCTCGAACCCACGACCCTGAGATTAAGAGTCTCATGCTCTACCGACTGAGCTAGCCGGGCTTGGTGCCTGCTGGCGTCAGAAGCCCGAAGTTGGGACCTCAAGCACTGCGAACCGGGAACAAGAAAACTCCGTACACGTGGCAGAGGTCCCACACGATTTATATTTAGCCCCGTCTAGAGTCTAGACACTCTCTGTACGGTTTTACACCCACCGCCCTTCCATACCTTTGGGTATCATTGTCGCGGACCTGCGGACCTGTCCCTATTTGTGTCTGGGTATCCCTCTTCCCAGAGTTGAATTGTTTTCTTGGCCGCTCGGCGGACCCTATTGTCTGTAGCACATTTTACTGCTTCCTAATGGAAACGATGTATAAAATTACGCGCCTACCTCAATGCACTGGATGCAGGGCCCTGGGAATGTTGATCCGAGCGAAGGCTGTGGAAATGGAAATGGTAATGGGGGTGGCGGTGGCAGTGGCAGTCATGACAACCCCCCTACCAATCCCTGTTCTGTCTGACGCCGCCGTTTGCCGTCGGCCAAGTAATTTGCTATAAAATATTAAAACGAAACAATGTGAGAAAGGAAACAAAACAAAATACTCAGGGAGAGAGAGAGACGGAAGACAGACTAAAGCTGGAGCTAGAGCAGAAGCTGATGAAGACTCGTGGGGAACCATGGGGGGAAACGGGCAGATAATCAGCCCGGCAGACGGTTTCTGTTGCCCTACGATTGAGACAGTGGAGCATATTGAAACACGCGGTGATATCGTACCTAAAGAGAAGTTAGATTGGTTATTTTTTGAGGGTATCTTTAAATTTGGTTAATATGGAAAGGATTCGTGTATAAATTATCTTAAAAACCTGATAAACCTTTTGCTTTTTTGAAAACAATTGTTCGTAGAAAGAGCATTTGATGGAACCCTTTCAAGAGCATTCATTATGTGCATACAAATTGAAAGAAAAAGAAAGGGAAAAACATCCAGAGCAAAGCTTATTTGTGCAGACAAATTGTTTATGTTGTCGGCGGCGGTTGCTGCGCACATGCTGGCCCGCTCCCCTTTCCCCATGCCCCATGGGTAGGCGCATCACGCATTATGTTGTCCAACCCCCTCGCACACTCTCAATCAGTATGCCACTGGCAGCGTCTGGACTGAATGCCACAGACAAGGCCAAATATGTTGGGGCAGGTTCCCAGAGTAAAACAAACAGAACTTTGATTAAAATAAAAACAAGAGAACAGAAGAAGAGGCACAGGCTTATACGTATGAAGCAAAATGTATTTGATGCAGGAGCATAACATAAAAATGTGAATTTAAAATGTGGGGAAACAAAAATGGATTTTCGCCCAACGTGGGGCTCGAACCCACGACCCTGAGATTAAGAGTCTCATGCTCTACCGACTGAGCTAGCCGGGCTGTTATCAAGATCCCGAACATAGGAATTCATCAGAAATCTCAAGTGATCGATAAGGAACATCGGCAAAAGATTATACAGGTAATAACTTTAGAAATCACTCTCCCCATTAATGTTTGTATGGTTATTCTTATTCTCTATCTGAAGGAGATATAGCTCGTCTTATCTTCAGTAAAATATATATTGGTGTCATAGATATTTCAAAAAGTCCTACAAACAACATGGCGTTATGGGGCCCATTAGCTCAGCTGGTTAGAGCGTCGTGCTAATAACGCGAAGGCCGCGGGTTCGATCCCCCCATGGGCCAGGAGATACTTTTTTGCATTTATTTTAAGTATATATATATTTATTTTACTTTAGAGCTAAAATTAATATGTTTAGAAGATAAGTAAAGTTCAAGGAGAAGTCTAGAAGCTTTCTGGGATCTATGACAAAATATCGATTTATTGAAAACATGATCCTTATCACGAATTTCAGAAAGATATATGGGCCAACCCACTTAACATTGCCCGGCTAGCTCAGTCGGTAGAGCATGAGACTCTTAATCTCAGGGTCGTGGGTTCGAGCCCCACGTTGGGCGAAATCAATTTTTTTTATATTTTCTAGAATTATTTTATTAGATTCAAGATGTTAATGAAGCAAAAGGGGAATAGGAGAAAAAAAAACTATAAACTGTAGATTAAAATGACTAATCGTTTGATATTTTTTTTAATTTTTGCACCGAAGAATCTCGCTTATAATTTTACAAGCATTCTAAACAAAATTTAAATGACTACAGTCTAATCACAAGAATTTTTAAATTAATTTAAAAATAAATAGATCTAGATCAATACGATCATATTCTGAATCCTTCATGCTATAATTTCAGCAAGATCTATTGGCCAGCCATGGTTACACTGCCCGGCTAGCTCAGTCGGTAGAGCATGAGACTCTTAATCTCAGGGTCGTGGGTTCGAGCCCCACGTTGGGCGAAAATACTTTTTTTTTCGTTTTCGTTTTGGTTTAGTTTTCCTCCTCCATCTTTATCAGTTGGCCTTGGCAATCGTGTCATGAATTTGATCCGAGTGCAGTTACAACGGCGCTGCATTGTCTGAATGCCCCCTAATGAAGGCAGTGTGTAGACCTGACCGAAGACTGTAGCTGAAACAATACTCGAGTCTGTGGAATATACGAGCACATATTTCCATATTGAAATAAAATACTGTCGCGGGCTGAAGCTGACGCAGCCCGTGGCTAATCGTCTGGGTCTATGGTTGGGGCTGGGGTTGGGGCCAGCAGGCAAATGCAAATGCAAATAAAAGCACGTTTAGAAAATGCAAAAAAAATCTTCGTATGCATAACTTGGAAATTTGAATGGCCGAACCGAACCTAACCGAACCGACAGCAACGGGACGACGTCGAAATATTAAAAACGTTTTGTTTGTCATGCAAATAAAACGAAACGAGGCGAATGACTGAACTTAACCTTAAAAATAAAACCACACAGACACATACATACATATACAGAGACTATTTAGCAGTATAGTATATTTAGTATAGATATGGTTTCCTATATGAGATGTCGACTATTTTGTTTATATGGCGCAAAATGCGGTTAATGCACTGCAATCAAAGCGAATTTGTGGGCAGAGCTAAAACAAAACGTTGCAATATTTTGATGTACTTGCTAACAAGATGGCATACAGACAGTGCTTGCCATAATTATATAATGGTATACATTTATAGGAATTTAATTTTAGCTAATGATTGCTTTGACTTTTGAGTAGATCTATAGCTCTAGGAATATATACCACATCTAACCGATTCGAGGCAGCTTTTTTTTGTGTTCAAAAGTGATCGAAGGCGGCTTACAATGATTTGATGGACTGTACCCCCATTTAAATATATAGTATGCATGCATGGTGTGCCCATACTTGTTATAGTTGCCATTAGACGCTGTTATTTATTATTGCTTTTGTATGCCATATGAGGGTTCTAATTGGGCGACGTGGTGTAGACTCAGTTACGTGAGATTTCAGAGAACTAGCCATGAAAAATATAAGTATGTGCAAGTTTCTCTCTCGCCTTCCCTGCGCTTCTTATTCACCATGCCGAGGGTTTTGCAGGGGTTGTAACACAACTCATCATCCCATCTGCCGATTCTGCTGATTCCAATTCATTTGCTATTTCCTCCTTCAGCGCGAATCGTGACGAAACGCTTTACATAAATGCAGTTGGATCGCCTCCAGTCCATTGCACTGCATAAATTCACAGCGGACTGACTGACCCAGCGCTCAAAATGTTATTGTTCAAACTGGATCCACAACTGGAATCGTAGTCAGAAGAGGAAGAGAGCGGTTGAAGGGAGGAAGTTGCAAAACTTACAACACATCGAGCTGCTCTACGGGTTTCGTGAATGCGACCTTGGATTGATATCAGTTTAAACGCGATTCCACCTTTCGTTGCTTTATAGAGCTTCTTCACTACAAATATCGCAATAAAAATTGGAAAAAAAGTTGTGCCGCCCCCGGGTGGACTCGAACCACCAACCTTTCGGTTAACAGCCGAACGCGCTAACCAATTGCGCCACGGAGGCCGATGACAACCTCGTGTCAAATTTTCATTTTGTCAGAATGTCTCTCTATGAGACTATCTTCAGAACTTGGAAGAATAGTTCTGTAATCTGCTGTAAGATCTATTTAAATGCCCGTATTTTTTATTAGGATGGCGCACAGATACAGAATTCCCCTTCACTATTATGCGATTTTGCTCAAGTAAAATAAATGTATAAATCATCAAAAAAAAGTTATTTCCGCCCCCGGGTGGACTCGAACCACCAACCTTTCGGTTAACAGCCGAACGCGCTAACCAATTGCGCCACGGAGGCTGCTGAAACATCGTAAAATTCTACTAAATTTGTTCAGAAAGCAAACTACAAAGAATAATCTGAAAAGAAATGGGTTAGATCTGAGCTGCCTTTCTTTCGAAAGTTTAACACTTTGATGGGGATTCTATTTTAAAGGTACAATTTTGACCTATTACATGGCCTCCGTGGCGCAATTGGTTAGCGCGTTCGGCTGTTAACCGAAAGGTTGGTGGTTCGAGTCCACCCGGGGGCGGCCATTTCTTTTTTGTACATTTCCAAGTGAATCCCGGGGCCAAGTGAGAGATAATACAATCTTTTATGCAAATATATTTAACGTTAAAAAAGAAACATTAAAAAAAAGTTGATATCTGCGATCCTGCCAGGAGTCGAACCTGGAATCTTCTGATCCGTAGTCAGACGCGTTATCCATTGCGCCACAGGACCGGTTGAGAACGGTTGGCATAGTGACACATAGAAGCCGCTTGGCTGTTTAGAAATTGTATAATATCGTTTGTATCTTATGTTTTGATGTTTATTCTCATTGAGAAGTGGCGCAAAGTATCCCCCCTGCCCCACCATCACATCAGTGGCCTGCCTATTTATACGAGCTTTCAACAAATGATGTGCTTGAGCTTGATGAAGATCTGTTGGGGCGCTCTGGTTATAGTAAGACTCTTATAATTTATGCAAGCTCATTGACTTGAACACTCATATGTACATATATTACTGACGTCTTTAGCAGAAGTATCAAAATCATAAACTAGTTTTGCACGAAGAAGAATACGATAATTTAATGATTTTTTGTTGCTTTTATGGAGCCTCATTAAAGTTTGATTTTGCTATTATTTAAGGGTAAGTAAGCTCTGTACTGAAATGTTAAATATTTGCTAGACGGAAACAGCCATGATGGACAGCGGAGGCCCGGTCGCCATGTTCGTTTCCGCTGCATTCCCCTCCAGCTCTCACCTCACTTCCGGTTGTTACATTACAAGTTGTTTGCCTCGTTTTAAGAGTACTCTAGGGGATAGACCACGTCCTGCAGCTGTTAGTTCTCATGGGGCGGGTTTCAACTTTAAATTTTTCTCTTATTTTGAACAAACTTTTTGGCTCCGTTTCTATTTCCATCACGCACCTGAGGCCCACAGACCACAGGCTGTTTGGCGAGTGTTGTTTTAGGCCAAAGAGTATTCAGAATTTTCCATGGCGCTTATGCTGGGTCGGACTTGTGCCACTCCTGTCTTTTCTCCATCCCCTTTGACTTCAACGGCGTGACATCATATTGGGGGTTTGCACTCCCTTAACCATGTCTGGGCTTCCTTAGGCTCTTGTCTGGCCTGGGGCTGACTGGCACTGGCACTGACTACGAAATGCAGGCCATAAAACATGGGCAAAAAAGAGAATAGCTAAGAAACTTTTTTTGTAAACCTGGCTAACAGCGGGCGTGCCAAAAGTTGAAAACGAAT
Organism: Drosophila subobscura; assembly: GCF_008121235.1. Lineage (NCBI taxonomy): Eukaryota > Metazoa > Arthropoda > Insecta > Diptera > Drosophilidae > Drosophila > Drosophila subobscura. The sequence goes on along the minus strand of NC_048531.1, from coordinate 14,272,593 downwards.
TTCGCGGCAGTCTTGTGCAGCGGCACAAGTGAAACTTATTGATTTTCTGCAACATTTTCAATTCCATTTAACGGCTTGTCGAGACTGAAACTGAGACTGGGGGCCGCGTCCTTGCCTCAGCGTCGCCATGATGGCTGGCAGGTGGTAGACCTTTCCACTTGGTCATTGCCAGGCCCCGCAGCAACCGCTGTCCCGCCAGAACGGGAGTGATTTTCTTTGCATTCAACTTAACTTTTCACTTCGTTAGGCTCGGCCCAACCCATAGATGAACGCACCACCCCCCACCCCCGCCCCCAGCCATTGGCCCACAAATTGGCGCATTGTTTGGGTCAAGGATGCAGCTGGGAATGCAGCGTCATGCTGGTCCCCCAAGGCGTCCATGTGGGCGTTTTGCCCTGGCAGCGAAACGGGGTGTTTGTGTGTTTGTCTTAAAAGCTTTGAACTTTTAAACAGTTGCCCCCCATTGTCCGTAAGGTTGTGGGATGGGGTCACCCCACCCTCAGCCTCATCTTCATCGCTTAAGTGAGGGAATTCAATGTCCGGGGAATTGTCTGGCAGCATGCATAAAACATGAGGAAATGTCTGCCGCTTAAAACGTCAATAAATCAAGGAGGTGGGCTGGCATACTGAAGGACTCGTGTCAATGAGGTTTGATTGGGGATTGTTTTCCGCTCTGCGGTTAAAATTTTATATCGTGTTTCATTCATTAAATACTTTCAGTGGGTTATCAGAAGGGAATGAAGAATTTTAATCTAATAATTCAAAGCCGCTCAATCTATACATAAACTCGATGTGTTATGTACTTGAATTACTGCTAATAATTTATAGAACAGTTCGAGCTACAGCTATCGATATATTCAATACAACATTTTCTTCTAGTTTAACCAGACCATACCAGAGATCTGCGATCTCATCTAATAACCAAAGTTGACCTACCTACCACATGTCATTTACACAGGTGGAAATGTCATGCATGCGTTACAATGTAACAGCCGCTCCCATACCTCACCTCGCCGTAGTGCAAGCTTTCCCTTTTTCATTGCCTCTCTCTCCTCGTCATCACATGATGTATCCGTTGCAACTGCTCAATTGTACAACGCCCTAAAACAAAACCCACAAAAACAAAAAACAAAACAAAACTATTTAAAAACGAAAAGAAGAATAACGACAGCGTCGAAACGAGAGTGAATGCACCTCTGCCGCCTCTCTGCCACTGCCAAAAATAAGCATGCACCGAGAAATAGGCCGCCGCGCCACTCTGTTCTCTCCTACTTTTCGTAATAGTTGTAGTTGCACGGGTAGTTGGCGCTCTCCTCCGGCAAGGCGCAGGCTCTCAGGCCCCTGACAAAGTTCCCTTTCGCAGTCGCTGCTGCAGTTGCAGTTGGCGTCGCAGTCGCCGCCAAGTGCAAGAGCAAGTATCGGCAAAGTATGGCCGCGCCGCTATTTACGTCATCGCAAAAGACATGCCATGGTGCACTCTCTCTCTGCTCGGCACTGCTCTCTCAGAGATGGGCCACTCTGAGCATCCATCGGTTATCCATGTCGATATCTAGGTCAATTATAGACACTGACCTTTCAATGTGTAGTGGGTGTTCATTATCGTAGCATATTAAATGTTAACACTCAATCATTTGTTTAAGATAAAAATCTGCCATCTATAATCCAACTAATCTACACTGTCTGATCTACTTGATAAGTGCATCTCGTTTCGTGATTCATCGCCACATTCTTCCATCTCTAGTGCATATGGGTATCACGAACAATTGGGCGCTCATCTGTATGGGAGTGTGTTTGTCCGAGTGTGTGTGTCCGCATTGGGGGAGTGGAGGGTGGTGTAGGGATTTCGTTGCAACAGCAATTTTCGCCATGGCTCACTGCGCTTTGCCGTTTTCGCTCTCCCCCATTCCACACTCTCTCACGCTCGCTCTCGCCGACAGCCTCTAGAAGAGCGTTGTAAAAGCTGTAAAGTTGCATGCGCCGCCGCTGCCGCCGCTTGTCGTTGTCGTCGCTTACACTACACATTTGCATACCTATGCGTCTCCCTCTGTATCTCTTGCCGTGTGATGTGTGTGTTTGGCTGTGTCTGTATGTTGGTGAGTGTAAAATTATTCATTTTTTTCTAAGGTTCAGTCTCAGAGTTGAAGGTCAGTTGATGTTTTATGTCATTCAACTTTCTGCCGTTCGTCGTCGTTGCCGTTGTTGTGTTAGTTTTTCATTTGTTGTTGTTGCTGATGTATTTCGTGTTGTTGGTTCCTTAACATTTTCGTCATCGCTGCGCCAGCGGTTTTTTTCGCCTGCGATTCGCTCGCGTGTCAAACCATTCAATTGGGGCGTGGAGCCCAACCCTCTTCTGCCTCCCGTCTACTGCTCCACCGCTTCCGTTTCACCTCCATTGAGTGCAGTTTAGCGGGAAATCACTCTATTCCCACTTAAGGTAGTGGGTTGGGTGGGATGCACTTCCATTTCTGCATTTTGCACGACCCTGCGCTTTATTGGATTCTCTAGCCCCCTGCTTCGTACCTCGTGCCTTTGCTAATAGGTTCAATAGACGATTATAGCCAATTAGAGAGGGTGCATGAGAGGCAGTGTGAGGTTATGTTGGGTTCCAGGTAAATAACAGTAAATTCAAAGAAACATCTTGGGATTCTCTTTCAAGAAGGGCCACACCGACACACCTGACCTTTTTGCTGGCTTTGGGAACCGTTGAAAACAAAAAATTGCCAAATTCCCACGAAATAAAAAAACCACTCTCATACACGCAGAAGAGCATGCACTGTGAGTGGACTGTGGAAAAAGAGCAACCGAAATCATTGAAAAAAAAACATGAGAAAAAAACCAGCGAAAAAACTATTAAAATCAAAAGTCACATAGCAGCGCAGCAGCAGCGCAGCAGCAGCGGCGGGCGAAATCAACACACAAAAAAAGTGTGTTACAAAGTCAAAAGCGCAAAAGCAACAGCAACAAAGGCAAACCACAGCAGTAGCGCGGGCAGGCAACAACAAGTAGAGCTCAAAGAGAGACGACGCGCGAGACAGAGTGAAAAAGAAACCAAGAATACCAGCAACAAACAGACAGAGAGTCTTCGAGTCTACAATGGGCCCAAGCACGAAAACCAGTTTTCGGTTTCTCAAAAGTTCCGCCACTCTGGCCCAAAAGCTAGCCACAGAGACAACAAGTATGCACAGTGGGGCAAGTGCAGTGCAATCTACCCACACCTAGGCACCTCAGTTTGCCAGTGTGAATTTTGTTTAAATTTCCGATTGCTTAGAACTTCCAACATTTAAATATCTTCGCAGCAACATTGCCCCACTGTGCACATACCGCTGCACGCCATCCGTTGACGGAGCTCCCGCGAAAGTTGGAGCGAAGCGCAGCTTAAGTTTTGAACAACAACAACATCCCAGCAGCAGCAGCAGCAGAAACCAAAAGTCAGACGGCATTGCCAAGCTCAAAAAGTCAGACGCCAGCTACGCTCACCTCACGGAGCGCAGGCGCAGCAAAAGCAACAATTACAAGAGAGAGAGAGAGAGAGAGCTTTACCTGAGCGTGAGAGCGGACGACAAGCTGACTGACAGAAGCAGCAGCAGCAGATTGCGGCGGGCGGCGAGGACGTTGAGTTTCATTTGTGCGCGCCGCGGCTCTCGTAATAAAAATTACATCGCGCGGACCGCCGTCGGTGGAAAAAGTGCACAAAAATTACAACAAATGAATGCAAATGTTGTGCCAGAAATCGTCAGTGAGCAGTGCAAAAGTGTAACACATTTTTTTGGATTAATTAACAAGCTGCAGCCGTTTCTACACGCGTTTGTGGTGGGTGTTTGTTACAGTGAATATTCTTCTCGTGAGAAACACACAAACCAAAAGATTTCCTCCATCATAAGTGGATGAAAGAATAGCAAAGGGAACAACAACTTCTAGATATTTTGATGTTTTAGTTTCTGCTGGCTGCCGGAGTGACACGTCCCCCGGCCTCCCCCAACCCTTGGCCTAAACATTTTCATGCAGTTGCGGTTGTTTACTCGCTCTCAAGAAAAAAGAGAGAAAGAAAGAGAGAGAGAGTGGAGTGAGTGGCGTGCAAGAATTGTGAGAGCGGATAGCTGCTGTTCGTGCAATGTTTATTAATTACCAGAAAAATGTTAAATTTCCACGGTGCCAATTTCTCTCAAAGTGCCAATGATATTTTCATTCAAAGTTTTTCAAAAGTGAGATTTTTGCCATTATTTTAATCTCTCACGGAAACAAAAAGAGCGAGTACAGAAAGCAGTGAGGAAAGAGAGAGAGAGAGCGGACCCAAATGCACGTGTCTGGGGGAAGTGCATTTGCACCGTGGGCTGCATATAATTTGATAATAATATTTATAGAAACAGTGAAAAGTGCAATTATTATGTTTCTCATGGAGATTTTCTTTCTCTCAATTTTTAATTGCAGATTTTGGTGAAATAATACACAAGCAATAAACAAAAGTGAGAAACACTTTATATACTTTAGCAGTAAACAGACCCAGTGACGGTATATTTTTGGATTATAATCAAACTGCATGCGAAATTAGGTGAGTAAAGCAACTAAAAGCGGAAGTAGGGGATAAATTTATACCCGTAATTGGAATAGAAATTGAATTGAATTGAGAAATAGGGAAATGTAAGTGATTAAAGCACTCAAGGGAGGTTAAAGGAGTAAATGAAATAGAGTATCTCTTCGGTGGCCATAGGCCACACATCAAAACGGCGTCTACAGCAAAAAAAATGCAGCCTACAATCTTTTTCCGGCTTTAGGAAACCAAGGGTGAGGCATTCTGTTATCACACAACTCTCTTGGTGATAACGAATTCCGTGAAAGTCTACTCTCAAAATCAAAATCAAAACCAAAACCGCCAACTTATTCTTGCTGCTAATTGCTATGCACATAAATTGCAGCTGTCCGGCAATTGGAAATGCAGATGAGCTGCTGTGGTCGCCGCCGCCACCAGGTTTTTCTTTTTCCTGGGGCTTTTACAAATAAAACTAAAACGAAATTCTTCTGGTTTTATTTTGTTGTGCAGCGGAAATGCATCGTTTACAGTGTCTCTTTCTTCTTCTGCCTCTTTTTCGCTATTCCTCCATCGGACAGTTGTGTCTGTCCGGTCTGTCAGAACGTTTGTTTACTCATACATCAGGCATAACCCGTGAATGGGGATGGGGATGGTCATGGGGTGGGGTGTGGGTCCACGAAATTAGTGCAAGTGCAACATGTCAGAGGCGGACCGAACCGAACCGAATCGTTCCGATCCGAAAGGCGAATAAACTCTGGCAAATGCAAATAGGGGGCGGGCTGGGGTGGCTCCGGCGGGGCCCGACATCGTCGCAAATAAAAGTCTCTGCCACAAAAATAGAATCCAATCTGCACAAATTTTGCATTCGCTGCCATGCACTCGTAGAATTTCCCCTCATTTTCCGCGATTTGATTGAGTCTCAGTCTCGGTCTGCGGCGCTCCTTCCTTCTGCTGCTGGTTAATTAACATTTGATAATCATCACAATCACATTATCAGGGCGGGCGAGGTGTGTGTGATGTGTCTCCCCTGTTATATAAGCATCCGTGGAAATTGGGTCAACGGCGGTCGGTTGGTCGGTCGGGTCGGTGGCGTTCGGTTTCAGTCGGTCGGTGCTGTGGGGTCGTATGGCTGCTGCTGCCACTGCTGCTATAATGTTGGCAGTTCTGGCCAACGTAAAACGACCTTATCAAGGATTCTGGGTCAATATGCTTACGCCATTTTGTCGGCGCCCCCGGTTGGGTGCGTTCATACATGCCCCTGCTGGTGTGGGTGGCGTTAGGGGGGCGTGTGTATAGAGTGAATGTCGGGTTTTGCGGTGCACTTGAGAATTCAATTTTCACTCGCACAAAAGCACCGCATTCAGTGGGTGCTGGCCTGGGGTTCGAGGGTTGCATGCCACACGTACTTACAGTGCATTAAACTACTGCATTGACCCCGTTCGCCAAGCAGGTAATTGACATCTTGTCATGCTATTCCATTCGATTCATATAAATAATATAGTGTTCTTTCAAAATGCCATTGATTAAGTAAATTGTAATAGAAGCGTAATAGTTGTACCCTACAGTCAGTGGCTAGTAATTTTATTTATATTACATTGTAGCATTTTTTTAATTGAGCCCAAAGCGGCACCTTGTCGAGGGGTAGATTGAGGGATCCCAGAGAGCACGCCTGCATCTTAAGAACCCCACTTGACCGCGGCAGAACAACAGCCTCCGTGGCGCAATTGGTTAGCGCGTTCGGCTGTTAACCGAAAGGTTGGTGGTTCGAGTCCACCCGGGGGCGGCAAAACTTTTTTGATGTTCCTATTTATATTTTTCAAAACCCATCGAATAATAAAGGATCTAAAAAACATATACTGTTATTGGGAATATGATGAAAAAGCTTACCATTCGAGTTGGGCACATGGTCAAAGTAGAGCTGCAAAATAATCAGCGAAGCTCAAATTGAAAGTAAAAAATATTCTTGCCGCCCCCGGGTGGACTCGAACCACCAACCTTTCGGTTAACAGCCGAACGCGCTAACCAATTGCGCCACGGAGGCTATAGAAGCAGCGAAAAATTATAACTAATTTTCGAAAAGAGATAACCCAATGATTTTGATACTGATTCCTCATATCAAACTTTAAGCCAGATAAGTTAACAAAATATTGTAGCTGAACATGATCACAACAAAAAGCTTGGTGACCTCATTCTGTCATTTTTTGGTTTGCATTCTAAATCTAAAAAGAAATTATTAATATTATATTAAGCTGATGGACTTATTATTTGGGATGAATCAAATTGTAGGTGTGATTAAAGTGATTATAGCGAGGGAAAGTTTTTTTTTGCAAGTTTCCATAATTATAGGCAGCAGCTTCGCTTTTGGTCGCCATTTGACATAACAGCGGCATCAGCCTCCGTGGCGCAATTGGTTAGCGCGTTCGGCTGTTAACCGAAAGGTTGGTGGTTCGAGTCCACCCGGGGGCGGCACAACTTTTTGAATTTTTTCTTTACGTTACCTTTTTACTAATTAAACAATTTTCTTTACTTTCTTTGACAGGTTTTCAATCTCTTGGGAATTATGTAATTAACATGCATGTGGGCAACATGAAGGCTTGGCCGTGTGGTCAGACGCAGCCTGTGAAACAATCAATTGCTCGTAGGAAAAGTATCGTACATGCAACATGTACCGCCTGAATGCTACACTGCAGCAGCAGCCACAACCACAGCAACAGCATCAGCAGCAACCACACACCAAGCAGAAGATTCCCAGCCACATTTTGTTGCAACAACAGCTGTCTGCCGCTGCCACTGCCTCCAGCACCCTCCCTCCATCCAGCAGTAGCCATAGCCATGCAACTGCCGCCCCCGCCCTGACCTTGCATGCGGCCAGTGCAGCAAATGGGGTCACCATCGCAGCAGCAGCAGCGACAAAAATAGCAGTGACCGTCGCAGAGGAAACGCTGAGGCCCACTGCCACACCCACTACACCCACGACAATTAAAATAGAGCCCATGCCTGACATTATAGCCCTGACCACCGGCACTGCGGGGGGAGGAGCAGTGGCTGGATCTGGAACCCCCACACCCAACAACAAGTCAACAGCAGCGGCGGGAGCATCGACCTCTGCTGCAGCTGCGGCTGCCAACGGACACTTGGTGCTGGTCCCCAGCAAGCGGCCACGCTTAGATGCGTAAGTGTTCACGTTCGCTTTTACGGCTCAAGCCTAACTGTCACTCTCTCTGTCTTTCCGTTTCAGTCCTGAGGATTGGATGTCCACACCCAGTCCGGGCAGCGTGCCCAGCTCTGCCCCGCCTCTCTCGCCGTCACCCGGCTCTCAGAATCACAGCTACAACATGTCCAACGGCTACGCGTCGCCCATGTCCGCCGGCAGCTACGATCCCTACAGTCCCAATGGCAAAACAGGTGAGTTCAGCTGCTAAGGTGCAAGTTAACAGAGTGTTAAGTTACAAGCTAGAATAGGCAGATGGCGCCATGAGTGCCCGTGTAGGTGGCGTTCGCCACGACAGTATTTTGAATCAAATGTATGTAATAACTGTGTAGATGAAATGTAGGAGAAGTAGGTCTATGTAGAATTCATAGATGACGCCACTGTAAAATGTAAAGCTTCCTTTTCGATATAATTAATCGAAAATTTGGTATCCTACGCAGCCCTCGATATTCTTTGAAATATGTTCAGGAAACTTATTATAAGAAGATATGATATTTTAGCACTATAAACGTTGAGATGTTCCATAGAAACAATTCGAGCATGGAGTTTTCCATGGTATTTGACTGATTTATCCCTATGGAATTCACGGCGCTATTGCAGCTGAATGAATTTAATTAATTTGATGATGAACGTTCTCAAAAATGTCGTATTACTCAACCAGTCTAATTAATCTAATCTATATAAATATGTGTGGTGCATCTATTGCCCAAGTTTGTTCACCTGTCGTTCGCCAATAATAGCTGTGAGTCCAGATTAAAATCAGGAAAATGCTAAATTCAATATGACGTGGGATGAAGGTGCAAAGGCAACCTAAAAAGGGAATTAGGCACGAACCTCGGACTAGAATACACCAAGGACTCGAGAATACACGCCTCCATAGACACATGCGGACACATGTACACGTACACACACACACACACACACACACACAGACATGGGGCACACGGATACACAATCATTGAGAAATTTGTAGACATAAAGCCGAGAACGTGCCTTTCACCTTTCACGTGAAAACGTGGCCGGCTTCAAGGTCACGCACTGCAGACATGGCAAATAAAAGCGGCCACGCCACCCCCACCTCAGACCCACCACCACACCCGAATGTAAGCCACGAAATTACCAAAACGCGCCGCAGACAGCAGACAGATGATTAGAAAAGGGCCAAGGAGGGATGGTGGGGGTTGCGTGGGAGGAGAGCTATAGGCGTCTGACTGACAATGGCAATAAAGTTGAAAGTTGAAGGTCACCAGACGAGGACTACGACACACGCACACACACACAGACAGACCCAGACAGCGACGTTGACGTCGTTTTTTGGCACTAAATGTTCAGAGAGTCCTCAAAGAGGGGCTGTGGGTGTGGGTGAATGTGTTTTGTGCGGTAGGTTTTGGGAGGGACAACCAACTTTGAGGTGGAAGATACAGAAAAGCCCTCCCCCTCCCTCTCTTCGCTAGCCACGCCAGACGCACGCACAAGCCAACGCCCTGGACCCGAATTTCAGCCTCAGTTTTTGAGGGGGAACCCAAATAGGGGCTGGCTTCAAGGTCAGACAGCTCTTCATACCCTTTACGGAGGGAGGCTATGATGGCACTTCAATGGGTGGGAAGGCAATGTGCTTGCGGCTTCCATTGAGGTGTTTCTACAGGGTATTCATGGCTGCGGTTCCCCTTTGTTTCATTTCTTTATCGTTTTTTGTGTGAAGACTTTTGTGGCGGAGGGTCCTTTTGGTTGCTTTTATGACTACTAAAATAAAATGGCCCCAAGTCGGCCCAAAAAATAATCGATCCTTTGGGACGCCACCTGACTTCTGCCATGTACCGCCTCCTGGCTGCTGCCTCCTGCCACCCCTCTCCGTTCCTGTAGTGCGTTCCCCTCAAATTGTGCGTGCGCTTGAACTTGCCACGCTTTCACTTTGCCACTCGTCTTGTGGATGTGTCTGGCGGTGCGCGGGCATCGGCGACCCAAAAAACGAATGAGTCGGCGCCCCAGAGTACTGTCTGGTGGGGCAGGAGGCAGGAGCTCCGCACACCCCAAAGGGGAGGGTGTGTAATGAAATCATGCCAAGGCTGTTGCTGTTTGTGTGCGAGGACAACCCCACCAGACAGCATCCTCGTTCACCTCCTGTCTGTGTTCTCTGTTGTGTTTTTTTCTTTCCATTTTGCAATTTCACTGGCGATTGGCTTTTTTCTCTGTTGGTGTGTGGGTGGGTTGAAGGGTCCTGTGCAATGTGGCGTATGCGCAATTCCACGAAAACAATTCTCCCATGAAAGAAAAGAAAGGCAAGGAAACCCCCGCTTCAGTGTCTGCCCAAAATGGATGTTAGCATGGTTGATTTCTTTGCCATTTTGGCCAACATTTTCTTGACATTTTCCTCTCATTGCTTCTTTGGGTTTTCATTCGTTGAGTTGTGGGAATTGGAATTGGTTATTTATATGGATATGTGGAGATATGGTCTACGGCTCATTAATCTTGTGTGACTGACACAAATGGCAAGGTTATTTCGGTTCAACAAATGCATTGAATGAAAGCAAAGAAAAGGGATAAAAAGCTAAAGTTAGCTCTAGGATTTGCATTAAGTCTTCTTGTGTAGATATCTGTCCATCGATGGCTAATTCCTGCAGCAACTGTACCAGCATAAATCCTTAAATATGATTCATGCGCTGCCATTCAGAAGCATATCCTCTCTTAACTGTTAATTGCATAAGTTTCAGTTTCCAGAACTACTCCACCTAACACGTAAATTAGCATAAAAGGTGCTGCTGCTCCTGCCTGCAGGCACTTTCCGAAGAAACCCTAACCGAACCGCACCGAAACCAAAACCAAATCGAATCGATCGCATCGCATCGCATCGATTGAGCAATGTATGCAATTAGGTTTCTCGCCGTACCCCCAAATGTCTAGACAGCCAAGACCAAGCCCAAGCCCAAGCCCAGACTCTGTTTTGTTCTTTTCAGTGCCTTAATCTGTGCAGGACACGCAACATGAAGGAGGAGCCTAGCTACTCTCCGCACTCCCCACTCCTCACTCTGCACACCGTAAAGCTTTTCAAGGTTTCGCCTTCCTTCCAAACAATGATTTCAATCATGTGCCTGAAACATGATAACCGTTTGCCGCTCTGTTGTCGTCTGTCTGGCTGTGTGTCTGGCACTCTGGGATCGAACAAAAAAAATACACATAAAAAACGAACGATAGGATATAAGATGGGTCCTCTAAGAACTGGTTTTGGTTTCTCTTTACCGCCTCCCGCCGCTCCTCTCTCTGCCTGGCGGTGCTTGCATTTCCTGATTATGCCTTAGAATTTGTTGTGGCTTGACCAAAATGCGATGCGATGCGATGCGATCGTTTCGTTTCGTCCGAGAGACTCCTCTTCCAAATTTGTCGCTGCGGTTCCTTGGTTCTGGTTCTTCTTGTTGTTCCTCGAGTCTGTTCAAGGTCTTCCTCGGCGCTGTCTGCGTCGACAGCAGCTGCTTTTTTTTTTGCAAAGTTTTTTTTCTCCAAACAGCAGGTACACTTGTCTGCCATTGTCCAAAAATTAACACACAAAAAAAAACAAAAACTTTTGCCTTAGTGTGTCAAATGGTCTGCAGGGGTTGCTTAACCACAGCCACAGCACACGAGCGGACAGAGCGGACAGAGCGGACAGACGAGCGGACAGACGGATGGATGGCTGGATGGATGGACTTCAGTATCGGACCGAAAGGCTCTGCCATTGTTTATGCCAAAGCCTCGAACGAAGGCGGCACATGTTTGCGATTCTTTCCTCTTTCCCTTCGTTCCCTTCGGCTGCTTCTTTCTTTTTTGTTTGGTTTTGTTCTTGTTGGCATTTTTGTAGTACATAAGTTTTGAGTATATAGCTTGACCTTGATCTTGAAAACATACAAATATACGCGTACATAGATGGGGGAGAAATACATACGTGCATAAAGAGTAAAACGAAAGAGAGTGAGGGGAGTGCCGAAAAGGGGAGGAAGCGGCAACGATAATGAAAAAATATATAGGGTGCGCTCTACAGATGCATTTTCTCAGACGATCAGGGCGAACGGATCAAGGGAAATGGCTGAAAATGCATTAGAAAGAGGCTATCTAATGGTAGATTGTAAGAAGAACTCTCTCATATTTTTATAATAATGATGCACTGATCCTCCAAGCTGCTATTATTTTCTTTACTCCGAACTAACTTAACATTTCTAAACTTTATACAGCCACCCTGTGAGTGTGCCATGTTCCAAATGCGCTTCTAACCCAATTAACTTCCCAACTGCAGCGCCATTTGTCGATGAGTGATTTCAAAAGCTTCAAAAACTGAAAAGTTACCCCCAGAGCTTCAGCGAGGAGTGGCCATGGGAGGGTGCAGGAAGGGTTAAAAACAAAATTTGAAACCCTGCAGTGAGGACTGTGGCAGGGGCAAGCGCAAGCGTTACCTAATATCGCAGCACGCTCTCTGCCAGTGTGTGTGTGTGTGTGTATCTGTGTGGGATTCAGAATACGTGGAAGCATAAATAGGCCAAATGCCATTAGCACAAGAGCCTCGTGCGACGCTCTGTCGATGGTGGAGTGGCCGGGTTCAGTTCTGTTCTGTTCTTTTTTTTCGACTATACATATATAAATGCAATCTCCATGCCGCTTCCCTGTGTGCCCTCTATGTGTTTGTGTGTGTGCCGTGCAGAACCCGCACAATTAATTCCTTTAAAAAAAAGGAGAAGAGCAGCAAAGAGAAATAACCAAAAAAAAACACACACAAGAAAGAAAACGAAGCTGAAGCCGAATCCAAAACACAACACACAAAAAAAATAACAAATTCCCCCGATACAGGGGCGGTACATATGTGCACATTGGGTTTGTCCTTGAAATTCATGTGAAATTTAATTTCGCTTTTCGCTTTCATGGTGACGACAACAACTAAATGATGATCATCATCATTATCAACATCATTCAGCAACATAATAATGACACTGATGATTACGTTGTTGTTTTGATGAATATTCCGATCGAAAGCTTCCCATGGAATGGCCCAGCCCAGCGCTCCGACCTGACCTGTGGGGCTCTCCCTCCATTAAGCTCTCGCTCTGCTCATGCCTAGTCCCATAAACGTGAGCTACGTGCCAAAAATGGATTTGAGGTGTCAGTCCGCAGGCAGGACACTTCAATTTGCATTTGAGCTTATTTATTGTAGCCGCCTCGTGTCAGGTGATTGGCATTTTTACAAGATTTAAGTGGCAGTAATGAAAGAGGCACAATCGTTTCCATTCAAAGGATTTAGCAGGTGCCATTAAACTATCAGAACTAGAAAAGATAAAGTTTGAAGAGGATTTACATTCTTGGTTCTAGCTTGTAGTCGAACCCCTAGAAAACACATCACAAAAGAGAAAACATTTCGCACATTTTAGCCGCGATTTTGCTGCTGCTGCTTGCTGCTTGCTGCTGATACATCTGTAGCTACTATATTTATTTGTACTATATGGGGAATATATTGTATATATTCGTATCTGTGCGTCTGAATGCGAGTACTCATTGCTGCTGCTGCTGCTACTGCTGTTTGCACTTTTTTTCGCGTATCGCACTTGGCCTTGAATTAATACAGCGAACTTTGGCTTTTGGCGAGTGGTGCGGATCGCGCAAGTTTATCGTGCATCTCTGTAAAAAGATAATTAATTTCATGGCAGCGACTGTGATAATTACGGAGCGCATTTTAATTTTTGTATTCTTTTTTTTGGGCTCTCATTTTCATGTGCAAACAGCAGAGGTTGACACAATAAGAGTGTCTTAGAAAAAAATGGAATATACAATTAAATTGAAATTAATATTTTGCTCCCCTAAAATTAGGAATATTTTCTTGTTTTCATTTACACATATTCAGCTCTTAGTACAGAGGGAATTTGAATGGTTTCCTTCGCTACTGAAATCATTCGCATACCTGGGAACTTCCTAAAACATTTGTTCACATTCTTTCGCTCTTTGAAGACATTTTTCAGCATGCTTTTTCTTATGCTTTTTGTATTTGTATTTGTGGTACTATTTTGTTGACCTTAAGTGTACGAAATACCTATTTTTTGTAGCTGGTTGCATTTTGTCAACCGACTCGTCGTACGTACATTATGTATACATACACATGTACATTCATGTATACGATCAAAATGAAAGCGTCGAGCGACTTTCGTTTGGCGCAAAGCAGCACAGAGATATGGAGAGTGGGATGGAGCATTATAGAGAGAGAGAGAGAAAGACAGTGCAAGACACAAGGGGAAAAGGCAGCGACAGAGAGAGTCGCAAAGAGAGCGGCACATACACATGCTCGTATGTGGAATACAGAAACACGCGCGATAATTTCCAAAATTCGCCAACAACAAAGCGCAACCCATTTCAAGGTCACACACACAGCTCCACACGGCTCCTCCACACTGCACACAAGCACAGACACAGACAGTGCCAAAAAAAATCGAGCTACAAATTTGCCAAAAAAATAATAATAATAATAAACAGACGCTGGCGATAATTCTCGCGTTTTATATGGACGTTTTTTGTACAGTGCGTTTCATGAGTGCATAGACAGTGGTGGAGAGGATTATTTTGAGTAGATAACAAAATTTGTTTCACCGTCCATGCCATTGATAACTTCTGCATGGTTTTAGGATATTTTCAGCCTGAGATTTCTCTTAAATTTGATATAAATGTAATTGAAACTTCAATTGGTTTTCATGTGCAATTGATTTAATCGCAAATATACTCTAATTCAATCATGTATTTATTGCTCATTCGAGTATGTACTCCCTTCTGCTCTGTCTCTTTCCCTGTGTGTGTGTGATGCTATCACTTTTTCCCCTGCTGTCTGAATGCGCGACAGTTTATTTATTATTATTAAATCAGGTCAGAGACCCATTAACACATATATACGCTGGCTGATTGGAAGCCAAAGGAGGGTAGAGAGGAGTGCGGACAGGCGGGGAGGGGACTTTTATATTTCATCAGTCGTCATCATGCACACAATTGTACGCGTAATTCTCTCGCTTTTTGTTCTCTGCAGAGACAGTTGTTTTGCCCACTCCTCTCCGTACGACAGTCAGTCAGTCAGTCAGGCAGTCATTTCGTCAGTTTGTTCCTCTGGACGGACATCAACGTCATCAAAATGGCCGCTGAGCAGAAAACAAGTTGAAATGGCAGAGATCTAAAAATATATTCATTACGATACACGCAGAAGCTTGACTAATGGATCTCTTCCCTTCAGCTTTCGCATCCCCTTCAAATGGATCAATGGATCAACTGTTTGTATATGTAGATGGAAGGCGTATTACAAAGACTCAAGATAAATATGTATAATGAATGGATAGAAGAAAGGAGTGAAAGTAATGCAAAAAAGGGGACAAACGGGGGCAGAAACAGAACGTTTTGGGGGCCAAGATATGTAATTATAGAAGGGTTGAGAAAAGGTACTTGAAAAGGAAAAAGTTTAGGGAAAAGAATGGAAAAAAAAAGGAAAGGATAGGCCTAAAGTTATGATATAGCAGGGCAAGAGAGAATTCGGAGGAACTTTCCCAAAGATAAAGTAGAACGAACAACAATTTCCCCAGTTAGTTTTACGGGTTGTAAATCATCTCTTAATATCTATCGCAGATCTATATCTTTGATTTACCTTTCAGTAATGCATATTTATCATTCCGATATCTTGTCTGGCTGAATGAGTGCATTGTACGCCACATTATTCGGCCATTAATCATAGAAAAATGGACACCTGTGCACACCTACACGTACGAAGGAATGATGGCTGGCAATGGCTGGGGAGCCATGAAAACATCAATCAATATCGAGAGGAAAACACAAACAAGATGGGGGTTGGGGGTCTTGGGTCTGCCCCTCAGCCACAACGTCCCATTTGCGTTCTCTTATTTATACTTTTAATTAATGGTCGCATCTCTCTCTCTCCCGCTCTCTAGCTCTCTAGCTCTCTTTTGCTTTTTTCATTCTATTTGTGTTCTTTTGCCAACTTTTACTATGTACCCAGAGTACAGGCACTGCTATATATTTGTATTATATATAAAGAATAAATATATATATTCGTTGCACTCGGACTCTTTGGCATTTGTTGAGATAAGCGATTGTGTGGCTGTTTCGCCGTTGCGCGTTGTTAATTTCCATTTGAAATCGAAAGTGTATATAAATATAGTCAGTCAGTCGGTGGCATACTCTATTTGCACTAGGAATAACACACCGTCAACGGGTCTGTATATGTATCTGGCTGACAGCATTAGTCATGCATATGGGATACTAGCACAGTACAAAACGTCCCCAAAGAATGCCTCAACCTTTCTTCAAGTTCAAAAGCTCAATTAATTTTATTTACCTGTTGTGTGCGAATTGCTCTACAGATACTGGTGGGGTACATAAATATATCGATGCGGATCGAGTACACATTTGCTGGGAAACAATGAACCTAAGACGCAATAAATTCTGATAATACCTGAACATGAAATTTGCCAAATAAAACAGCAAAAAAGTCATACCAAAAAAATGCATATACATACATACATATGTACATGTTGTGTGTATGTGTTGTATGTGCAATATATATTCCGAGTGTATTCCCGAGAAACGAGAACAAAGCATTTCAAATCACAGCACACACAAAAAAAAACATATAGTATACAATTCGGCAAAAACGGGAACAAAGGCCAGCGAAAAGCAACAAAAATTAACCAAAAAGACAGCGGGGGGGCCACTACGAAAAGGGAAAACGAGACAGAAAAGCGATTGGTGAAAAGAGAGGGAGAGAGTAAGCCATAGAAAAAAGCAAATTGAAATGTTCTAACTGCGAAAAGCGAAAATTACACACCTTTATTATTATTTGTGCTGCTCGTTTGTTTGTCAAAAACCTCAGTTGGGACTTTAAGATGTGACATAAAGATTGAATAATCTTCAAGGGCGGACCACAGATATCACATCAAAAGATACTTGAGAGCTCCCTAAAGATATATGATTCTGTTTTTTACGGCTACTTCTTTTTTTATACTATTTAGAACCCCCAAATAAACTCAAACAACTACTACAAAATGGTTATCTTTTTTCACATTGTGCGTCGCAGACACTGTGGCGTATGCGTGTTGTGAATCATACGCCGCGTGTACACAGACACCCATACACACGCATACGCACCACCAATACACACTTGACTGTCTGCCACCGAAAATATTTCGCACTTTTTTTTTTTGTTTGTGCTAAAAGTTGTGTGTTCTGTGCGTACGAAATTTGTGCGTGTTATCATGAATCACATGAATCGCTCAATGAACTGTGGCGAAAAAAGGGAATAGCAAAAAAAATCACACAATAATAAACTAAATCAAGAGCGAAACAACTTTGATAGAAAGCCAGCCATTAAAGCAACAAAAACAACAAGAGCAGCCCGCATGAATTTTGCCATAAATAGTTGTTGGCATTTGTTGTAGTTGTTGCAGCTGTCGAGCTGCGCGCTGTGCAAAGGGGTGGTGTGGTGTGGCACCCAACAATATGAAAACTATTGCGGTGGGTCAGGGTGAAAATGAAATAGAAATCTATGAATAGTTTCGAGCCAGAGCAGAGAGCAGCGACAAATGAATGAATGAATCGTTCGCTCTCTCTCTCTGCCTCTCTCAACTGATTAAGCAAATAGTGAAGCTTATTAAAGCGCAAAATTATCGTGTAATGGCATAGATATAATACATACTGCATGCATACTGTGATGCGTACTCCTTAGGCACATTTATACGAATTTAATTCAAGCTGCGCTAAGTATTTATGACGTTTGTCTCCGAGCAGGCATAGATTATTTATAAACTGGACAGCTTATATACCTCATTCAAGCCATTTTCTTTGTCTAGCTAATTAGTCTCTCCTTCTCACTCTCTCTCCCCCTCTCTTTATCAACCACCAACCACTAAATTACGCATACGCCCTCTTGGTGCTGTCCTCGTGCTGTGGTTTCTCTTACATATCCATCCCCCGCCCACGATTATGTGTAGTTCTTCATCTGCTGCCAAAATGCTCTCATCTTCGGGCGCCACCTCATTTTGGCGATGGGAGCAGCGAAGACCAAGTGCCCGGCTAGCTCAGTCGGTAGAGCATGAGACTCTTAATCTCAGGGTCGTGGGTTCGAGCCCCACGTTGGGCGAAAGCAAACTTTTTGTTCTTTTTTCTCAAATTGATTTTATATAAACTTTCAAGTCAGTTTTCTTCATTTTCTTTTATCAATCGGAAAATAGTTAGTGTAAAAAACAATAAATGGAAAAAAAGTAAATTTCTGCGATCCTGCCAGGAGTCGAACCTGGAATCTTCTGATCCGTAGTCAGACGCGTTATCCATTGCGCCACAGGACCGGTTGAGAACCGCTGTCTTGGTGCTTGTGTTTAGGCCATTTCCTAATCAAAATTTGTCTATTCTATTTATGTTATGTGGTGGCTGTTTATTGATACATGTAAACAATAAATATAACAAACCGGTTTCCATTCCATCCCATTGTCTTTAGGGCAGATTCTCTGCTAAAATCTCTAAGTTTTTCAGTAGCTTCTCTTTTGTTTAACCGAAAAAACCACCAAAGAATAATAAAGTACAGCAATTTACTGGTGCAGACAGACAAAGCAAGAGAATTGCAAATATTTGCTTCACCAGTAACAAATACAAAAAAACCAAGCAAAAAAACAGCAGCAAAAAATAAAACGATGGCAACACGTTTTGCGCCTCAAAAAACACGACACAATGACGCTGATTATTGTGGGAGAGAGGGCGTGTGAGTGGGCAGGGAGGGGCTTGGCGTCAGATAATGGTAGAAGGTGGTGACGGCGGCTTAGGGGGAGGGAGACAGACAGAATTTTGGGGATACAAAACGAAGAAAAGAAAGCAAAAATCAACGAAATAAAAGTAAAACCAAAATGGCCGACGCGTCGTCGGCTGCAATTTTTGTATATAGAAAATTCAGACAAGCAGACCCCCAGACTCTCTCTCCCCCTCTTACTCCATCACTCTGTATCTGTGTATATAAGGCTGTGCGCGCTTGTGTGTGTGTGTGTTTGTAAGGCATTTAAATGAAATTAGAATGGGAGTCATGAACATTTACTGGCCTGTCTGCCAGAGTGTTTGCCTGCCCGTTTATTTTCGCTTTCGCATGACACAGATACAAATACACACAAACCAGGCACAGGCACAGGCACCGGCACAGATACATTCGCAGTCAAAGAGAACAAAGCGTAGACGACCGACACTTGATAGTGGGACACAGACATAACCCTGACCCTAATTTTTGGGCAAACAAACATTTCATTGGGGTCTCGCTGCTGCTGTCTACGATGCTTATGCGGCGGGGGACTTACTGTCTCCACAGGCTGGAGGATTATCCATGGAGCAGCGAGCCCCACTGAAGATCTGATTCGATTCGTTCCGATCTAATCTCGTTTCGATTTCGTTTTGGGTGTGCAGTGTCAATGATCTTCTAGATCCGAAAAACTAGCACATTGACCCATAAAAATTGTGTGTGTGTCTCACATTTGTTGTTTAATTTCAGTGAATTCTTCACGTTTGATTCGCAGTCGTTCCACTCGGCAGTCAGCACTCGGCTGTTTAGATATTCTTAATTCCGATGTTAATGAACTTTTCTGCTGCAGCTCTTTTTGTTGCTTGGACTTTATTATTTTCCACTTTATGATGCTGTTGATGTCAAATGTTGATTTATTTGTCCAGGTTTTTTATTTAACTGAATCTCTCCGCTAAATTGAATGCAAAATTGAAACTGGTTTGAATCAGAATTGTGTGATTTGGAATGACAAAATTTTCAGGGTTGAAATCAAAGTTTTTATTGGTAAAATGTATATCCAATAAATAGTACTCTGATCGTTAGAATGGAATTTTTTGAGCACTTTCTATAATATTTGCCTTGCTTTAGTAAACATTTCTTTGGACGAAGATGTTCCGCATAGACCCTGCCCCAATTTAGTTCCTGGTTCTCCCATTGTACCAATTGATTGTTAAATAAACAAATTTTCAAATGCAAACACGAAATGAGGGCATTATCTCAAGGTCGGTTTGGCTTCAATTGTATTCGGTTTGCTCTGCTCTCCCTATCTATCCACACGCCCTCGCATTCGCACTCGCATTCACACTTTGCCTTTGCTTTGCTTTGGCTTTCACTTTCGTTTTTTTTTTGTGGGTGTTTTATTTTTTGTGTGTGTGGTTTTTTTTTCTATTTTGGCAAACAACCTTGATAAAAAATAAACTATTTTTATCAGTGAGTGCCGTGGAATGGGGCCAATGGCAGCGGAATCTCCGTGTGTTTGGGGTTAGTGTGCCAATTAACGATTAGATTGTTTCCACACACACAAACACCAGCACTCGGTCTCCCCTGGGGCTGTGTTCTATGTGGGTTACTGTGCGAATTCATTTGGGATTCTCTCTCTCTCTGGGGTAAACAAATTATCTATGCAAATGTCATGCCACCCCAGCCCCGCCGCAATTTGGTCAACTGTAAATTTTGCTCTCCACGTTCCCTTGCTTCGATCTATAAATAATAACAGTTTTCATTTGCGCACTTTCTTTGTGGCATAAGACTTAGGAACTGTCTAGCGAAGGGTCCTTCAGGAGCTGCGTCATGGCTTGGCTCTTGGCTTTATGCAATATGTGTGAGTATGGGAGGCGTGTGGCTGACACCCGACGATAACAATTAAAAGATGTGGGCCCCTCAATGACGTTGGTTTGCTGGTTATGAGGCCCTGACACAGCGAGAATGAGAGAAGTGGATCATACGGGTGGGAGGTGCCGATGGGAGGACATCAAAAAAAGAATTTTGTATACAAGCTTTGATGAAATCTATTTTGAGTTGATGGCAGTGACTAAACTGGAAGTATCTGTAGTTATCATTGCTATCGATAACGAATGTCATCAATTTGTCTGCTCGTTCAGTCAATGACTTCATCAGAGCCCAAATTGTGTGCTTGCAGCAATCACCGCTAATCGATTGAGCCTTCATCATTATCCACATCATCAACAATCATCACCAGACAGTAAAAAAAAGTAAAAATAAAAGAAAGGGAGGGAGAGAGAGAGAGGTGGACCCAATTCAGTGCACAAAAAGTGATCCAGTAAATACAATGGAATTGCATTTAAATGGCCATAAATCTAAATCAACAAAAGTGACAATCACAAAATGAAAAACGAAATGCACAAAAAAAAAAATACAAACAAAAATCGCGCCGTTTCCAAGTAAATTTACACAAATATATACACACGCACACACGCACACACATATATGTATGTGAATATATACCTAAAAAACATAAAGAAATGTTGAGTGCCAGACGGGCAAATGACCCACAAAGTAGCCGTAAAAAAACACCAAACGAAACTCAGAGCAAATGAAAAACCAATATGGCGACCCTCGATATTCCCCCGCTACCCCCAAACAAAATCAGGAGACAACGGAAGCAGCAGTACATGCAGAAGGAGGCCCAAAAAAAGCCCATAGAGATTGCCCCACTGTGCCGCGGCAAGAGATTTAACCTTGAGCTGGCGACTGATTACAAAATTGCAACGATAACTGCCACTGACCCCACCAGCAGGCAGCGCAGAAAGAGAGAGAACAAAATCAGCGACATGCTCGAAGAGAGAGAGAGAGAGAGAGCGAGAAGAAAGCAATCGCTTAATTCTGCGTTGATAAGTCATCGTCTTAGCGGTTCGAGGGAGCGGTTCGAGGGAGCGGTTCGGTGTCACATGGAATACGACTCGATGGACGGACGGGCAGACGCATATTTTTGCATTTGTTTTGTTTCCTTTTCGGCAGATGTCAAGCGGGAGGAGTCTGGGGGGTTGGGTGGTAGTCGGAAAGAGCAAATAGAAACGGTTTGAGCACTTATCGGAAATTGGATAAAAGAAATAAATATATTTATATATCGTTTATGCAAATAAATCAGCACGAACCAAGAGAGTATTCGGGCATTTCCGTTTGAAATGATTGCAAAAGGAAATCGAAATTTATCGATTCCCAACACTCTGTCTGTTCAGGAGGGATTAGGAGAGGCAAAAGGATAACTATTCAGGTTTTTAGATGCAAAGAATCAGCAAGGAATATTTGATGCAGCGGCAACTTTGATAAACCAATCGATTGCCCATCGATTTAGACCAAGGAGCGACACTTAGTCGATAAATCGTTACCAAAAACCTTTGATAAAAGAGAAAATTCTGATATTTTTCAGTGTATTTATGTATTTAGTTTATATTTTTAGTCTTCTCATGTATTATTATAATTATTTGTTGGATTTCTTATGCTGCCAAAACTAATTTTTGAGAAGAACGTAAAGCTAGGCATTGATAGAAGAGCTCAGGCCTGAAAGGAAGTGCCAGATTTTAGAACTAGAATCAGATTAGATCGACTTTTCACTCACCCTGCAACTCCTCCATCTGCTGGGTGCCCATAATGATGGGCTCATGACGGCCAGGAGTATCTTCAATCATAGCTGTGGCATCGACAATGGACTCGCATGGCATCAGGGACTTGCGCTGCTTGAGGTACTTCATCCAGATATTGGGCTCCACTTTTGGGGGCAAAGGAGAAGAGTTCGCGAGATTGAGACCAAAGTGTTCGCCGTTGACAAACATCTGATTGGTCAGATGGTAGTGATTATTCTTTATATAGACATTGGAGGGGTTCGGCGGTTCCTGCTGTAGCTCCTCGTTGTTCTTCTCTAAGGGACGGATATAGTTTTCTTCGATCAATTGGGAATTGGACTCCTTCAGTTCCTGTACCAAGTTTTCCAGTTTCTTATTTTTCTTGATCAGTTCCTCCAACTGAAATTCTCGCTTCTTTTCCATCTCCTGGTGCAGCGTCCACTTCTCCACCCACTTGTGGTCCATCGAGCGGAGCGGCAGACCGTGCCAAAAGTAACCGAAAATGTAAAAAGCTTTGACGAGGCCCAAAATACCAATGAACATCCACAGGAATCCGCGTGCATATCCCTTCAAGCTGAACATCCACAGGAATACGCTTACATAGTCCTTAACGGGGGTTTCGCTTATTTTTATTTCGTTTTCAATCGTTATGTTTTCCATTGCTCAATTTTCCGTTGTGATTATGTGGGGCTAGTCTGATGGCGACTGAGATTTCGTTTGGGAATAAGGCTTACCCAGTGAAATCCTTTCCAGAGGCTGCTATGATGTGTCGAGACTTTTGTGTTTTCAAAATGTTTTTTTTTTGTTGACGTGTCTGAACTTGCCCCGTGCCATGTCTCGACCCAATTAGAGGGCCATTTTGTGTGTACAAAAACAAAACAAAAAGCCACCAAAGAAATGAAACTTTCGCGGTTCGTGTTAATAAGTGAGCGTCGGAGTCGGGGTCGTTGCCAGACGGGTGTCAGTCGTGCCCCTTCCAGCACCCCTTTTGTTGAGGGGGGGATAATTTTATTAAGTGCTATCCCGTCTATGTCTACAAAAATTATGCTTAATTTTGTTATTTTTATGCGTGGTCTAATAATTGCATTTGATTTGGTTTTGTTTTGTTGTTTTTTGTTGGCTTTTAGAAGCCGCAGACGGGCAACCCTGTTGATGCTCTCTCCTGAATTTTTGCTTACATATTTTGAGAAAATATTTAAGAAGCGCCGTGAAAATTATATTATCGCAATAACTGTTTCTCCCTGCTGATCTTTCAGCATTAAAATTATGCATTAAGATCGAACTTTTCTGTTGTTTTTTGCTCTTTCCATAGAGCATTCCTTGTTCTGGCTATCAGATTTTCCTTATTATTTTTTGATTTGTTGTAACAATTTTCGGTAGCCAGACAATGACTGGGGTTGGAGGGTGGGAATTGTGTGCCACTGCGTGTGGGATTTTCCCCACTTTGTTGACTTAATTAGGTAAAACTCAGCCAAAAATGAGTAAGAACCGCAGCAAATGCTGCTCAACGTCGCCTGTTCGTTCAATGAACTTATGGTAGGCGCACCGCAAATGATTATTCATACACATTATATACGAGGGGCATACCGACAGATATATTTTTTGGTACGAGCTTGTGCACTTTTAGAGTTCACCAGCGACCGGCGACATCTGGGGTAACTTAATTTTGTGGCCAACAACAAATATGGCAGTGCAAATGGATTTATGGTTGGAAAAGAAACAGACAATGGAAATTGGTGGAATTCCTAAACAGAGTTTAGGCTTTAAAGCTGAATTATCTGCATCATATACAGGACATGCCTATTGTTTTTGTAGGGACCTCTTTAGCAGGCAATCGCTTGTGTGTCTCGAGTCAATTTGGGGGATCTTTCGATTCATTTGCTTAGCTTCGACTGTCATCAAAATACAAGTTCAAGGCAAAAAACTTGCTAAAACAGCAGCAAGAATTAACAATAATATTAAGAAGAGAGAAGAGGAAAGCAAGGGGAGAGAGGGATAGAGAGCATTGTGCACTAATTAATTGTTTGACATGCATAAAAAGTGGGGGAACAGACAGCGGCAGCAGCAACGCAACAGACCGACCTCACACTTGATTAAATATCTGCAATTTAAAAATAATTTACACAACTTTCCGAGTGGGGCAGTGCAGGGCAGAGGGTAGTGCTTTGGGCTGGTGTTAATTCGTGGAAGGCGGGGCAGGGAAGGCAGGAAGGAAGGAAGGACTTTCAATTGAGTAAAACGCAGATTGTGTTGTGACAAGTGCGTTGCGGCTATTTCCGTCACGCCAGCAGCCAGCTAGAAGCTCTCTCTCGCTCTCTCTCCCTCTGTCAAAGCTGTCAGCCAGGATTGCAACAAGAGAGAGATAGAGAGAAAGCGAGGGGGAGCCCTAAGCTCTGGCGCGTGTTGCACTCATACAAGCAGACCAGTCGCCCTCTCTCTCTATGATTTATTGCAAGGTTACAGTAAACAAGAGGAAAAAGCATGGGCTGGGTCAGGGAATACCCTGCCAGAATGATCGTTACCATGAAAACTATGAAAAAGAGATGCAATCTGGAAGGTTTTACAGTAAAAAAACATTCTAGAGACTCAGAAAAATGTCAAACCCTTTGCCAGAGCATAACTAGAAAACTTTCCGATACATTTTCTGCTGTAAATTGCAGCTGCAGCATGTGTCCAATGTTGACTTGTGGATTTGAGTTGAATTCCCTTCATTCTGTCTATTTGTTGTCCATTTTGCACAGGAAACTGTTATCGATAGAGGGAAGGCGTGCCCAAGGCCATGCCTGTGGTGCACATGCCACGGGGACGGGACTTCTGTTTAGTATGCAACAATCGATTGCTGGGGTACGCTGTCTGTCAGGTTGCATCATGATCTATCACCCTGGAGGATGCCAAAACATACGTTCGACTACGAATATAATTTACGAGTGCACTCGTGTACTCGTGAATAAAAATGGAACGTTTCTGGTGCCAGGCAACAACGCCTCAAATTGTCACTTGGAATGAAATAATGTCACGCATGTCAGCATAAATCACGAATTATAATAATAATCACATGTAGCATGAATAAAATGAGAGGTACAGTGCGTTTCATGGGTATAAGAGAGAAGGGGAGAGAGAGTTGTTGCAGTTATAAATGATGAATGATGGAAAAAATGTAACTTGATCAATTGAAAGCGTTCACAGCTCAGCCCTACACTTATTTGATATATTTAGCTGCCTGAAACGCACTGTACACCTGCATACGCGTCTCGTCTATAGCTCACAAGAAACTGGCAGACGGCAGCTGCCAGCATCAGTAAATTATTTTAATCAAATTCCAGACACACAGCTAAATATCCATTCCATTCCATTCCATTCAGCTGTGGAGCATTGCCTGGCTGCCTGTCGTCTGACTCTGGACAGAATCATTCAGAGATCTCCAGCGAGGTGGGAATGAGGCACTCAATGGGGAGTCCAAGCTAGCTTTATGTACATTTCACCTTCCCCTCCCCCTGCCTGTAGTTTGGCATATTGCGGTTTTTATGCTTTTATTTGTTGTTTTGCATTTTATTCAACTTTATTTATTTTTATTATTTTTTTTCGTAGACAGGCCACGTCAAGTGTCGGTGGCAATTTTCAAATTCAATTTGCATTTCGCATTTAAGCTCAGTCTTGGCTCTGGGGTCTGGCTTTTTGGCACGAGAAACGTGAACAAATAATAAAGAATTTTTAATGCTTTGGCAAGTCGCATGACTCCCATGAATGAATTTCGCAAAATTATCAGGCGCTCAGCTCAACACTCTTCCTGCAGTGGAAAATGCAAATTTGTTTGGGGGAAATTGCACGCTAGACAAGCACGAAACTTACACTACAGTCAGTCAAGGTTTTTGGGGGGAAAATGTGGTGGAAAACACACATTTGAAAATGTGTTAAACTACAAAATGAGCTGCGGGATTGTTGCTAATTTCCAGTCAATGAATCGAATTGGGTTTCGTTTATCAATGGAACGACCTTCTAGACACAGAACAGGAACTAGATTTGAATGCTCTTTCCACTTTAAACATGATAATTAATGAAATAATCTTTGTTTATTTTCAGGTGAGTTATCGTTCAGATCAGTCGTTGCTCTTGGCATTAAACCTCCAATTATATTATGTTAATATCTGCTGGAATGGTAAGTGCTGCAATAAAAGAATTTATGAGAACAAAAGTCAAGGAAATGTGGAAAATAAAATACAAGTGTCGATCGATTGATGACGGAGGTCGGTCCTCCAGTGTCTGTGTCCAATGGCGCCAAAAACTATATTGATAAGACAGGGAAATGCATTAGAGGCGGCCTGTGGAGCAGGGGCATAGATAAGCTAAGTCCATTGTCTATTTTGATATGAATTCCACAGTCAAGACTGGAATTTAAAGTGCATTTTGGTGCATTGAGTGCAACATTGTGTGATTGTGGGAGAAATGTCTACTATTATACTACTTAATGGTATTTCTATCTTCTCTCTTTGATTTAGGGCATGTAAATATATTTCCAGTATAGAATTAAGAGCTAAATTGTGGGATCCATTATCGATTACCTTGGGAGTATTTCCCAAAATATTATTTCGCCATTTTAATGGCATTCTCCACTTTCATTAAATGCCAATATATCCCACTGTGCCATGTGCGACCTTCCACCACCCATTTAAGGTTCGCTTATGTACTGGAGAATATATATTTACTTCTATGTATTTACTGGCACGCTCTTGTTGGACAACTCCCTGCAATGTACCCTGCCCAACGTGGCCCCCGCCCGCCACAGCTCTTGCACTGACTCTGCTGTCCGCCAGTGCCCCACCATTACATTGCATTACCCATTCATAGACGCTTATCGGGAAACAACCACCGATATACACCATACCCCACCGACTATTTGACTATTTGCCCACACGGTCGCTTGGTCTGTCGTTCGGTCGTTCGGTCGCTCGGTCGTTGGGTGTCTTTCGGTCTTTGTGCGGTTCCTTGGCCCACGACAACTACGACGACGAGCGCTGCGGCCTCAGCCCACTTTTGATGTCATGGCTCCCTTTTTGCCTTTCCCTCTTACTCTTACTCTCGCTGTCGCTGTCGCTGTCGCTCTCTCTCTCTCTTTCTCTCTCTCTCTCTGGTTCTCTGTCGCGTGGCTTTGACTACCTCAACGGCAACAGAGAAAAAGCCGCCGCGCCACTGAACGACATTAAACCTGACTTTGCGATTGCCTCCTCTTGCCCGTCTACATCTTGCGCTGTGTTGTGGCACGGCGCCCGATTCAAAGTCAAAATCATACCCGAACCGAACCAAACCGACTGCAAGCCGAACCCGTGTCGAAACCTCACCGAACCCGCTACGAATCCGCGCCAAACAAGGCAAACCAGACTGGCAAAAGAAAATCCAACAAATTATTATCATGTCCATGCCTATGTCGGGGGGTCCACATACATACACATCTACATACATGCTGTGCAGAGTGGAGCGTGGAGCTAATGGGGGGATTGAAATGCAGTGGAGTGGTGCATGCTGCATGATGGTGGTGGTGTTGGTGGTGCTGGTGCAGGTCTGTCTATGGGCAAAACTACAGCCATGAGGCAGCAGGCGGCAGCACCAACCAATGTCTCTCGTTGTTGGGGTCTCTCGTTCAGTGGATTTGTGTGTCTTCGCATAAATTTTGCAGCTTGTACGACAGGCATGTAGACAAGTTTTTCTTTCTTTTTTTTTCTCCTCTTTCTTTGGCTCTTGCTCTTGGTTTGGCTGTTTTCTAGCCCAGGCTACGAGTACTACGAGTGTGCACAGATACACAGATAGCTGGAGTGTGGTGTAAAGATACAGATATGTACATAATGTGTCTGTGAGTTGTAAGCTATCAGCAATGGGTGGTATTTATACAGAGAAGGTGTTGTTTTCCACCAGAAGCAAGAAAATCTGTGGTGTGAACTACATACATATGTACATACATAGGTCTAGACTCTAGAGCCAGAACTTTACATTTTCTGAAATTTCCTTTAGTGAAAAAAACTGCTCTTTAAAAGTGTCTCTTTGCATCAAAATTGTATTTAAATTCAAGCGAGGTGCAAGGAATAAACGAAATTGTAGCTGCCCTCACACTACAGGGTATGCACAGTGCCATACACTAATGTACGCACATACTTGTGTATGTAAATCTCTTTCCACTTTTCTCAGTTTCCTCTTTGCTCGTCTATTTCTCTATTTCTATTTATCTTTTCTGCCGGCGAGAACTACCCCAACAAACGGCGTGCACACGACTTCCTCCCTCCCTGCCTCCCCCGCAGCTAGACAAACTAGACAAACGCTCTCTCTCACACACACATGCACACAAGTGTAGAA
Source organism: Drosophila subobscura (assembly GCF_008121235.1). Lineage (NCBI taxonomy): Eukaryota > Metazoa > Arthropoda > Insecta > Diptera > Drosophilidae > Drosophila > Drosophila subobscura. Next base: position 14,244,118 of record NC_048531.1, on the reverse strand, counting down.
GCACACACCGATACACTGACTGTTGCACTCACACCCAAAGCAATTTGTTCCACTGTACTACTGAACTGACGGAGGAGAGTGAGTCGAGTCGAGTCGAGTCGTTTGGCAGTCGGCCAAGAAGCGTCAAAAGGGTGTGTGTGGGTGGGTTTAGAGAAGGGAAAAGGCATGGTAAGGGGGTGGGAGTGGGAGTGTTGCCTGGTGGGTGTGGGTGTGGGCGCGGTGGGCGTGGGAGCGAGAGAGCCAGAATCTGTGGCAGACATATCATAGAATGCAGAAGGCTCTGGACGGCAGCTGTATTTGTATGGATAAACAAACACAAACAGAAAGCCAGAGACAGAGAGAGAGACATACAGTGAGAGAATATTCATAGAGAGAACGAGCACCCTTCCCACACCCTCCCCCGCTGTGGGGCACACACTACTCAGCTGTCATTGTTGATATTTTGTGTTTTCAATCTTGAACTCTTTGTGGTTCAATGTGGTGTCTAGCCGCCAAAAACGAGAGTGGGAGAGAGAGAGCGAGCGAGCATAGACTGTGGTGAGTTTCTCTCTGCCTCTCTCTGCCTCTCTCTGCCCGCGCTCAATGTCCCTTCTTGTCTTCTATTGAAGATACTTTGCCGGCTTTTCTATGCGTATGCGTACAGAGAGAGAGAGAGAGAGCGAGAGATTGCAGTTGCTCTCTATTGCATTCTACACTTGAACTTGCCTCACACACATGCACACACAGCCAGACAGCAGTCAGGTGGAGATGGAGGAGAGTGGAGACCGAACAGAGCGATAGAGAGAGAGAGAGAGCGTGTATCTGTATCTCGCTTTGCATTTACTTTTTAACCACAATGTATTGGAAATGTGCAATTTATACGCCGCCCAACAGACGACGACGGTCAATCGCTATACAAATATACAGACAGAAATGAACAAACACAGGCAAACACTCACGTACACGTACGCGTAGATACATTCTGTATCTGTGTTGTTGTTGTTGCTGTTGTTATTGTTATTACTTTTACTGTTGTTGCATGACTTTTGTTGATCTCCTGGTGGCTGCCTTTCCATCAATTACGTCTCATTCGATGTTCAATTCTTTCTTGTGTACCCCTCTCTCTCCCCCCTCTGCCCAAGGCAGAAAATTTCATTTTCCTTTGCTGTGTGTTGTTTTCCCTATCTGTTCGAACATATCGAATTGGAATTGTTCCAATTTAGTGAGGTCTGCAAAGGATTCTATGGCCAGGGTTGTGTTTCCATTCATTGCCCAAGAATTATTGAGTTAAAAATTTAACTTTAGGGCAGGTGCAAGGAACAATTTATGGATGAGTTTCTTGGGCAGCTTCTGGGATGAGCAATACAGAGTAGGCACAATGGAAAGTGCTGATTTGCTGGCGTCTTTCTAATCTCTTGACATAATTAGCCTCTTCTAACGACCATTGTGTACTTCACAAATCTTCTCATAAGCTCTGAGAATTTCAAAGAATTAAAGCAAATGCATTGTAAATTGTTCATTTTAAGCTCGGAAAAGTGGTTCCACTATTATTCAAGTGTTATTAGATGGTATTTTGGAGAATTAGTCCAAGGAACACGCTGAAACTGCTCTAGAGTTTTCCCTAAACACTTGCACAACACCATAAATGCCTTCTAAATCTCTTAAATTGTTAAATTGCCATCAAAAGTTTGCTAAAATTTATAATTTTAACTTAC